>NC_086454.1:267720142-268026392 GCF_028390025.1 Pseudophryne corroboree | reverse complement strand
ATAATAATAATAATATTACTACTGGATGGTCATTTTGGTGTTTTAGATGCTATAAAATGAAATAGTTATCTTGTTTTTGTATTATTATTATTTTTTATAAAGTTTTTCTATACAAAATTATAGAATATTTCCTCCCCTGAACGATTAACCAATGTTGTGGACTTGCAACTGTTACACCTACTTCCAGTGTGTTGGCATACCTCCCAATTGACGCAATTTGAATGGGACAGTCCTAATTTATTGTAACTATCCGTGACTGGCATGTTCGTTCATCACTATTTACGGCAGGTTTGACTCGCACAATGGAGGCAAACCTTCACTGCTTGTAGTAATTAATGAAAAGTTATTTCTGCAGGAGGGGCTGTTGGGCTAGCACCTCTGAAGTGCTGAGCGTGCCCCTGGGAGTGTGGCATTATGAAATGGTCACACCGCCAGCAATGCAGCAGCCAGGCTCCACATTGTTAGGTTCTTTCACTCCACCTGGGCTTGCGTGCTTTGTAAGAAGAGGGATTCCATTATCTTGTAAGATCTATCTATCTATATCTATCTATCTATCTATCTATCTATCTATCGAATTCAGAACAATAATTAATAAAACAGTGCATCTTCGTTTGTCCTGATTGGCTGCATACATTAAACCAGTACATTTTTGGAGTAATTGTCTCATTTGTTTCCACATTTTCCTGAGCATCTGGTCTAATCGTAAAAATCTACAGTAATCTAAGTTTTACAATTGAAATGTTGGTAAATGTCTAGTTCATAGCATTGGTATAAATAGCGACTTTTTCTTGTTTTATGTTCGTGTTAGTGAACTTTTTAATACCAAACCTTTAAATGGTTAATTAAGGACAATATGGTGTTAATAAGGTATTTCTGAATAATTTGTGTGTACCTGTTGAAATTTTCAACAGATGCATAGACTTCCCTTTGTTAAGCCACATTTAAAAGTAGGTGCCAGCGATATATGTTACGGGACACATTGTGATTGCTACTAAAGCTAATATTGCTCAGCTCTGGAAAACGGAGGCAATTCCCTCTCTGTTAGTTATTCAAAATAAGGTTCATAAACACTACGGTGGTCATTCCGAGTTGAGCGTAGCTGTGCTAAATTTAGCACAGCTACGATCATTCACACTGACATGCGGGGGGGGGGGGGGGGGACCAGCACAGGGCCGTGCCGCCCCCCCCCCCCCTGCAGAAGTGCAAAGGCATCGCACAGCGGCGATGCCTTTGCACTTCAAGAGTAGCTCCCGACCAGCGCAGCTTTCGTGTGCTGGCCGGGAGCTACTCGTCACTCCTTGGCCCGCAGCGGCTGCGTGTGATGTCACCGGACCGTGGCCGTGTGATGTCACCGGATGTGGCCGGACCGCTCCTCCTAAACAGCGGCTTAACACCACCGTCCAGCCCCCTCCCGTCCAGCGACCGCCTCTGCCTCAGAGGCGATCGCTAGGCAACAATGGCTGCCATGCGCAGTTCCAACCCAATCGCTGCGCTGCGACAAACTGCAGCGAGCGATCGGGTCGTAATTACCCCCTATATGTTTGAAACGGCTGAAGCTAAGTATTCCTCTTCCCCGACCTCCATTCTGATGAAATGGTATGACTGGAATCTGTATAGAGAACAAATGGGACATTCCACCCAGAGGCAGAACTCTGGGAGGCAACGGAGTCATCTGCCGCCGGGCTCCTGCTCTGAAGGGGGACACCTCTCCGCCCATTCTGTGACACCATTGAATTAAGTTAATTGATAGCTGCCGCTGTCTTTTCAGTGGCCGACTTCCTCACTGGTCCCTGCACCTTACAAATCACGCCCTCTTTATTATACTGAATATACACATTTTACAAGTGCAATACACAGGATTAGAAACCACAACCTATTACACTGGATGCGGCACCTTACTGATGAAGCTGATTGCTCCTGTATAGGAAATATGAGAATTCTAACTACATGAAGATACTTCTCTGACAATTACACGTAACTTCATAAAGTTAGAATTCTCATGCTTCCTCTACAGGAGCAAATAACTCCATCAGTAAAGTGTCTGCTGTTAGTGTAACAGGTCATGGGTTCTAATCCTGGGTATGACTGCTAAGAAATGTGTGATTTAAAATAAAAGACAATTAAATGTATGAATACAGTATATCATTTTGTTTCAGAACACTCCATACACACACACACACACACACACACACACACACACACACACACACACACACACACACACACACACACGGCCGGCAACAGATATCTTGGGGCCCGGTACAAAAGATATCTCTGGGGCCCCCAGAACCCTCCTTGACCACTATTTTAATGCAGAGGGTGGTATTAAACAAATAGTGTGTGTGTATATATATATATATATGTATATATATATGTATGTATGTATGTATGTATGTATATATATATATATATATGTAGCCACCACAGTAATTCTTCTCTGATCTCACATTTATCCATGACAGGTGCCCAAACCAAACCCCCAAACTCCTGGAGAGCTGAGCGCACACGCTTACCGATACACAGCCGCCGGACCAGGCTCCGAGTCCCCACAACAAGCTGCCAGCCAGCCTGCCTGAGTGTGTCTGCACGCCGGCCCTGCAGTCTCTGGCCACAGTCCCGCTCCTACTTTGCTGCTCCTCACAGCAGAGACAGGGCGGCGGAGAGGAGGGGAGAACGCAGCGACGTGCACGGCACTACGTCACTGCACACGGGTATTGGCTGCCGAAGTTCCGGACAGCTGACCTGGCCGCTGAATGACGAAAAAAGCTATTAGTAAAAGCTTTTAACTACACAGCGGGTGGACCGCGGCCAGTGCGCTGCCTTGATTTATACAATTATTTAAATCCATGCCATACTGCTGCTGCCGTACTGCCGCAGCTTGACCCTGAGGCCCCTCACAACATTGGGGCCCGGGACAAGTGTCCCCTTTGACCCCCCCTGTCGCCGGGCCTGCACACACACACACATATATACACGCACACATACATACATATATTTATCTTAATATAGGAAATAGGGGGGCACAATATTTATCTTGCCTCCGGGCAACTGGGACGAACTTACTCCACTGATTCCACCATGTACAGTTCTCCAACTAACCTGTCTGAACTCCACTCCCCTCGTTCAGATCTGTAATACCCGTTACAATGTCTTGAATCGTTTACTGAAAGGTTGACTGGGCCTTAATTAATATACAGATGGAACAACACTAGTCGTGGCTCCATCTGTGACTAGGTGCGCCTATCGCCGAGAGCATCTCCGTCCGGCTGGGCACGCGCGCCCGTGACGGAGACGCGCCCCTTTCACTTGAATGGAGAGCGTCTCCGTCCACGTGCCCGGACAGAGACGCTCAGAATGGGAGCGTCTCTGTGCACTCCTGGATCGCCTAGTCACGCTGGGAGTGCACGCCTGCGATGGAGCCGCCTCAGATGAGCGTGGCTTCATCTGCATTTATTGTGAAAAATGCACCTGGCTCCCCGTACGGCTTCCCCTTTTTCCTCTTTCTGTACCCCCATTTACTTGTGAACATTTTTCAATAAACAGCAATGTTTAAAAAAAAAAGTAGGTGCCTACACTCCTGGAATATTTAGGAAACTACAATTCTGGGGATCTCTCACATATTCCCAGTAATGAAACCAGTATCCTGGTGTTCTGGGGACTAATAAAAGCGGTTCACGGTGAAACGAGTCATTGTAGCCCCACACCTCGGCACTTACCACTAAAGGTGCCCATACACTTGTGAGATAATCGGTGCTAACCTTCGATTTCGACCTCATCTGTGAGAGAAATCGAAGGATTGTATGCACATTCTAGGTACCTTGAGACGCGATGCGCGGGCGCGCTGCTTGAATGTCGCGCCTCAAGATATTATGTGCTGCACTTAATACCTCTCGCATCGCAGTGCGATCGCATGTGGTTTTAAAACCACATGAGATATATCGCACTGCGATGTGCGATGGGCACCCGCCGGGAGTGGCCAGAGGCTGCTCCCACTCAGCGGTTACGTGCTGATCACGTGATTACCATGCAACCTTTGCATGATCGCATGGTAATCACTTTAGCAGTTCAGGTGCGATTTCATCGCACCTGAACTGCCGGTGCGATGCCCCGCGATGTCGCGTCGCGGGGCATCGCGCAAGTGTATGGGCACCATTAGACTGTTGCCTGCATGTTCTTGGGATGAGAAGCAACTATGTTTAGGAGTAAATGGAGGCGAAAGGTGCAGTTTAGCACTTTGGTGCAGACTTTTTGCTCTTGAGGTCGGTGTTTTTTTGTTGTTTTTTTTAACTGATAGATTTAGAGTGGAATGTACATTAGGTGTGACTTAGCTTGAATGTAATTGCATAGAAATAGAGCTGCCCTATATTTATTTGCTACATTTTAAAACAGTATTTTCTCTGCATGCAAAATAATAATAAACAGTAATAATAATAAAAAGTTTTCCAAAGTGCAAATCTGCACACTATTTAACTAGAGATTGTGCTGGTAGTTGTTATGTGCACTGATTAATGGAAATGAGATGCACATCAAACATGCACACTACACCATAACTAGTAACATAGAACTGATCTTGAATTATTATTTCTTTAATGGTGATGATGAACATTAAGTTGACTTGCCACTCGGTCATTCTGCAGACATTGCTGCATGTACTGTAAGTTCTATGCAAACAGTCAAACATACCCGTGCGTTTTACTAGTTTTACAACTAGATACTTTTTATAACTAGGTACTGTGTATCTCTGCAAAAAAAACTTGCCACAATGAAACTTTTCTTTTTCCCCCCCTGAACCTGGCTATTCCAACAGCCGCCATTCCTTATTCACAGCTTATTATGCAGAATTCCTATTCCCAGGGGTGAACTATTAATTCAGGAATCTGTGCTCAATGTGGTCGATGTTCTCTGTAACAAGTTTAGGATAGCAGATACTCCTTGCCTGATCTATTACTCTCAATGATGTATTTGCAAATTGATTAATCCTCACAGTTAGACTTATTAGCTGCATTCAATCAGGCTACTAGCCCCAAATGACTTGGTAAAATGGAAATGCAGGATAAAACGGAATACATTTTAGTTTATGTCTGTGCAAAGATTACAAAAAAATGGGGGGGCGGGAAGTATATTTACATGCGGGCAAGGAAAGGGGGTCATTCACTGACAGGCATGCTTACAGATGTCGTATTCATATTGCTAAATAACTGATCATGTATTGTAGGGAATTATTGACTTACAGTACAAGACAGTGCAGGACAAGTAATGTGGTATATACGCATACTGTAGCTGCATCAGCAGTTATAACGCTGAAATAAGCATCGAGGTGGCAGAAATCGAGGGTTAGGTGCCATTGTAGGGTGTACGGAGTAGAAGATAGTCATCGTAGGAGAAGGAAAAGCACATCCAAATATAGTTTATTTATACCTCTTTCATACCGCACAAATAACCCGGTATTGACCCGCTATATTGCTGGGTCGACGCGGGTCACTGTGCGGTGTAAAAGGGGTCACTCCCGAATTCCCGGGTCTCCTCACCCTGTATTTCAACCTGGGAATAAAGAAGGGCTATTCTCGGGTTATTACTGAGTCAGGTGCAGTGTGAAAGGGTTGCCGAGTAGATGCGACTTGGGACCCATTCACAGTATAGGTAGAGGCTGCATGGAGATGATCTCTTCTCCCAACGCCGCCCCCGCCCCCGATGCTGCTTCTATCCCCTACCCAAATGGCAACCCAACCAGCATATTGCCGGGTTGGGAAGCCAGTCTGAAAGGGTCCAATGCCAGGTCACACCCAGGAAGGATTTGTTTCCAATTCCCAAGAGCGACCCGGCATTGCGATGTGAAAGCAGTACTACATAGCTGTGAGAAAATTTTGGGGAGACTGGAAGAGTAGGACACCATCCCAGATTCTGCTAATCGTTCTACAGCAGCGCTGCATGAATATTTAATTTGAAGCAACGGTGGGTTGGTCCTCATGATGTGAATTGTGCCACCATAGCCTCCCCTTGATAAACAGTGACACAAATGATATCATTGCATAACACATCATGATTCTCACCGCACATTCTCCGTGAACTTCTTTTCCCATAGTGAACTTCAAGAACTGAAAATACACTGTACACTAACCCACAGGTTCTCAAACTCTGTCCTCAGGACCCCAAACAGTTCATGTTTTCCAGGTCTCCTCAGAGAATCGCAAGTGAAATAATTAGCTCCACCTGTGGATCTTTTAAAATGTGTCAGTGAGTAATGAATACACCTGTGCACCTGCTAGGTGAAGAACATCAACTGTATGGGGTCCCGAGGACCAAGTTTGAGAACCACTGCACTAACCTATACAGGTAAGAAAATAAAATTGGTACATCTCTAGGGTACCCTTTTACCATTCATCTTTTAGTAATTACTGATTGACAAAAATCTCTATTGTCCACTATATAATAATCCATGTGTGTGTGCATGATATTGTATTTTTTACACTTTGTGGAATTAACAATTGTCCTAGTCTAGAACCAATCTTCTCCAAGTCCTTTTCTGTGCTGGGCTGCAGTCCTAAAGTTGAATCTGCATATAAAAAAACAACTTCTAAATTCCCTATTTTATGTGTTGGACCTTGGAGAAAATTCTTTAGATCTGTTCTACATCTGCGGGATTCGCAGGCATACCTTGCAATGATTTATCCTCCTGTAATAAATTAGAGTTGAATTTAACTGTTCTTTTATCTACTTCACATCCTCTCAATGTGCTGAAAGAATTGGAGCAGTTATTTTATTATAACGGACTCTGTATGTTCATTTTTTTTTCCTTTTGCCTTTTAGCTAGAATTTTACCGAAACAGCGACGCACCTGAAACTCACTAATTGCTTTGCCCTGCTCCAGATATATTGCTAGAAAACAGTTTTATTTCTCTGTGCAATTTTTCAACATCATTATTTGGGCTTTGAAACATTACTCAACAACCTGCTAAATTAATATATACTGTGTTCTTTATTTAATGGGTAGGGGGACTTGTCTCACAGCAGTGCGTTTGTTCTGGTCGGCTTTCAAAAAGCACTGCCTGCCGTGTGAGGGACATCTGTTCACAAATGAATGATTGTGCGTTTGATTCGGAGGATCACCGTCCCTCCAAATCCTGGCTGCAGATGAAAGGAACAGATTGTTGTGATAGCGCTTTGTTTGGGGTTCCACTAGCCAGTGTTTGCCTTCATGCATTATTGAGAGCAAATTCACTCTCGGCAAGCGCTATCCCCTTTACCTAGCCCTCACGTTTTATTTTTACTGTCAGCGTAGATCTCTCTCTCTCTCTCTCTCTCTCTCTCCCTCCAGCCAAGCAGGCGGAAGGTTGGGCAGGAAGAATGAGCAGATAAATTATTTACAGTGTTTAATTATGGTTTACAAGTTTATTAAAGTTCATGGTTACCAAGTAACCAGGACAGACTCCAAAAGGAGAGTTTATTCGGGCTGCATAGATATAAATTAAAAATATATATATTTTAATATCACAAGATCATGTTTTAAATATCAGTAAATTGAATTTCTAGAAACAAGTTGTTTTCTTATGAACTTTTGGGGACTCATAATACATTCTTCGCTCAAGGCTTCTCAAGTGTTGCTGCTGGAGTGAGGACTGCCATTAAATACATAATAGCTGTTTAAATTGCTGATAATCGGAGGGCCAGCAAAGAATTGTTCTCAACGCTGGGTGTTTTCTCACCCTTAGAGGCATAAAAAATGAAGTTTTTCACTGAGTAAAGAAAGGTGTTTTTGCTTCCGGTGTTTGATTTACCTAACATACACGTTCCAGCAAAAGACTTACAATTTTAGTTGGTTTTATTTATATTGCTTATCACAGAAAACTTTTAAATCATCTGTCAGATGAGGTGTCATGTATGCAAATCACTTACTACTACTACTACTAATAATAATCATCTAATAAAGACATGTAAATTTGGCAGAATAACTGTTAGCTGTTTATTCAAATATATATTTAAGATTGTAAGCTAGAGAGCAGGGCCTTTTACTACCTTTTATGTCTGTCTGTTATTACTTAGTTTGTCTTATCATTGTTGTTTCCAACTGTAAAGCGCAACGGAATATGCTGGCAGGCTAAGTCATGTGATTCTTGCCCATTCTAGAGGTTTATACATTTCTTATAGTAATCATTCAGTTTCTCACTTTGCTTCACAAAGTACTTAGAAGATAATTTATCATATCTTGGAGAAAGATAAAGTACCAACCAATCAGCTTCTGTCACTTTAAAGGCTGTGCTAAAAAATAAAATACAGGAGCTGATTGGTACTTTATCTCTTCCCCAAGGTTTAATTTGATTATTCGAGTGGTCTGCCATATTCATACTTTCCTGCTCTCCCAGAGTCACCCATGCATTTTATCTCTCTCCAAGGCTTATTACATAGACTCTATAGTTTTTTTGCACTAAAAATGGTAAAGTGACTCCTCCCACTTTGGCGCTAATCCAATGCTACACTTTTTGCAGGAACTTCTATTTTCTCAATAAAATGTAATGTACCGGCTTGATGTGAATAAAATATAAATTTAATACTACACAATGATTAAAAGTGAGACAAAAACAGAACCCAACATGGGAAACAGAGTCCTACCAAGATGATAATCGGAGCCGCAGGTGTTATGAATGCAAGGTATTTCTCGGGAACAATACCCTGCATGTGGCTCCGTCAGGCGTGTTCCCCAGTGGTCCCTTTCACAGTCAAGGATGTCCAGAAGCACAGGAAAGTACTGGAAAGCAGGTACTGAAAAAGGGACTTTGATGTCCCGAAACGCGTCGGCACCTGCTTTCCAGTACTTTCCTGTGCTTTTGGACATCTTTGACTGTGAAAAGGAACCACTGGGGAACACGCCTGACGGAGCCACATGCAGGGTATTGTTCCCGGGAAATACCTTGCATTCATAACACCTGCGGCTCCGATTATCATCTTGGTAGGACTCTGTTTCCCATGTTGGGTTCTGTTTTTGTCTCACTTTTAATCATTGTGTAGTATTAAATTTATATTTTATTCACATCAAGCCGGTACATTACATTTTATTGAGAAAATAGAAGTTCCTGCAAAAAGTGTAGCATTGGATTAGCGCCAAAGTGGAAGGAGTCACTTTACCATTTTTAGTGCATTTTTACCGTTTGGAGTTTGTAGGGAACTCCCAGACTACCCCCAGGCCTGCACAAATCCTTACAGCGCAACAATCCACCTCTATTATTCCTTTTTTGTTCTATAGTTTTTTTGTTCTATAGTTTTTTTGTTCTGAGTGTGCATCTATACCCAGCGGCGGTACGAGTGCTACACTCCCACCCTCCTCCCACCCCCATGGGACACTGCAGGTGGGACAGTGCCAGAAAAAGTGTAGGTATTCTGGGAGGTATGGAACAGCTTGTAGGCCTAATATAACTGACAACATGTTATATTAATGGTTTGACTAGGACCAAGAGAACCTATGTAAAAGAAGAGAACAGTAAAGGGGTAGCAGACACAGATCTCAGGTTGCTCACAGACTTTAGAAAGAGGTTGATTAAAATGATGGATCCCATTTATCAACGGGTTTTAGCGATTCAAAACCTGTTGTGTATGATCAATGGTGTTCCAGCCAATCAGCTTCTGTCATTTTTTTAAACACATGACAGTTAGGAGCTGATTGGCTGGAGCACCATTTATCACATACAACAAGTTTTAAATAGCTAAAACTCATTAACAAATGGGCCCCCTATATTGGCAAGTCCATTGACCAATGTCATTCTCAGTTAAATAAAGATCACTTTTGAGGTTAGAGTGTCTTGACACATAATTCATAGTAAACCATTGAACAGTGCCACCCAGTGGATAATGGTAGAGTGACAACTGTACAAAACGTCTTTGAGATGTGGGACTTGCATAGTTCATTCAGCCAGAGTAAAATGTGTATTTGTTCAAAGTACAGGTACATGAAGGCTATGGGGTATATGCAATTCCGGGCGAATTGCGTCACTTTTTCGCCAGTTTTTAAATTCGACACAATTCGACCGTCGAATTCCGGCAGGTGGGTGCCGGAATTCGACATATTCAATAAAAAACGAATTCGACAGTTCCGCTGTCGAAAAACGGGCGATTTGACGGATTTTGATTAGATCTTTTAAAATGTTTAAAAAACGGGGAAAAAATGGAAAAAACCCGAAAAAAAATTGCTTGGTGTCCCCCCTCCTAAGCATAACCAGCCTCGGGCTCTTTGAGCCGGTCCTGGTTGCCAAAATACGGGGAAAAAAATGACAGGGCATCCCCCGTATTTTAACAACCAGCACAGGGCTCTGCGCCTGGTCCTGGTGCAAAAAATACGGGGGACAAAAAGAGTAGGGGTCCCCCGTATTTTTTGTACCAGCACCGGGCTCCACTTGCTGGACAGATAATGCCACAGCCGGGGGTCACTTTTATACAGCGCCCTGCGGCCGTGGCATTAAATACCCAACTAGTCATCCCTGGCCGGGGTACCCTGGAGGAGTGGGGACCCCTTCAATAAAGGGGTCCCCCCCCAGCCACCCAAGGGCCAGGGGTGAAGCCCGAGGCTGTCCCCCCCCCCCCCCATCCAAGGGCTGCGGATGGGGGGCTGATAGCCTTGTTGAAAATGTAAGAATATTATTTTTTGCAGAAGAACTACAAGTCCCAGCAAGCCACCCCCGCAAGCCGGTACTTGGAGAACCACAAGTACCAGCATGCGGGGGGGAAACGGGCCCGCTGGTACCTGTAGTTCTACTGCAAAAAAAATATCCAAATAAAAACAGGACACAGACACCTTGAAAGTATAACTTTATTACATACATGCCGACACACATACTTACCTATGTTGACACGCCGACTCTGGCCACGTCTCCAATGTCGACGTCGGGGGTACCTGAAAATAAAATTATACTCACCTGATCCAGTGTCCGGTTCTTTTATTGTAATCCACGTACTTGGCAAAACAAAAAAAAACGCATTTACCCGAAGCAGATGGACTGAAAGGGGTCCCATGTTTACACATGGGACCCCTTTCCCCGAATGCTGAGACCCCCCCGTGACTCCTGTCACAGAAGGTCCCTTCAGCCAATCAGGAAGCACCACTTCGTGACACTCTCCTGATTGGCTTTGCGCGTCTGAGCTGGCAGACAGCGCATCGCACAGCGACCCTCTGTGACAGTACTCACAGGGGGTCTCTGCATTCGGGGAAAGGGGTCCCATGTGTAAACATGGGACCCCTTTCAGTCCGTCTGGTTCGGGTAAATGCGTTTTTTTGTTTTGCCAAGTACATGGATTATAATAAAAGAACTGGACACTGGATCAGGTGAGTATAATTTTATTTTCAGGTACCCCGGACGTCGACATTGGAGACGAGGCCAGAGTCGGCGTGTCAACATAGGTAAGTATGTGTGTCGGCATGTATGTAATAAAGTTATACTTTCACGGTGTCTGTGTCCTGTTTTTATTTGGGTATTTTTTTTGCAGTAGAACTACAGGTACCAGCGGGCCCGTTTCCCCCCGCATGCTGGTACTTGTGGTTCTCCAAGTACCGGCTTGCGGGGGAGGCTTGCTGGGACTTGTAGTTCTTTGGCAAAAAACAATATTCTTAAATTTTTACACATGGCTATCAGACCCCCATCCGCAGCCCTTGGATGGGGGGGGGGACAGCCTCGGGCTTCGCCCCTAGCCCTTGGGTGGCTGGGGGGGGACCCCTTGATTGAAGGGGTCCCCACTCCTCCAGGGTACCCTGGCCAGAGGTGACTAGTTGAGTATTTAATGCCACTGCCGCAGGGCGCGGTATAAAAGTGACCCCCGGCTGTGGCATTATCTGTCCAGCTAGTGGAGCCCAGTGCTGGTCCAAAAAATACGGGGGACCCCTACTCTTTTTGTCCCCCGTATTTTTTGCACCAGGACCAGGCGCAGAGCCCGGTGCTAGTTGTTAAAATACGGGGGATCCCTTGTCATTTTTCCCCCCGTATTTTGGCAACAAGGACCGGCTCAAAGAGCCCGAGGCTGGTTATGCTTAGGAGGGGGGACCCCACGCAATTTTTTTTCTGTTTTTTTACCGTTTTTCCATTAAAAAAATAAATAAATATATATATATATTTTAAAAATATATAAATAATACTTGTGCCTCCTAAATAGACAAAAACCAAGTACCTAATCCAGTGGTTCCCAAACTTTTTGGAATCACGGCGCCCTCGAGCATCAGAATTTTTTTCACGGCACCTCAATGACAAAAGCTTCTTATTGAGAAATTTAGAAATAAATATTAAATTAAGTAAATTGTGTTTATATGTCATCCATAAGTTAAATTGTGTGGTGAGGGACAAGATTTGCTTCTGTTTGGCCACATATTTTATGATTGGCAGCCACCAGCACCGGGTATGCCTATTACATTGACCATAAATAATTTTAATTTGTCCTGGACCACCAATCCAAGGCACCCCTGCAAGTGTCCCGAGGCACCCCAGGGTGCCACGGCACACAGTTTGGGAACCACTGACCTAATCCCTTCTAATATAAATAGATATGCTATTACCAATAAAAAAAACACAAAAAAAACATGTTTTTTTTTTTTTTTATTAGATTCCGCCAGCAAAGTGTGGCGGATTGAAAATGACGAATTTACTGTCTAAAAGCACTGTTGTTGAATTAACAATCTTCAATTGAATATACTTTTGTCGAAATGCCGCATTTGTACCATTGCAGAAATGTTGAATTTCAAAAAGTCGAATTTGGAATGGCCGTTTTTTTGACGAAAAGTACTGTATTGCATTGTCTAATTTTTTTTTTTTTTGGGCGAAAATGTCCCGTTTTTCGACATTTTCGGGAATTCGACCGCAATTGCATATACCCCTATATATCTTGAAATAAAGAATTTTATGGAAGAAATGCAATTTTATGATGGGATCTTTCTCTAACGTATTGTTTGTTTTGTTTAAAAAAAACATCGACATCTCCATAGAAACTTTTAGTATCCATTCAACAAGATGCTTCAAGAGACACATAACCACCAAACTAAAATGTCCATGTATGAAAGATACAGGTAAAATGCAGTGTTCAGTCTTACAGGTATATGCAATTGTGGTCGAATTCCCGAAAATGTCGAAAAACGGGACATTATCGCCAAAAAAAAAAAATTCGACAATGCAATACAGTACTTTTCGCCAAAAAAAGCGGCCATTCCAAATTCGACTTTTTAAAATTCGACATTTGTCAAATTCGACATTTCTGCAATGGTACAAATGCGGCATTTCGACAAAAGTATATTCAATTGAAGATTGTAAATTCGACAACAGTGCTTTTAGACAGTAAATTCGTCATTTTCAATCCGCCACACTTTGCTGGCGGAATCTAATAAAAAAATTTAAAAACATGTTTTTTGTGTGTTTTTTTTTATTGGTAATAGCATATCTATTTATATTATAAGGGGTTAGGTACTTGGTTTGTCTATTTAGGAGGCACAAGTATTATTTATATATTTTTAAAATATTATTATTATTTTTTTTTTTTTATGGAATGGTGTAAAAATCAGAAAAAAAAATGTGTGGGGTCCCCCCTCCTAAGCATAACCAGCCTCGGGCTCTTTGAGCCAGTCCTGGTTGCCAAAATACGGGGAAAAAAATTACGGGATCCCCCGTATTTTAACAACCAGCACCGGGCTCTGCGCCTGGTCCTGGTGCAAAAAATACGGGGGACAAAAAGAGTAGGGGTCCCCCGTATTTTTTGTACCAGCACCGGGCTCCACTAGCTGGACAGATAATGCCACAGCCGGGGGTCACTTTTATACAGCACCCTTCGGCCGTGGCATTAAATACCCAACTAGTCACCCCTGGCCGGGGTACCCTGGAGGAGTGGGGACCCCTTCAATCAAGGGGTCCCCCCCCCAGCCACCCAAGGGCCAGGGGTGAAGCCCGAGGCTGTCCCCCCCCCCCCCCCATCCAAGGGCTGCAGATGGGGGGCTGATAGCCATGTGTAAAAATGTAAGAATATTGTTTTTTTTGCAGAAGAACTACAAGTCCCAGCAAGCCTCCCCGCAAGCCGGTACTTGGAGAACCACAAGTACCAGCATGCGGGGGGGAAACGGGCCCGCTGGTACCTGTAGTTCTACTGCAAAAAAAATACCCAAATAAAAACAGGACACAGACACCGTGAAAGTATAACTTTATTACATACATGCCGACACACATACTTACCTATGTTGACACACCGACTCTGGCCTCGTCTCCAATGTCGACGTCCGGGGTACCTGAAAATAAAATTATACTCGCCTGATCCAGTGTCCGGTTCTTTTATTATAATCCACGTACTTGGCAAAACAAAAAAACGCATTTACCCGAACCAGACGGACTGAAAGGGGTCCCATGTTTACACATGGGACCCCTTTCCCCAAATGCAGAGACCCCCTGTGAGTACTGTCACAGAGGGTCCCTTCAGCCAATCAGGAAGCGCCACTTCGTGGCACTCTCCTGATTGGCTGTATGCGCGTCGGAGCTGTCAGACGCGCATCGCACAGCCCCCTCCATTATCTTCAATGGTGGGAACTTTGCGGTCAGCGGTGAGGTCACCCGCGGTCAGCGGCTGACCGCGGGTAACCCCACCGCTGACCGCAAAGTTCCCACCATTGAAACTAATGGAGGGAGCTGTGCGATGCGCTGTCTGCCAGGTCAGACGCGCAAAGCCAATCAGGAGAGTGCCACGAAGTGGCGCTTCCTGATTGGCTGAAGGGACCTTTCTGTGACAGGAGTCACGGGGGGGTCTCAGCATTCGGGGAAAGGGGTCCCATGTGTAAACATGGGACCCCTTTCAGTCCGTCTGGTTCGGGTAAATGCGTTTTTTTGTTTTGCCAAGTACGTGGATTACAATAAAAGAACCGGACACTGGATCAGGTGAGTATAATTTTATTTTCAGGTACCCCGGACGTCGACATTGGAGACGTGGCCAGAGTCGGCGTGTCAACATAGGTAAGTATGTGTGTCGGCATGTATGTAATAAAGTTATACTTTCACGGTGTCTGTGTCCTGTTTTTATTTGGGTATTTTTTCTGCAGTAGAACTACAGGTACCAGCGGGCCTGTTTTCCCCCCGCATGCTGGTACTTGTGGTTCTCCAAGTACCGGCTTGCTGGGACTTGTAGTTCTTCTGCAAAAAAACAATATTCTTACATTTTCAACAAGGCTATCAGCCCCCCCATCCGCAGCCCTTGGATGGGGGGGGGACAGCCTCGGGCTTCACCCCTGGCCCTTGGTTGGCTGGGGGGGGACCCCTTGATTGAAGGGGTCCCCACTCCTCCCGGGTACCCCGGCCAGGGGTGACTAGTTGGGTATTTAATGCCACGGCCGTAGGGCGCTGTATAAAAGTGACCCCCGGCTGTGGTATTATCTGTCCAGCTAGTGGAGCCCGGTGCTGGTACAAAAAATACGGGGGACCCCTACTCTTTTTGTCCCCCGTATTTTTTGCACCAGGACCAGGCGCAGAGCCCGGTGCTGGTTGTTAAAATACGGGGGATCCCCTGTCATTTTTTTCCCCGTATTTTGGCAACCAGGACTGGCTCAAAGAGCCCGAGACTGGTTATGCTTAGGAGGGGGGACCCCACGCAATTTTTTTTCGGGTTTTTTACTGTTTTTTAAACATTTTTTAAACATTTGTAAAAATCTAATCAAAATCCGTCAAATCGGCCATTTTTCGACAGCAGGACTGTCTAATTCGTTTTTTATTGAATATGTCGAATTCCGGCACCCACCTGCCGGAATTCGACGGTCGAATTGTGTCGAATTTAAAAATGGGCGAAAAAGTGCCGCAATTCGCCCGGAATTGCATATACCCCTATATATATGTTTCCATTGGAAATCTGCTGTTAGCATTGAGCAATCTCTCTTTCTCCATTACATTATTTGTAGCGGATTCCGTATGACATTCCGGCGATCAGGAGACTGACGCCGGGATCCCGACAGCCAGAATACATGTGGTGAGCGCAGCTTGTCCCCTTGCGTGCTCGCTGTGCTTGTCACACTTTGGGCCGGTGGCGACCACAGGGTTATACTCCCCCTGAGATGGTGGCGTGGACCACCACCCGAGTGGGGATTCTGGGTGGTGGTCAGGATCCCGACAGCCGGCAACTTGATTGCCTCCCTTTGTAGGAGAGAGTATTAATTGCATCTGATACAGATTACTATCAGTATTATATAAAGTATAAGAATGTCTATTTGTCTCTGCGGTTAAGCACCTTTCAGAATATGTCATAAGATTATTAATATACATAATTAAATGAAAACCGATAACTGGCCCTGTAATGTTGCCGCCTTAGGCCCAGGCAGATCTGTTCTGTCCATGAATTTGGCCCAGCTGCTGCAACATAGAAAAGGTTACTAATGAAGGGTGCTTATAGAATATCCAAGAGGCTCCCGCATCTAAAGAGCGCTTACCTGCTGCAGGATGGGTGGGGGCATTACGCAATTTGAATCATCAAGCCCCGCCTTGCTCAGTAGGAACAGTGGCATTGGTTATCATTATTCTCCTGCCACTCTGAGTTCTGTTGAGTTGGGCAGGGCTTCATGACATGTTTGCCCCCACCTGTGCAGCTGCCCAGGGCCCCACAATACTAGGGGCCTTTGAACAGGAGTGGGTGGTGGTGACACAATCAGAGGGTCCAGGCAGCATTCCCTACCTGCCTCTAAGCCTGTCGCCAGGCCGTGAATGGCTGTCAGCATGCCGATTGGTGGATGGCTGTAGCTATCCACCAATCAGAGTGCTGACAGCCATTCACTGTACTGAAGCGAGTGGAGAGAGAGAAGACAGCACAGAATGAAGGAGGGGCATGTTATGATTTTCTTTTTAATTGGTTCTTGTGAATGGGTGGGTAGGTGCCCCAGTGAATTGCTTTGCCCAGGGCCTACTGCATAGGATCAATCAAATAAAATAGTGCCAACCACATTTTCTGGTCCTACCTTTCCTCCGTAAATCCTGGAAGAAAGGCATGATAATGAGTTCTAGCATGGGCTGCTGGCTGTCCTGGGGACACAGAACAAGTACAGCACATTCTCCATGTTGAAATGTTATGGTAGTTTCATGGCTCTTCTAATCTGTTTCCGACTATACCTAGATTGGCATGGATTGTATTCAACAGTACTAATGTCTTGGAGCACAAGTAAATTCTGTATGATAAAATAATTTTCCTTACAAAATGTTTCTGGATGGTTTGTAATACTAAGTGCCTTTTAGCAGATTTTTTTTTATTTTATGACCAAGTGCAGGTTATATTGCAGACGCAGTAGACCTCTGAGAACATGGGGGGTAATTCCAAGTTGATCGCAGCAGGAAATTTTTTAGCAGTTGGGCAAAACCATGTGCACTGCAGGGGAGGCAGATATAACATGTGCAGAGAGAGTTAGATTTGGGTGTGGTGTGTTCAATCTGCAATCTAAATTGCAGTGTAAAAATAAAGCAGCCAGTATTTACCCTGCGCAGAAACAAAATAACCAACCCAAATCTAACTCTCTCTGCACATGTTATATCTGCCCCCCCTGCAGTGCACATGGTTTTGCCCAACTGCTAAATAATTTCCTGCTGCGATCAACTTGGAATTACCCCCATAGGCTGGTTTTGTACCATTTTCCATTTTTGTGTAGTACAACATCAGTATGTATGTAGAGTTTGTGTGCTTCCACGTCCATGTAAGTAAAGCTACATACATAATATTATAACACAGCTGCCCTGTAAACTGGCCAAATACATTAGTCCCATCTCAAGATCTAAATGTTTTTAATTGAATTGTTAGAGAACCAATATATGTGTAGGTGACTGGATGGATCAATAATATTTATTTATTTATTACCAGTTATTTATATAGCGCACACATATTCTGCAGCGCTTTTATAGAGAGAATATTTGGCCGTTCACATCAGTCCCTGCCCCAGTGGAGCTTACAATCTACATTATATTCCCTATCACTTGTATACACACACATGCACACACGGGTTAATTTTTGTTGGGATCCAATTAACCTACCAGTATATTTTTTGGAAGGATTGTGGGAGGAAACCGCAGTACCCGGAGGAAACCCACGCAAGTACGGGGAGAATATACAAACTCCACACAGTTAGGACCATGGTGGGAATCAAACCCATGACCTTAGTGCTGTGAGGCAGTAATGCCTCACAGCACCATCCGTACTGCCCCAATAATAATCGTGAAGGGTTAAACATGTCATATGAAGTGGTCGGACAGACGTTCTTCCAAGCATTTTTATTTTAACTGTCATTTTATTATAATGTAAGATGCATCGTAGTGCGTTTAATCACCGTAATTGGAAATGAGGGTAATCTCACATAAAGCCAATAGGAAAGGTGCAAGTTGTTGGTCACTGGAATAAATCCTAAAAAGGCTGAGCAGCAGATTGTACTGTATGTGCCCGTCTGTGGCATGGTATTTCACTGTGGCTGCCAGAATGGTTGCTTCTCAGCTGTCTGTGTGGCTCATGTGCAACCTGCAGTTCATATTTCAGGTGATGAATGCATCAGTGTCATTCCACGTACTGTTTTCATTGTCTGGTGTTATGCAGAGTCACCTGGTTTAAAAAATCAATAAATAAACAAATATATATATAAAATATAGATTATATATTGCATTATATTTTATTAGTGTATTGCAATTTTGCAATATGCAATGTTGCATATACAGGTTGAGTATCCCTTATCCAAAATGCTTGGGACCAGAAGTATTTTGGATATGGGATTTTTCCGTATTTTGGAATAATTGCATACCATAATGACATATCTTGGCGATGGGACCTAAGTCTAAGCACAATATGCATTTGTTTCAAATACACCTTATACACACAGCCTGGAGGTAATTTTAGCCAATATTTTTAAATCTTTGTGCATTAAACTAAGTGTGTCTACATTCACACAATTCATTTATGTTTCATATACACCTTATACACACAGCCTGAAGGTCATTTAATACAATATTTATAATAATAATAATAATAATAATAATAATAATAATAATTTTATTTATATAGCGCTCTTTCTCCACACAGGACTCAATAATAACTTTGTGTATTAAACAAAGTTTGTGTACATTGAGCCATCAGAAAACAAAGGTTTCACTATCTCACTCTCACTCAAAAAAGTCCGTATTTCGGAATATTTGGATATGGGATACTCAACCTGTAATATATTAGTGTATTGCAATGTTCTATATACTGTAGATAAGCCATGAACAAAATGTTGCTGTAATACACACAAATAGCCACCAGGGGGAGGTGTAGGTTGACTGTCATCGAGGCACTTGCCTGATTACATAAACATCTATAATAGGAAAATACTGGTATTTGAATGCTGTTGTGTAGGAATGCTTAGACTTAGTGGGTTTTAGAAAGTGTTTTTGTGTTTATATTTTTGCAGGCTTCTTTGTAACAGCCATCATCAGTTCATGTCATGTCATCGTGTGAAATTTTATATCAAATAATGTGTTTCATTAGAAACCATTTACCTTCTCATAGTGTTATTTATTTATTTTTAAGGTTAATGTTTTGGTTTTATGAAGGAGACTTAAAATGTGTTTATTTAGTAAATATGATATCAGCAAAGATCGTTTTGTAACTTAATATTATTCTTTAGACTCCAAGTTCTATGTTTTGAAAGTAGCCTGAGTAAAGATATTGATTACTTTGGGACAATAGTGATAAACGAGGTTTTCTGCTGATTATAAGTAATATGGGCCATACATCGGATCTGCGATTCTCTGTTCTGCTGATGCTGAGCCGCCGGTCAGTGTTTTTGTTTGCCGATCGGTGATCAGTTGAAAACCCGGCGGATATTGATGATCGATGATCCGTCGTGGAATCTGCAAAATACAGCTTGTTAAAAATCCTAGACTCATAGATGCAGATAATATTGGTAGAATTGAGGATGTCCAACATGATGGATTTCATGATCCCTCGATCCAGTCCTCAGCAGAACACAGAATTGCCTCGATAGCTGCCTTATGTATGGCCACTTAAGTTAGGATTAAAACTGTACTGTGTGTAAATGTGTGATTTGTAGGTAGCATTGATAGCATTATTATCATTCCTCTCACGTGTGTATAGTATACCTTAATGTATCACAAAATATCTCATAGTAAATAAAAGTGTATTCTTATTTGCTGATGCCTTTTGAAACACACAAATTCATAGATTGCACTTTTTTTTTTTTAGGGATGGTTATCGACCATCGATGATTTCAAATAATCGATTGTTGGCCGATGACATATAGTTTTGCCATTGATGGCAGAGAATCAATTGTTCTCCGCCATCGATGGTAGAGACACTACGATGGTTGGGTCCCCCCCCCTACTTAATGGCGGGTACAGGGCCTGGCTCCGCCCCCACGATGGTCCACAAAGCCCCACCTCCGGGCTCTGATTAGTCAGCAGTTTACTAATCCATAGCACAGGGATGACCATCGGTCGTTGAAACTATTGATGGTTATCGTGAATGGTTTTACACCATTGGGGTTAACCACCGATGGTACCGTCGATTGCATCCGTCAATGATTGACCCACCGATGGCAATCTCTACTTTTTTTCTGTTACTCTCAAGTGTAGCTGTAGGGTTTTTGTGCAGACATTGGTAATCAATCCCCGATAGACTGTGCTATAAAGGGCTTTTGATTAGCTAGACCTGAGAGCTTAATAGCCATACAAAATCATGCTAAGAGTTAACAGCAGTAGTCTCCAAACCAGGAACCACACCTGGAAGTACTAAAGTCACTTTTACTTTCCCTATGAAATATAGCATTTGCTGTAATGATATATGGGATAACTCTTCCCCATACATTATGTGCGTTGTTCCATTTACCATGCTCATATAAAACACATACGGAGTAGGCTGTCTTGATAGAATGTATTTTTTTCTAAATATGGGTTTATGACTTCTGTAAATTATTGCCTGTTAATACAATGTTCACATATTACTGTATACACCAGGAAATGCGGAGTGCACATGTTTGGCGAGCAAATATATAGAACTGTTAATTTGTGTGTCTATATGGTATCGCTGGTTTGCATCAAGCAATTTACACTGGAGTCTCAGTCACCATTTCCAAGGTCATCTAATGTTATAGGGATAAGATGAAGTGAATTGCTGCTACTAGCTGTCAGAAGAATTTGAGAATGTGAACCAGGGTCCAGAGTATCTCCCGGTGTCATTGCCTTTAAACGCTGATCCAACTCCTTCTCTTGTTTGCAAATCTTATTTTGAGATACTTATACTTAATTGAAAAAAAAAAATGGCTCAATCAGCAAGACCACCCCTGATAGAGTGGGCCTCCCTTCACACATTACTGTTTGCAAAATGGATTCTGCAGCTTCGCAATTGCTCTCGTACAGTAAAGTGAAACGAGGAAACAATGAAAACGATTCCAGTGACTGCTGCCAAAAACCTTCTGAGAGGGATTCCATTAACTATGCCCAACTTAATTATGGAGTCCAGCAGTATTAACCTCTGGGGAGAGCCCTTACCAAGTTACTCCAGTGAAACAGTATTACATTAGGTATTAGTTTATAGTGAGCAAAAAATGTTTCATTACCTCCACTAATACAAGTATATCTCTTATTTGTACTGGATGTCATAGAGATAGGGAAGTGCCTATATTATCAGTAGCAGTATTGTTTCTTAATGGGAATGTCCACTAGTGGCCAAATTCCCTTCATACAGGGTGGGTATCCGTTATCCGGATACACGAAAACAGGAATATTTTGGCCCTGTAGTGACGTCATGACATCACTGAAGCAGCCAGCCAATCGCAGACAGGTGGGGGAATGGCTTTGCAGCCATTCTCTCACTATCGCTGCTACCAGGGCCCGTTGCGGACACCCGGGACCCCCTCGCTGACTTGCCAGACCCCCAGCAACCATCCTGTTATCCAAAAACAAACAAACCTGGAATGCTCTTGGTCCCGAGCATTCCTTATATAGGATACTCAACCTGTATAACCTTCTCCCCTGTCTACAAAATAGGGGAAACTGCCAGGCGCCTGTTTATCTGAAGCCAGGAGTCGGTGCTGTAACTCACGTCGCTGGCGGACTTGGGCCTTCCAGTCTGTGCAACAGTGCTCTATAGGCCTAACTGGGTGCAAACCGCAGTGCATATAAGCCCAAAATGACCGACAGAGCGGTTCAGTATCTGGTTGGGATCAATGAAGGTCAGTAAATGATGATTACTTATTGCTGTGTATGATGACTATGTTTGCGGGATCCCGTCCAAACAGCTGGTTCCTTTTAGATCTGACTACTCGTGTATTTACGTACTCCGCTTATGGGCCAATTTGGCCTCATTGAGCAGTGTATGGGCAGATGGTTACGGCCATGGTGGTAGCAACTTCAAATTAGCAGACTATTACTCTATAGTAACTGACTGCTTCTAATTAATCACAGGTTTTAAATACTGTATACTGATGTGTCCTCCTAGCCACAGTATGCCATGTGGCGTGAAACGCCTGGCGCTAGGGAGCCTAGCCGAGCGTTGTAGCATCTTTTCTCTTACGTCCTAGAGGATGCTGGGGACTCCGTAAGGACCATGGGGTATAGACGGGCTCCGCAGGAGACATGGGCACTCTAAAGAACTTTAGAAAGGGTGTGCACTGGTTCCTCCCTCTATGCCCCTCCTCCAGACCTCAGTTGGATCCTGTGCCCAGAGGAGACTAGAGGCACTACAGGGGAGCTCTCCTGAGTTTCTCTGAAAAAAAGAATTTTGTTAGGTTTTTTATTTTCAGGGAGCACTGCTGGCAACAGGCTCCCTGCATCGTGGGACTGAGGAGAGAGAAGCAGACCTACTTAAGTGATAGGCTCTGCTTCTTAGGCTACTGGACACCATTAGCTCCAGGGGGTTGGAACGCAGGTCTCACCCTCACCGTTCGTCCCGGAGCCGCGCCGCCGTCCTCCTCACAGAGCCGGAAGATAGAAGCCGGGTGAGTATAAGAAGAAAGAAGACATCAAAGGCGGCTGAAGACTTCGGATCTTCTCTGAGGTAACGCTGCGCGCCATTGCTCCCACACACAACACACACAGCGGACACTGAAGGGTGCAGGGAGCAGGGGGGGCGCCCTGGGCAGCAATTTTAAACCTCTTGGGACTGGCTAATGATAATATAGGGGCTGCGGAGGCACTATGTGATAAAATCCCCCGCCAGTATGGAAAAATTGAGCAGGACCGAAGCCCGCCGCTGAGGGGGCTGAGCTTGGTCTTCCAGCACTAACCAGCGCCATTTTCTCCACAGCACACTGCAGAGAAGCTGGCTCCCCGGACTCTCCCCTGCTGAACACGGTGACAGAGGGCAAAAAAGAGGGGGGGGGGGCACTTTTTATTGGCGCAGTGAGTGTATATTGATATACAAGCGCTGTTTTTGTCTGGGAATTGGTTTCCAGTGTCAGTTGGCGCTGGGTGTGTGCTGGCATACTCTCTCTCTCTGTCTCTCCAAAGGGCCTTATTGGGGAATTGTCTCCATATAGATATATCCCTGAGTGTGTGGGGGTGTCGGTACGCGTGTGTCGGCATGTCTGAAGCGGAAGGCTCTTCTAAGGAGGAGGAGCAGATGATTGTGGTGTCTCCGTCGGCGACGCCGACACATGATTGGATGGATATGCTGAATGTTTTAAATGCAAATGTGTCTTTATTACATCAGAGGTTGGACAAAGCAGAGTCCAGGGATAGAACAGGGAGTCAATCCATGACTTCGGCTGTGTCACAGGGCCCTTCAGGGTCTCAGAAACGTCCTCTGTCCCCAGTAGCACACACTGATACCGACACGGATTCTGATTCCAGTGTCGACTATGATGATGCAAGGTTACACCCAAGGGTGGCCAAAAGTATTCATTATATGATTATTGCAATAAAGGATGTTTTACATATCACTGATGACCCCTGTGTCCCTGACAAGAGGGTACACATGTTTAAGGAAAAGAATCCTGAGGTAACCTTTCCCCCATCTCATGAACTGAACGCGTTATTTGAAAAGGCTTGGGAAACTCCAGACAAAAACTGCAGATTCCCAAGAGAATTATTATGGCGTATCCTTTCCCGACACAGGACAGGTACGGTGGGAATCCTCACCCAGGGTGGACAAGGCGTTAACGCGCTTGTCCAAAAAGGTGGCGCTGCCATCTCCAGACACGGCCGCCCTCAAGGATCCTGCTGATCGCAGACAGGAAACTACCTTAAAATCTATTTATACACATACGGGGACCTTACCTTAAGTCCAGAAGAGGTCGGGGCTCTTCCTTCCTCGCCAGAGGTAAGGGAAGAGGGAAAAAAGCAGCCTGCTACGGCTAGTTCGCAGGAGCAGAAGTCCTCCCTGGCTTCTGCCAATTCCACCGCATGACGCTGGAGCTCCACTGAGGGAGTCTGCGCCGGTGGGGGCACGTCTTCGACTCTTCAGCCAGGTCTGGGTTCAGTCGGATGTGGATCCTTGGGCAATGGAAATTGTATCCCAAGGCTACAAGCTAGAGTTCGAACACATGCCTCCTCGCTGATTTTTCAAATCGGCTCTACCGGCTTCTCCCCCAGAGAGGGAGATAGTTTTAGCTGCGATTCAAAAACTATGTCAACAACGAGTGGTGGTCGAGGTTCCCCTAGGTCATCAGGGGAAGGGGTACTATTTAACCCTATTTGTGGTCCCGAAACCGGATGGCTTGGTCAGACCCATTCTAAATTTAAAATCCCTAAACCAGTACTTGAAAAAGTTCACATTCAAGATGGAATCGCTCCGGGCAGTTATTTCCAGCCTGGAGGGGGGGTGGGGATTTTATGATGTCACTGGACATGAAGGACGCGTACCTTCATGTCCCATATATCCCCCTCATCAGGCGTACTTGAGATTCGCTGTACAGGGCTGCCATTACCAGTTTCAGACGTTGCCGTTTGGGCTTTCCACGGCCCCGAGGATTTTCACCAAGGTAATGGCGGAAATGATGGTACTCCTGCGCAGGCAGGGAGTCACAATTATCCCGTACTTGGACGATCTCCTGATAAAGGCAAGATCAAGAGGTCAGTTGTTGGAAAGCGTGGCGCTCTCCCTGAGAGTGCTGCAGCAACACGGCTGGATTCTGAATCTACCAAAGTCACAGTTGGTGCCAACAACTCGGCTATCGTTCTTAGGCATGATTCTGGAAACGGAACAAAAGAAGGTTTTCCTCCCAATGGAAAAAGCCCAGGAACTCCAGAACTTGGTCAGAGACCTGTTGAAAGCGAAAAGAGTGTCAGTCCATCAATGCACTCGAGTGCTGGGGAAGATGGTGGCGTCCTACGAGGCCATCCCCTTCGGCAGGTTTCATGCCAGGACTTTTCAGTGGGATCTTCTGGACAAGTGGTCCGGGTCCCATCTTCATCTTCATCAGAAAATTAGCCTGTCCCCCAGGGCCAGGGTGTCTCTCCTTTGGTGGCTGCAGAGTGCTCACCTTCTAGAGGGTCGCAGGTTCGGCATTCAGGACTGGGTTCTGGTGACCACGGACGCGAGCCTCCGAGGATGGGGAGCAGTCACACAAGGAAGAAACTTTCAAGGACTATGGTCAAGCCAGGAGGCTTGTCTTCACATCAACGTACTGGAATTGAGGGCCATATACAACGGCCTGCGTCAAGCGGAGAATCTTCTTCACGACCTACCGCTTCTGATTCAGTCAGACAACGTCACAGCCGTGGCTCATGTAAACCGACAGGGCGGAACAAGGAGCAGAGTGGCAATGGCGGAAGCCGCCAGGATTCTTCGCTAGGTGGAAAATCATGTAAGCGCTTTGACTGCAGTCTTCATTCCGGGAGTGGACAACTGGGAAGCAGACTTCCTCAGCAGACACGATCTCCATCCAGGAGAGTGGGGACTTCATCAAGAAGTTTTTGCAGAGATAACAAGTCGTTGGGGACTTCCTCAAATAGACATGATGGCGTCACGCCTCAAAAGAAGCTTCGGAGGTATTGTGCCAGGTCAAGGGACCCTCAGGCAGTAGCGGTAGACGCCCTGGTGACACCGTGGGTGTTTCGGTCGGTCTATGTGTTTCCTTCTCTTCCACTCATCTCAAAGATTTTGAGAATCATAAGACGAAAAAGAGTGCGGACAATTTTCATTGCTCCGGATTGGTCTCGAAGGGCCTGGTATTCAGATCTTCAGGAAATGCTCACAGGAGATCCGTGGCCTCTTCCTCTCAGAGAGGACCTGTTGCAACAGGGGCCCTGCGTGTTCCAAGACTTACCGCGGTTACGTTTGACGCCATGGCGGTTGAACGCCGAATCCTAGCTGGAAAAGGCATTCCGGAAGAAGTCATCCCTACTCTGATGAGGGCTAGGAAGGAGGTGACGGCGAAGCATTATCACCGTATCTGGAGAAAGTATGTATCTTGGTGTGAGGCCAAGAATGCTCCTACGGAAGATTTCCATCTGGGCCGTCTTCTCCACTTTCTGCAGACAGGAGTGGATATGGGCCTGAAATTAGGCTCCATTAAGGTGCAGATTTCGGCCCTATCAATTTTCTTTCAGAAGGAATTGGCTTCTCTCCCAGAAGTCCTGACTTTCGTAAAGGGAGTGCTGCACATACAGCCTCCTTTAGTGCCTCCAATGGCGCGATGGGACCTTATCGTGGTGTTACAGTTCCTAAAGTCTCACTGGTTTGAACCTCTTCAGACAGTGGAATTAAAATTTCTCACTTGGAAGGTGGTCATGTTGTTGGCCTTGGCGTCTGCAAGGAGCGTATCCGAATTGGCGGCTTTGTCTCACAAAAGCCCCTATCTGATTTTCCATGTAGATAGAGCAGAATTGAGGACTCGTCCTCAATTTTTGCCAAAGGTGGTTTCATCTTTTCATATGAACCAGCCTATTGTGGTGCCTGTGGCTACGGGGGACTTAGAGGATTCCACGTCTCTTGATGTAGTCAGGGCCTTAAAAATTTATGTAGCCAGGATGGCTCGGGTTAGGAAAACAGAGGCTCTGTTTGTCCTGTATGCAGCCAACAAGATTGGCGCTATTGCTTCTAAGCAGACTATTGCTCGCTGGATCTGTAACACGATTCAGCAGGCTCATTCTACATCTGGATTGCCGTTACCGAATTCGGTAATGGCCCATTCCACTAGGAAGGTGGGCTCTTCTTGGGCGGCTGCCCGAGGCGTCTTGGCATTACAGTTTTGCCGAGCGGCGACTTGGTCGGGTTCAAACACTTTTGCAAAATTCTACAAGTTTGATACCCTGGCTAATGAGGACCTCATGTTTGCTCTATCGGTGCTGCAGAGTCATCCGCACTCTTCCGCCCGTTTTGGAGCTTTGGTATAATCCCCATGGTCCTTACGGAGTCCCCAGCATCCTCTAGGACGTAAGAGAAAATAAGATTTTAAACCTACCGGTAAATCTTTTTCTCCTAGTCCGTAGAGGATGCT
The DNA here is from genome assembly GCF_028390025.1 of Pseudophryne corroboree. Lineage (NCBI taxonomy): Eukaryota > Metazoa > Chordata > Amphibia > Anura > Myobatrachidae > Pseudophryne > Pseudophryne corroboree. The sequence goes on along the minus strand of NC_086454.1, from coordinate 267,999,010 downwards.
GGGCGCCCGTCCCAGTGTGGACTAAATTCTGCAAGACTTGTATATAGTTTTTGCTTACATAAGGGTTATGTTACAGTTTTGATCAGTCTCGGGCTGATGCTGTTTTTTTTCATACTGTTAACAGGTTAGTATATTCCATGTTATACGGTGTGGATGGTGTGGGCTGGTATGAATCTTGCCCTTAGATTAACAAAATCCTTTCCTCGTACTGTCCGTCTCCTCTAGGCACAGTTTCTCTAACTGAGGTCTGGAGGAGGGGCATAGATGGAGGAGCCAGTGCACACCCATTCTAAAGTTCTTTATAGTGCCCATGTCTCCTGCGGAGCCCGTCTATACCCCATGGTCCTTATGGAGTCCCCTGCATCCTCTACGGACTAGGAGAAAAAGATTTACCGGTAGGTTTAAAATCTTATTTTATCATTAATTAATGTATTTGACGTGATACAACTAAACCTCTTCATGATACTGCACTGATTAATTTTATATATGATGCTTTCATATCTGTATGCAACTGAGTCTCTGTATGAAGCACAATGACATCTGGCATTCCACTGCATTATAGCACTTCATATACAGATTCAGCCTCAAGATGTACAGGTGTCATGCATCAGATTGATTAGTGCAGTCCCATGAAGCGGTTTAGTTGCCTCCCTAAAATGCACATTTGTATTTAAAAAAACACCCAACATAAGCCAAGCCACATGGGACCTGGTGCGCTGAGAAAGGGCTGTTTGGCGCAACTGCGCAGTAATGTATGAGGACACATCTGTATGTCCCTTGACATTTTCCAACTGGTTTAACTTCATCGTTTAGAACATGTTATTCCTCATAATTAAATATTATGGAGGTATTATGGAGGTTATTCAATTAGCAGCTGTAAATTACTGCAGCTAATTGATCCCCCAGGGGCTATTGAGTTAGTCCCGACCACCGGCAGTATCTCGTTTTTTTTCCCCACTTGCCGGAGGCAGGGTCCATTATCATTGCCGCGATCGCAAAAACACATGGATATGGGAACTTATACCAGGTACTGAGTGTTTTTGGGCAAAAACTGGTATTTTTTAGTGCAAAAAAAAAAAGCTGGGTAGTTCAATTGCATTTTCTTTGCGTGAAAATTTACTGTTGCTAATTGAATGTTCCCCTACATGTTGAAAAGGAGGATTAGATACCGTTTTAAACAGGATTACATTATAATAAAGTTTAGTAAATATTGTATGATATTGTAGTGTCTGAAAGGGTGTCACAGGATGGTAATAGGCCAACACATCTAGGTTAAATGTAAAGGATGTGTAGTTGGAATTGCCTAGCTGGGCATCCAGTATATGGAGATACGTCTCTTGCACCAGGTATAGGTCGGATGCAAGTGCGCTGATATTGCGGACTGCTATATGAACAAGCGTGTGGATAAGGGGATGATGTCCCATAGATGCGCACAACTTGGCATATGGGTGATTAACCTAATTTATTCCTGTGAATGTGGTGCAAAAGTTTAATTGCAGCAACTTGAGTGCAACTGGGAATCGGCCCCAAAGTGTTGCCCATGGTGATCAACTGATCAGTTCCATCTATAATAATATCTTATTTTTGACCATAATTAGTTGAGATTTGTTATATAACAAAATGACACCTGCACTCTTCCAATCCTTCAACGCAACATAAGTACTGTACAGTGTACCTCCTGTTTGGGTAGACTTTTTGTCTTAGTGGGAACCTGTTATGTACCCTTCTCATTGGAATGATTGGCCAGCTCAGAGGTTCTCAAACGTGGTCCTCAAGGAACCCCAGTGGTCCAGGTTTTAAGTTTATCCATGCTTGGCCACAGGTGACTTAATTAGCACCTCAGTCAATTTGATATAACCATCTGCGCTGAGCCATGGATATAACTAAAACCTGGACCGTTGGGGTGTCTTGAGGAACGCGTTTGTGAATCTCTGGGCTAGCTCATGAAGAAAGTCAGAGGGTCAGGGGTAACCAGAGAATTGTCTATTTGTTTTCCCAGATCTGATTAATAATAGATGGAAGAACCGGATAGATAGGGTTCTTTCCAGAGCGATGTGGCATTTTGCAGTGCCACATTCATTTAAGCTTGGAGATTCCAGGAACAGGTAGCAAAAGGAAGATGTTAATGAATTTGTGGTAGCTCCACCAGATATTCTGAAATCAACCTGTTTGTGGACAACTTCACTAACAGAGATTAGAAGAAGGAAGTAAGAGGGAGGGCTCAATATACCAACTAGAGCAGCACTTCTCAATGAAGCTTAGCATACGGAGTCCGGCCGGTAGCCTAAATCCGCTACAGACCTTACTGAGGTTGTCTATATCCCATTCCCATCCAAAGCAGGGCTACAGGTTTCTGGTACCATAACTATAGACATTGCAAGAATGTCACTGCCATCTGGAGCCTCTAAGTATCTTCACTTCAAAGTACGGCCTATTAGCCACCTATCCACAGAACGCTCTCAACACCTACAGTATACATCTATAGCAGACTGTTACCTGACTGGGTGCAGATCTTTCTGTGTGGTATTTTGTAATGAGAGAACATAGGGAACAGGGGCGTCTCTAGAGAGGAGGGGACCTGTGTGCAGACTCCATGTGGGGGCCCCCTCCTCTCCTGTAGCCGTCGCGCCGCTACTAGCGCTCTGAGCACTGTAGACTCTTGCACAGTGCCAGAGTCTACAGCGCATGCGCAGGACTCCGAAAAATGGCTGCCGCGCCATTTTTTTCAGAGTCCTGCGCATGCGCTGTAGACTCTGGCACTGTGCCAGAGTCTACAGCGCTCAGAGCCCTATCAGCGGCGCGACGGCTACGGGAGAGGAGGGGGCCCACACACATTCAGCAATGGACTCTGGAAGGTAAGTATAGGAGAAATAGGTGCGATGTGGGCCCCCCCCCCGGACTCAGGGGCCCGTGTGCATCGCACACACTGCGCCCATTATAGAAACGTGAATGATAGGGAACATACAGAGAATCTTCTGGAATAAAGCAGTGGGGGATTGTCCGTGCATGGTCAGTGGTAGAATTAACAATGTTGAATGTTGCCACACAAATTTAAATTCCTACACACAAATATATGACCACCAATACAGCTTTTCCTCTACGCCTTTTCGACTCTTCCGAACACCTGACAACCCTTATCGTTTCTAGGTGTTCTCTTCTATCGCAAGACAAATTGCCCTTTTTGCTGGACTGCAGATTTTGGTAAGAAAAGATTAGATATTTTCTCAATTACCATTTTAGACTGTGGGCCCGATTCAGACCTGATCCCTGCTGTGCGTTTTCGCGCAGCGGGCGTTCAGCGATTAACTGTGCATGCGTATGCACTGCAATGCGCACACGCGTCATCAAACAACAACAGGCATTGCCGGTCAGCGACAGCTGGTGCGAAAAATCCAATCGCACAGCTAGTCGCTTGCTGAATGACAGGAAGAGGCCGTTTGTGGGTGGCAATTGATCGTTTTCTGGGAATGTCAGGGAAAACGCAGGCGTTCCCAAGCGTTTTCAGTATGTGACATAGGCTCCGGCCCCGATCAGCCCATTCTGATCGCACAGTAGGAATAAGTCCTGGGCTGCGCACAGACTGCACACACTAGTAAAAACCATTCATTGGTGAGTGAGGTGCGAACGGATTCGCAGCTGTCCGCTGACTGAGGGATTTTTTAGCAGCTCGGCGTACACGTGATCACACACTTGCACAGCGAATATACACTCCCATTGGGCGGCGACTATCTGATCGCAGGACAACAATTTTAGCAGCCCAGCGATCAGGACTGAATCACCCCCTTAATTCCATGCAAAATGTGTTGTTGTTTTTTTTTTTATATTTTTGTTTTTTATATATAGAAATTTTGGTTGTTGATGGAATTCTACTTTAAGGTTAGTCCAGAGAGTGAAAGCAGGACAGTGCATCACAGGGGAATGCAGACGTCCTGTGACTGTGTAACCTTAGGGCACAGAGAACATGCATCTTGCATCAGGTAAACCTTTATATTATTCTCCAGACGTTTGTGGTCTAGGACGCTCTGTCCGCACACAGTTGGTAAGAGTTAAATATCAGCCGTACAGCCTGCAGCCAGTATTGTTAACTCACTTACAAGTGCTGAATGCTAATTACATTGGTGTTGGTCTAGGGTTAGAGGCAATGTCACGTTTCCTGAGCAAAGATGGAACGGTGTCGTCTGATGAACTCTCTCCGTGTTTATCTGCATGTGCATAACCTAGAACAAGTGTTATCAGATGACTGTTAGACATGCCGCCTGCTTAGATGCTGAAACATCAAAGCAAATTGTTTTCATTTATACTAACATTAAATACTTATGGACCATTTAATCAAGACAAGTTAAATTGCAGTGACCGATGCACTTTAGAATTTGCATTGAAGGAACCTTTTTCAGTGCTGCGTGCTGACTATACTTATACGTCAAATAGCGTTTGTTTTAATTAAATATCATTTAACTGTATTGTAAATTAAACCATAATTATCTGTTTTCCTATCAGAAGCCTGAACACGTAATAACCAGTTCTAAAATAATTCCCATGCCATTAAACAGCGCCAGCTATCTACATAAGGGACCTGATTCAGATGCGGTGTCACAACTGTGATGAAATCGCAACTGAGCGATTATCGGCTGACTGCGCACTCATTGTAGCTGCAGTGCACATGCGCCAAGATACCTTTTGCGATCCAGTGAGTAATAATTTGCAGAGTGATTGATAGGAAGAGGCTGTTTTTGGGAGGTAACGGAGTGTGTCTGCAAATACGCAGGGGTGACGTGACCATTTTAGGGGCATGTGATCTCGTACGCATAAAACATGGCACCAACATCGCAGCTCCCATGGCTATCCTGCGCTGCAATGAAGGCACTCAGGGAGTGGATGTTTCATGCATGTGAGTCGCAGTTGCGATGCAGTACGCAGTTCCTGATATTGTTGCAATGGCTTTGGTGGACGTCCCTTCACTTGTGGGCAGCTGCTACACTTGCGCTGCCTCGCAGTTCTGTTATTGAACAGGATCACTGTTGTTTCGGGGATTGCGCTAATGTTTAGCCTGTCTGTCTGTTGGGGACCATCTGCTAGAGTACAGATTAATAGCCATATGGGCCTTGGTTTCACATAGTTACACAGTTGTTGAGGTTGAAAAAAGACAAATGTCCATCGAGTTCAACCTATATTACACTTTTTTTTTTAATATTAATTAAATGCTGTATCCCTGGATATTTTTGTCTAATCCGTTTTTAAACTTATTGATTAAGTCCACCATTACTACCTTCTCTGGCAGAGAATTCCAAATCCTTACTGCTCTTACTGTGAAGAACCCTTTTCTTCGTTGAGTATGGAATTTTTTTTCTTCTAACCTCAGGGGGTGTCCTCGTGTCCTACTGTATGTAGTGTTTTTTTGATAAACAAATCGTTGTGTTCAAGGGTCTATTGGGAGAAACAGAAGAGGTGTGAATGATGCTGTGTGGGTGTGGCCAGTGCCATGTGGGCATGGTCAGTGCCGTGTGGGTGTGGCCAGTGCCATGTGGGCGTGCACGCTACCTACACTATCAACCCCAATGTCTCCCTAAATATGGAAAAGTATAAAAATTGCATCATATTGTGAGGAAAATAGAAATACAATTGTAATACTTATGATTTACAAATGATTGTGTGGCTGATCATTATGCTGATATAATTATGGGCCTATATTTATGTGGAGGCTAGGAGCTATATAGCTTCATCCACCTCATTGTTAATCTGGCTCTGAGGTCCACTCTTCATGTCTCAGTAGCATCACTATTGCCTAGTGAATTGGTGGGATACATTCCTATGGTTGCTGTCTCGTGAATGTACACTGCTGTGTACGGGTGACAAGTGCTCCCAAACAATAAGGCGTGTCACTCTTCATAACCAGCATGCACTGGGGCAGATGTATTAATCTGGAGAAGTGATAAACGCAAGGTGATAACTCACCAGCCAATCATTACGAATTTGAAAAATGACAGTCAGGAGCTGATTGGCTGGTGCGTTATCACCTTGCACTTATCACTGCTTCATCCCTTCTCCAGGCTTAATACATCTGCCCCATTGTGCTTTGGAATTGGCTGCTCTCTGATCTGCTTTGATTTTCAGCCACCCGTATTGAACAACGGTAACACTGTGCCTACATGTCTCTCTGTCTGTTGCCAACATGAGAAACCTTTAACAGTGACTCCTCACGCTCTCCTGTATGTGTGGGGAGGGTGGAAGTGCTGAACGTCACTCTGCGCCAATGCAAGAGATATTGGTCACAAAGCACTTATCACATTGTTGGCCTGGCAGTTCCCTGCATCTGCAGAAGCTCCATGCCAGCATCTTTGGATAACAAATAAAATGGTAGAGAGAGAAGTGTCTGCTGATAGTGTTCTGCCAAGGAACATTAAGGCGGCTGTGCCACCAACTCTAGCTGACACGGACAAATAAAAGTTAACAAAAAAATACAGCAAGCTGCTTACAGGAGCCCTGGTACCTCTCTCGCACCCCCGCCACTCTTGGAGTCCTTAGCACTGACGCGCAGTGGCTTGAAGACTGGTGACGCTTCTGTTAGATTTAGTATAGATGCTTTTGGCCGTGATGTAACAATTACATGAAAGTGCAGCATTGCAGAATGATTGCAAAGTATATTAACGACCATGGTTTGGAAGTCTGACTTAGTTATGTTGCGTTCTTGTGCCAGGTTTTTCCCATCTTGTCCTAACAATGCTCTAGAAAATGTTGATGCAGTAAACATACTGTATGAGAGCGCGTATGACTGATGCAGAAGTAAAGCACTGCTCTCTTCCTGTGATTTACTGCCACGGAGCACCTAGGAAAATCAGGAGGAGACTTGCAGTGCTAATGGAAGGATCGAAAACCCTGTGGGTGCTTACTAAATGGGAAATATATTAATATTATTACCAGTTATTTATATAGCGCACACATATTCCGCAGCGCTTTACAGAGCATATTTGGCCATTCACGTCAGTCCCTGCCCCAGTGGAGCTTACACTCTATGGGGTCTATTTACTAAGCCTTGGATGGAGATAAAGTCGATGGAGATAAAGTACCACACACACACACACACACACACACACACACACACACACACACACACCAGGGTTCATTTTATTGGGAGCCAATTAACCTACCAGTATATTTTTGGGTCGTGAAATGAAACCAGAGAACACGGAGGTAACCCACGCAAGTGCAGGGAGAATATACAAACTCCACACAGTTAGGGTCATGGTGGGAATCGAACACGTGACCTCAGTGCTGTGAAGGCAGGAATGCTAATCATTACACCACCCATATATACAGATCACAAGCAACCTTTATTTCCTCCTCGTCTCTGCACTCATTGGTAGCAAATAGGAATTAGAAGGTGACCAAATCTCACTCCCAGGGGTAGATTTACACCATTTGCCTGTTTTAGAAACTTTAGTAAATAGGGTTTATCTGCACTTATTAATAAGAGTTTGTGCTGTGATTCATTTAGCACTTTCCAGAAATCACACGTACAACGATATCGCAACACCACCAGGTTCACGAATGAAACGTAGCAAGATGCTAGCATGATCCGCAGATACCAGAGTACAATTGTTTAGTAAACAATAAAACCTGCCGTTCTCTATATTGTATTTTTTAATCGTTTGTTCCAGAGGACTTGAAATAGGGACGGATGATAATGAATATAACCAGTGTATAAAACACATAATGAACTGATCTATAACAGTATTCAATCCCTCACATTAAGGATGGTGCCAACCAGCGCCAACAAATCAGCACGTCCATGTATAGGGATAGTCCGACAGATGAGAATGATTTATAATAAATTATTGCATAATGCTATAAGCAAATGTTAATTAATAATAACAGTCAGAGGTGGGATGAGCCAGCACAACATGTAGCCAGTCTGGGCATCTAAATATTATGTGCACATAATATCCCCTGGTACGGGAGATTGTGGTGTTAGTGCTAAAGTCATATGCCAAGCTTGTTTTCCTAGCTGGAGCAAAGTTACATCTCACTACAAAGCTGAGAAGCAGGCACATATAAATAAATATTAGTTTACAACCTTAAGTTTCATCCCTGATGAGAGTTCCAGAACTCTGCAATTTCCAGCAGTCTGCAGCCTGAGCACTGGATGGTACAAACAGATGGGATCAGTATGAAATACCTACAATCAAAATCCAGACCGACAACAATTGACTGATGATCAAAATACCAACAAGGTCAAAATACAGACATTTAAAATGTCGACAGATCAAAAAGTCAACACAAGTTTTTCATTGCGTTTTGGTGTGTATGTCGACATAGGTCGACATGGGCACCGTATAAGTGTACAGCGTCCCCTCGCATGGCTCGCTGTGCTCGCCATGCTTCGGGCACGGTGCCTCGCTGTGCTCAGCGCACTATTATATTCCCCCTCCAGGTCCACTGGGATGGTAAAGTATGAACAAGTTGGTTTCCATGAAAATATCTTGAAAAACTCATGTCGACTTTTTGACTTGTCGACATTTCAAATGTCGGTATATTGAACTTGTTGGTATTTTAAAGTCAGTATTTTGACCATGGCGGTATTTTGACTATCGGTCAATGGTTGTCGGCATTTTGACTGTCGGTAAATTGACTGCATCCCGAACAGATTACACTGAAACGTGCACTGTCCCTATCAAGCCACTGCAAGTGGAGTAATGCAGTATTGTGAAACGCTCATTGTCCTGTAACAGCAGATATATGAATTAAAAAATGTTTGCTGGTCATCTCAAGACTGATTGCCGTATTAAAGTAGAAAACAACTCTTTAAATAACAGTTATGGCTTTTATGGAGCGGTCTTATTATGGCAAGATTCGCATGAAGACACACCATCCTTCTGCCTACACCTCCTTGTACGTCTCTTGTTATTCCACATGAGTCCTGCTTTCAGACAGAGGTTGCCAATAAAGTTTATTGTAGAAGCGAAGTGTCAATATCTGTAGCACCCCCCGCCTGCAGAGCTTGTAATTAAAATGCCACGGATAGTCTTGGAGAGGCATGAAAATTTGATGGTAAATTGATTTTAGGTTCATCTTGAAATTTGTCCTCAGCTGGACTCGATACACTTGGCAGACATTGGATGGCTTTTGTCAAAGGGGTTTGTTGGGGATGAGACAGAGATGTGCTGATGTGAATTTTAAATACCAGTCTGTGCTTATGACAAAACACTTTTAAGTAAAAGAATATATTATATACTGTATGTATGTGTGCATATACATAAATACACACACACACACACACACACACACACACACACACACACACACACACACACACACACACACACACACACACACACAACACGCACACATGCACACTGTCTTTTTAGATATTACAACTGACAGCTAATCGCATGCTGTCGAACTACATCTCCCATCATGCTTAGTAATCTATTGGCTGATGATCATGGGAGGTTTAGATCAGCAAAAATGAGACTATTGTTGAGTTTGTGCTTTAGAACAGTCACAGTGTGTATATATCCAGTAATGTGTGGTGAGGTCAGTGGCTGGGGAGGCAAACATGGAGGAGGGTCTGAGGGGTAATAGAGACAGAGACTTAATCACAATGGCTTGCGTATTTAAGAACAATAGAGTTATTAAGTGATAATATTAAATATATGATAAAATCAGTACTGAACATAAATACTATATTCACTTGCAGTCACTCTTTATAGTAGTTCTTAACGGTAGATAAGTGTACAATGATTTAGGATTATTAAACTGTAGTGAAAACCTGTTTATCAAATTTAGAAGTTCAGTGTGACTCTTTGTATAACATATGTCGCTCCTGTTCAGCAGATTAGCTTAGATCATGTAAACAATGTAAGTGACAGCCGCCGTCAAAATGGTGAGATCTGTTTGGTCAGCGGGGAGACTGACCTGATAGGCTAGTATGCTCAACTCGCTATTAGGACCACAGTAGGGTTGAGGTATAATGTTGGCATCACTATAACATAAGTGGCATTAGCTGAACAGTGGTGCGGTTACTCGCTCACTGTCATGCAATATCTAGCCAGCTGTGATGTAGTTATGTCTGCAGTCTCACAGTACAGTGCAGCCTAACTGGGGCTCTCACTCACCCCACCATCATGTAGTAATTGACTGGCTCTAATAAAGGCTTTGGTACGGGCTATTGGAGGTCAACATTGGTGTGATGACCCGCCAGTTCAATTTGTATACGGTGCTCAGGCGGGCAGATCAAGTAAATGGGTCAGGGACACCCGCAGCTGCAGGGAGCTGTAGGCGACGGTGAAGAGTAGAGGGAGTCACATCTGCAGAGCTGGAGGGGAGGGCAACCAAGCAGCTGCAGGACCAGCTGTGCTGGAGCTGAGGAGCTGCAGAAGCTCCGTGGTTGAGCTGCGCCAGCAGGCAGGACCGGCAGGTGACGGAACGTCACTCTCTCTTCTGAAGGGAAGGTTGGTCTGGCAGCATCTTGAGCCTCTGCGTCACCAGCTCCGGGGTGAAGGTCTAGGGAAGAAAGAGTGAGAGTACAGTGGGTGGTCTGCATGCATCCTATCCCCTTCTTAGTCAAGTGAGCAGGATGGGGAGAGTAATGCCAGGGATAGCGGCCCATGGGGAGGGGGCAGGGCCATTCTTATGTGATACGCTTTGTTTTTGACCCACCACATCAGCTGTCACCTGCATCTCCTCTTTGTTCAATATGCACGCAAATAAATAATTTGCAATATATACAAACCATATACACGAGAACTGGAAATGACTGAGAACATGAAGATTGTTACCATCAATATCGTCACTGAAAACACACTGACTACTGACTGCAAAGAAAATGAAGCGCCTGTGTCTGTGTTTGACCAATTAATAAAAATTAAGTAACCACCAGAACTCACGTTCGCTTCACTCAAGGGGATGTATACACCCCTAAATTGGACAATAGTTAAACATAAAGAAAAGAGGAGCGCTCATGTGTTCATGATAGAAACCTATCATAGGTTAGGACCACACCGTGATTTCCACTAGGGAGGTAATCGGACATTTTGTACATGCTGATAACAGCCGCTATACCTTTATTACTTCAGCGTGTAACAGTTACCACCTTGACTGATACAAAATAAGAATTTACTTACCGATAATTCTATTTCTCATAGTCCGTAGTGGATGCTGGGGACTCCGTAAGGACCATGGGGAATAGCGGCTCCGCAGGAGACTGGGCACATCTAAAGAAAGCTTTAGGACTACCTGGTGTGCACTGGCTCCTCCCCCTATGACCCTCCTCCAAGCCTCAGTTAGGATACTGTGCCCGGACGAGCGTACACAATAAGGAAGGATTTTGAATCCCGGGTAAGACTCATACCAGCCACACCAATCACACCGTATAACCTGTGATCTGAACCCAGTTAACAGCATGATAACAGAGGAGCCTCTGAAAGATGGCTCACAACAATAATAACCCGATTTTTGTAACAATAACTATGTACAAGTATTGCAGACAATCCGCACTTGGGATGGGCGCCCAGCATCCACTACGGACTATGAGAAATAGAATTATCGGTAAGTAAATTCTTATTTTCTCTAACGTCCTAAGTGGATGCTGGGGACTCCGTAAGGACCATGGGGATTATACCAAAGCTCCCAAACGGGCGGGAGATTGCGGATGACTCTGCAGCACCAAATGAGAGAACTCCAGGTCCTCCTCAGCCAGGATATCAATTTTGTAGAATTTTACAAACGTATTTGCTCCTGACCAAGTAGCTGCTCGGCAAAGTTGTAAAGCCGAGACCCCTCGGGCAGCCGCCCAAGATGAGCCCACCTTCCTTGTGGAGTGGGCATTTACAGATTTTTGGCTGTGGCAGGCCTGCCACAGAATGTGCAAGCTGAATTGTACTACAAATCCAACGAGCAATAGTCTGCTTAGAAGCAGGAGCACCCAGCTTGTTGGGTGCATACAGGATAAACAGCGAGTCAGATTTCCTGACTCCAGCCGTCCTGGAAACATATATTTTCAGGGCACTGACAACGTCTAGCAACTTGGAGGCCTCCAAGTCCCTAGTAGCCGCAGGCACCACCAATAGGTTGGTTCAGGTGAAACGCTGAAACCACCTTGGGGAGAAACTGAGGACGAGTCCTCAATTCCGCCCTGTCCGAATGGAAAATCAGATAAGGGCTTTTTCAGGATAAAGCCGCCAATTCTGACACGCGCCTGGCCCAGGCCAGGGCCAACAGCATGACCACTTTTCATGTGAGATATTTTAACTCCACAGATTTAAGTGGTTCAAACCAATGTGACTTTTGGAACCCAAAACTACATTGAGATCCCAAAGTGCCACTGGAGGCACAAAAGGAGGCTGTATATGCAGTACCCCTTTTACAAACGTCTGAACTTCAGGGACTGAAGCTAGTTCTTTTTGGAAGAAAATTGACAGGGCCGAAATTTGAACCTTAATGGACCCCAATTTCAGGCCCATAGACACTCCTGTTTGCAGGAAATGTAGGAATCGACCCAGTTGAATTTCCTCCGTCGGGCCTTACTGGCCTCGCACCACGCAACATATTTTCGCCAATTGCGGTGATAATGTTTTTGCGGTTACATCCTTCCTGGCTTTGATCAGAATAGGGATGACTTCATCCGGAATGCCTTTTTTCCTTCAGGATCCGGCGTTCAACCGCCATGCCGTCAAACGCAGCCGCGGTAAGTCTTGGAACAGACAGGGTCCTTGCTGGAGCAGGTCCCTTCTTAGAGGTAGAGGCCACGGATCCTCCGTGAGCATCTCTTGAAGTTCCGGTTACCAAGTCCTTCTTGGCCAATCCGGAACCACGAATATAGAGCTTACTCCTCTCCATCTTATCAATCTCAGTACCTTGGGTATGAGAGGCAGAGGAGGGAACACATACCCTGACTGGTACTCCCACGGTGTTACCAGAGCGTCTACAGCTTATTGCCTGAGGGTCCCTGGACCTGGCGCAATACCTGTCGAGTTTTTAATCATGTGGAAGACTTCTGGGTGAAGTCCCCACTCTCCCGGGTGGAGGTCATGCTGAGGAAGTCTGCTTCCCAGTTGTCCACTCCCGGAATGAATACTGCTGACAGTGCTATCACATGATTTTCCGCCCAGCGAAGAATCCTTGCAGCTTCTGCCATTGCCCTCCTGCTTCTTGTGCCACCCTGTCTGTTTACGTGGGTGACTGCCGTGATGTTGTCCGACTGGATCAACACCGGCTGACCTTGAAGCAGAGGTCTTGCTAAGCTTAGAGCACTGTAAATGGCCCTTAGCTTCAGGATATTTATGTGAAGTGGTGTCTCCAGGCTTGACCATAAGCCCTGGATATTCCTTCCCTGTGTGACTGCTCCCCAGCCTCGCAGGCTGGCATCCGTGGTCACCAGGACCCAGTCCTGAATGCCTAATCTGCGGCCCTCTAGAAGATGAGCACTCTGCAACCACCACAGGAGGGACACCCTTGTCCTTGGTGACAGGGTTATCCGCTGATGCATCTGAAGATGCGACCCGGACCATTTGTCCAGCAGGTCCCACTGGAAAGTTCTTGCGTGGAATCTGTCGAATGGGATTGCTTCGTAGGAAGCCACCATTTTACCCAGAACCCTTGTGCATTGATGCACTGAGACTTGGCTCGGTTTTAGGAGGTTCCTGACTAGCTCGGATAACTCCCTGGCTTTCTCCTCCGGGAGAAACACCTTTTTCTGGACTGTGTCCAGGATCATCCCTAGGAACAGAAGACACGTCGTCGGAACCAGGTGCGATTTTGGAATATTGAGAATCCAATCGTGCTGCCGCAACACTACCTGAGATAGTGCTACACCGACCTCCAACTGTTCCCTCGATCTTACCCTTATCAGGGAATTGTCCAAGTAAGGGATAACTAAAATTCACTTCCTTCGAAGGAATATCATCATTTCGGCCATTACCTTGGTAAAGACCCGGGGTGCCGTGGACCATCCATACGGCAGCGTCTGAACTGATAGTGACAGTTCTGTACCATAAACCTGAGGTACCCTTGGTGAGAAGGGTAAATTTTGACATGAAGGTAAGCATCCTTGATGTCCCGAGACATCATGTAGTCCCCTTCTTCCAGGTTCGCAATCACTGCTCTGAGTGACTCAATCTTGAATTTGAACCTCTGTATGTAAGTGTTCAAAGATTTTAGATTTAGAATCGGTCTCACCGAGCCGTCCGGCTTCGGTACCACAACAGTGTGGAATAATACCCCGTTCCCTGTTGCAGGAGGGGTATCTTGATTATCACCTGCTGGGAATACAGCTTGTGAATGGCTTCCAAAACTGTCTCCCTGTCAGAAGGAGACATCGGTAAAGCCGACTTTAGGAAACGGCGAGGGGGAGACGTCTCGAATTCTAATTTGTACCCCTGAGATATCACCTGAAGGATCCAGGGGTCTACTTGCGAGTGAGCCCACTGCGCGCTGAAATTCATTGAGACGGGCCCCCCACCGTGCCTGATTCTGCTTGTAAAGCCCCAGCGTCATACTGAGGGCTTGGCAGAGGCGGGAAAGGGTTTCTGTTCCTGGGAACTGGCTGATTTCTGCAGCCTTTTTCCTCTCCCTCTGTCACGGGGCAGAAATGAGGAACCTTTTGCCCGCTTGTCCACGAAAAGACTGCGCATGATAATACGGCGTCTTCTCATGTTGAGAGGCGACCTGGGGTACAAACGTGGAATTCCCAGCTGTTGCCGTGGCCACCAGGTCTGAAAGACCGACCCCAAATAACTCCTCCCCTTAATAAAGCAATACTTCCAAATGCCGTTTGGAATACGCATCACCTGACCACTGACGTGTCCATAACCCTCTACTGGTAGAAATGGACAACGCGCTTAGACTTGATGCCAGTCGGCAAATATTCCGCTGTGCATCACGCATATATAGAAATGCATCTTTTAAATGCTCTATAGGCAAAAATATACTGTCCCTATCTAGGGTATCAATATTTTCAGTCAGGGAATCCGACCACGCCAACCCAGCACTGCACATCCAGGCTGAGGCGATTGCTGGTCGCAGTATAACACCAGTATGTGTGTAAATACCTTTTAGGATACCCTCCTGCTTTCTATCAGCAGGATCCTTAAGGGCGGCCATCTCAGGCGAAGGTAGAGCCCTTACAAGCGTGTGAGCGCTTTATCCCCCCTAGGGGGTGTTTCCCAACGCACCCTAACCTCTGGCGGGAAACGATATAATGCCAATAACATTTTAGAAATTATCCGTTGTTATCGGTGGAAACCCACGCATCATCACACACCTCATTTAATTTCTCAGATTCAGGAAAACTACAGGTAGTTTTTCCTCACCGAACATAATACCCCTTTTTTTGGTGGTACTCGTATTATCAGAAATGTGTAAAACATTTTTCATTGCCTCAATCATGTAACGTGTGGCCCTACTGGAAGTCACATTCGTCTCTTCACCGTCGACACTGGAGTCAGTATCCGTGTCGGCGTCTATATCTGCCATCTGAGGTAACGGGCGCTTTAGAGCCCCTGACGGCCTATGAGACGTCTGGACAGGCACAAGCTTAGTAGCCGGCTGTCTCATGTCAACCACTGTCTTTTATACAGAGCTGACACTGTCACGTAATTCCTTCCAACAGTTCATCCACTCAGGTGTCGACCCCCTAGGGGGTGACATCACTATTACAGGCAATCTGCTCCGTCTCCACATCATTTTTCTCCTCATACATGTCGACACAAAAGTACCGACAAACAGCACACACACAGGGAATGCTCTGATAGAGGACAGGACCCCACTAGCCCTTTGGGGAGACAGAGGGGGAGTTTGCCAGCACACACCAGAGCGCTATATATATATACAGGGATAACCTTATATAAGTGTTTTTCCCCTTATAGCTGCTGTATAGTTAATACTGCGCCTAATTAGTGCCCCCCTCTCTTTTTTTAACCCTTTCTGTAGTGTAGTGACTGCAGGGGAGAGACAGGGAGCTTCCCTCCAACGGAGCTGTGAGGGAAAATGGCGCCAGTGTGCTGAGGAGATAGGCTCCGCCCCTTTTTCGCAGACTTTTCTCCTGCTTTTTTATGGATTCTGGCAGGGGTTAAATGCATCCATATAGCCCAGGAGCTATATGTGATGCTTTTTTTTTGCCATCCAAGGTGTTTTTATTGCGTCTCAGGGCGCCCCCCCCCCAGCGCCCTGCACCCTCAGTGACCGAAGTGTGAAGTGTGCTGAGAGCAATGGCACACAGCTGCAGTGCTGTGCGCTACCTTGTTGAAGACAGGACGTCTTCTGCCGCCGATTTTCCGGACCTCTTCTGCCTTCTGGCTCTGTAAGGGGGCCGGCGGCGCGGCTCTGGGACCCATCCAAGCTGGGCCTGTGATCGTCCCTCTGGAGCTAATGTCCAGTAGCCTAAGAAGCCCAATCCACTCTGCACGCAGGTGAGTTCGCTTCTTCTCCCCTTAGTCCCTCGATGCAGTGAGCCTGTTGCCAGCAGGTCTCACTGAAAATAAAAAACCTAATCTAAAACTTTCACTAAGAAGCTCAGGAGAGCCCCTAGTGTGCACCCTTCTCGTTCGGGCACAGAGATCTAACTGAGGCTTGGAGGAGGGTCATAGGGGGAGGAGCCAGTGCACACCAGGTAGTCCTAAAGCTTTCTTTAGATGTGCCCAGTCTCCTGCGGAGCCGCTATTCCCCATGGTCCTTACGGAGTCCCCAGCATCCACTTAGGACGTTAGAGAAAAGTTATTACACGCTGATGGTTCAACAGCACAGCTCTCCTAGTGCATTGATCCCATATTCAGGGAACAGTTACCATCATTGACTGATACAAAGTTACTACATGTTGTTATTTTAACAGTATAGTTCTTTCAGTGCACTGATTCCTTACTCAGGGAAGTTTTATTAGTACTTGTTATCTTTTGAAACTGCTGGCCAGCAAGATACTATCCCACTATATTGGGTACAATTGATAAATTGTTTTTGATAAATATTATTGGTATGATTTTTATTGAATAAAAGACCGTTTTAATTCATTTACCGGCTCTGAATAGATTTATTAGGTTTCTATCATGAACACATGAGCGCTCCTCTTTTCTTTATGATTGACTACTGACTGCGCCTGCAGCGTGAATAGAACAGGCCAGAGTGGGGGAGGTAGTGGGAGTGGCAGGACAAATGTTATAGATAAATGGGTCAGTTTACGGTTGTTGTTTTTGTTTGCTATCGGGAATTGAATGAATAAAAATTATACTTTTCATTCTAAAATATTGAGGCCTAAATTTAAATCTGAAATTTACATATTGGTCCTAGCCGGTAAATCCTGCAAACATTTGCATGCCACTTACAGTAAGTACCCGCATGCCACTTACAGTAAGTACCTGCATGCCACCTCCGGCATGTGTGCCGGAGGCTGCCTACCCCTGCTTTAAAGGTTGAAAGGAAAGATCTATGTTATGTATATGTATTATACTATAGTACACTTATATCATGTTGGGTAAACAAAGTACTTGATTATTCTAAAGTTATGATAGGTATATTGATCATTCATCTAAACTGACGTGCATGAATATCCAGCACCTTTTAGGTGTTGCAGTTCCATTTATCGAAGTGTTTTGGCACCTAATAAACCTTGATGTAACACGTGACACTGTTAGACTGGATTTAAACAACTGCTAGCCAGAACAGTGACTATCGTACAAAATTGCGGCATGTTAAAGCTTCACGACCACCTAGCCCTCAGGGATGCTGCATGCAGTAGTTTTCTCCTGAGACTCGCTGTAATACAGAACAAGAAAATCAATAACAAATCACAATAACCATGTTTAAATGGTGAAGGAGGTGTGAGTAAGAGGACCAATCGCAAACTGCAGTCTCTTGACTGCTGCTTGTGATTGGGCCTCCTGTTCACCCCCCTCCCGGCATATCCCCTAATTGCCCCTGGCATTGCAGCTAGGGAAGTGGAAACGTTGTGAAAATATTTTGTGGCAGTGTGACTACAATGGTAATAAATTAGAAATAACTTTGCATGTTTGTCCAAGTAAGCATAAACTGGCATACATAATGGGTACCTTAAAAACAAAACAAAAGCATAAATAAATAAAAAATTCACAAACAATGGCTTAAAGCTCTGCTTGTTTCTTATTGGCATCTTAAGCATCGGTTTTACTTATAGTATTAGATGCATTGTTTTCCATTTTATGTAGACACATTAAAACTAAACACAATAGTGTTTTATTGCAAACTTGATAGACTAGTACTGTGTATCCTATTCTCGTTTCATTGTGATTCCCAGGTTGCAATGTAGGTTATTTGATTTGTAATGCAGAAACGATTGTCCTGGTGTAAAAACATTAAATAGTGACATTGTCAGTTACTCAGATGGGAGTCTCTCTGTATTGATGCTGCTGCAGCTCTTGCGGTGCCTCTAATCATATAAAGGCAATCTATAGTGTGTGAGTAATCGTGTGTGCTGTTTTACACAACATTCATTTGTTCTCACACAAATGTGGGTGATAAACTCACGGAGCTTGTATGGATATATTGTGATTTATTTTTTGTAGAAAAATTAAAGAGATTTTTTTTTGTGCAAACCATTAATAAAGGATAAAGATAAAATGTCAAATGAAACTAAAGTTAATATACAGACAGTACATTCCGCCACGTAAGGGATGTTAGACTGCTTCATTGTACTGAGTTTGACTCCTAGCCAGCCATAGCTATATCATCATTTGTATCACTGGTCACACCTCTACAGATTTAATTGACAGTCTGTCGCTTAGTCATAGGGAAAGCGGTATCAAACCTTTGAGAGAAATAAAGCTGAGAAGTTGCCCAGTCTAGCTATCTTGCACAGTCTATAAAATGGCAGAAAGTGGTTGCTATGGGCAATTTCTCCAATTTCTCTCTCTCAAATGTTTGATACATCTCCTCTTAAGACTGTAAACTGATGTATAGATCTGTACTAATTTAATATTCACTTAATTTCAAACGTTTTTATAGACAAACTACTATAATAATCTTGTGGATGGTAAAATATACTCCAACAATTATGAGTTGTCCAATTGGAAATGGAACTGAACATGCCCATAAGTTGTATCATTAGAAATTAATATCAATGAGGCTTGTTATTCCTTTTTTCGAGAGCCAGCTCCAGGCATGTTCAACTAGTGCGGTTGAACGGGGCACGCCGCCATTTCAAATGTGGCACTGGCTGCAAAAGCCAATTGGAGCTCGCAGACCAGCAGCCAATCAGATAGCAGTGGTCGCAAGCCAATTGGAGCTTGCAGACCGGCAGCCAATCAGGCAGCAGCGGCTCCCCATTGGCTGCTGTATCACAAGCCCCGATTGGCTCATGAACCGGCGCCAGATATGAAATGGATGCCGGCCTGCTCTGCACATTGCTGTACTGCTGTCACTGACTGCAGTTGGCGGTGAGCGGGTTATGGAAGGACTGCAGTGTGGACCTGCTGGGCTGAGCGTGGACCGGGGTGCTGGATTGAGGACGAGACCTGGCCAGCTGTGTGGTGGTGATTAACTGGCAGCCTTGCCATGACTGAACTATTGATTTGAATCAGAGGTGTCGGAATGGGGCTGGGGGAGTTTGGGGGGGTGGGGCAAAAGGGCAGCATGCCCCCCGCCCCTCAAATGTGGCACTGGTGAGAGGGAGTGCTAACCCCCGTATCCCTGTGGGTGACTCCTCCTGTAAAAACAGTGTGCTGCCGCAGCCTGCTATGCCCCATGTCCTCCTAGCCGTCTCTTCACAAATGCATTACCGGGAGGAGGCGTGGCCATGCTAACCCCGCTGGCACATCCCCGCCTCCTCACAGTGATGCATCTGTGAAGAGCTGGCTAGGAGGACACGGGGCACAGCAGGTTAGCGATCACCCGCACCGGAGGTAAGCGATCACCTGCACCGGGTGGGGGGGGGGCACAGCAGGTAAGCGATCGGAGGACACGGGGCACATCTGGTAAGCGATCACCTGTACCCGCGCCGGAGGTAAGCGATCACCTGCACCGGGGGGGTGGGGAGGTTTGGGTGGGAGCGCTAAAATGAAATCCCCCCCCTTCCCAACCTCCAAAACATTCCAGCGCCCCTGTTGGGAATCATGTGTGATGGATCCCTGCCCAGGTTCATGGTGTAATAGGCTGGTAACCGGGGACACAGCATATGCCAGCACCAAAGAGACATAACTATACAGGAGCAACATACGACACAGTGGTCAGAACTACAGTAGCTGGGTCATGCACTGCAGATTGCAGGACAGAAGTGCTGAACACAAGGAGAAGAAACCTACTGTACAGTAGACTGAAAGACTTTTGACAAATGGTTATCTATATATTTCTTTATTGTTTCCTACTGTCAACAAATGCTGCTTATCATTGAACAAACTAAAGGGGGGTACAGACGTAGAGATGTGTGCTGAGCGATCTATCACAGACCGCTCAGCAGACATCTCTCCCCCTGCTCAGCACAAAGCGCGATGAGTGCGGAGGGGGTGGGGGGAGGCATGCAGGCACAATCTAGAACTGGAAATAGCGACGCGCGGCTATCGCTGTGGGCATACATACGGAGAGATCCGTGCTTAATTTCTAAGCAATCTAGTCAGATTGCTTAGAAATTAACATTGGATCTCTCCGTGTGTACCCTCCTTTACTGCAGACATTGCAAAACCTTCCATACCTTGCAACAAAATAGCACCACAAAATGGGATATTAAAGACCGTAGCACTAGTACTTTGTTGCAAAACCATTTACTGATAGTACAATTGATTCAACAAGATCAAGTAATCTTTTCTTAGGAATATTTGTCCATTTCCTTTGTAAAGTATGAGACAAGTGTCCTAGTTTGAGTATTCTTGGGCCCTTACACACCTGTCTAGCTCTTCCCACAAGTGATCAATGGAGTTTAGGTTGGGACCTTGACTTGGCAACACTAGTACATTGATTTTCTTTTTGTGGAAATAGTCTTGAATCATTTTGTAATGGTGTTTTTGGGATTGTTGTTTTGTTGGAAGATCCATTTTCCAGGGTCAGTGTAGCAAACAGTAGTAAAATAATTCCATGATGAAGCATCCATGTGATCCTGTGCCACCAGGTAACTGATACTCTAATAGAATAACAATGTATCATTTGAGGGCACAGTCCCGTAGAGTAGTGGTTGAGCCCTCAGGTATTCCAGCTCATCTGGGATTTCCTTTGCACCCTTGTGGGTCAGTCGGACCCTGGTTGTCGTGCATTTAAACTTTCAAGTTTTATTGCAGAAAAAAAATACTAATGGGCACAAGGAATGACTGGGGCACACACATGCACAGCACAGCACAGCACAGCACTGAAAGAGTCTATAGTGTTATCTTTTGTATACACAGAATTTTTATTTGACACTATTTTTGCTCTAATTCATTCTGAACTGCCTCCAGAAATGTTTGCCTCCCCCTTCCTTCTTTCCCATTTACTTCTGTACGCAGCAGAGATTTCTTTTTGGTGCTTGTTGTATAGTGTGTGATTCAGAGTGGAGCGCTCTGCTAAGTTTGGCACTTGGCGCAGATTC
This sequence comes from Pseudophryne corroboree, assembly GCF_028390025.1. Taxonomy (NCBI): domain Eukaryota; kingdom Metazoa; phylum Chordata; class Amphibia; order Anura; family Myobatrachidae; genus Pseudophryne; species Pseudophryne corroboree. Next base: position 267,977,499 of record NC_086454.1, on the reverse strand, counting down.
TCCCTGAGTCATCACACCGAGTCATGTGACACAGTTATCTAGGCTTGCACCTGCTTGTGGGAATTTTGTAGTGAATTTATTGCTTCGAAAAGAAGTGCTTTATACTGCGCACACGCAAATGAAAGCACCAATAGTAGATAAAAACACAATTACACACATTTTAATGCATTTATGCTGTTAAATGTCTAAAACTTTTGGGAAGCCCACAGACCTAAATTAGCTTGTGCCCAGACATTATGCTGGGCTCCGAGGATTTCAGTGAGAGAAACCTCCTCATGCGTTAACATTTACAAGTTAATTACAGTCTTTTAATGGTGTACATAGAGTTTAAAACTGTTAGGAATACAAATAGTTAATGATTATTGCTTTATGTTAATGTTTAAATGAACAGGGTTTGTGAGTTAATATTATCCCTGTCATTTAGTTGGGTCACTGGCAATATAATTTATAGTAGATTGTGAGGATTTACACACAGGGACTTTGAGATTAGATTCATTTGAGCTGCTGTGATGTCACCACACTTGCCTGTTTATAGATGAACCAATCAACAGAGTGCATTTCTGCAGAGTAAAGTTGCTAAACTGTCAGCTGCTGTTCTCTTAGAGAAAAACCTCCATCCAGGCACATTCCCACCTTATTATCTACAGTGGATGTAGTTATGTGACCGCCGGTCACTATGCCGACGCCGGGATCCCGGACGATTCAGAGCCCGACAGTCTGCATGCCGACTAACAAGGGACTATTCCCACTCGTGGGTGTCCACGACACCCATAGAGTGGGAATAGAATTTGTAGCGAGCGCAGTGAGCTTCATTGCGCTCGCCCCCCGCCACGAATCTAAACATCGGGATCCCGGCATCGTTATGGTGACCGGTAGGATCCCAAACGCCGGTCATCCGAACCCAACCCATCTATATATGCAGTGGGTTGATTCCATGCATTGTTAGTACTTGGATCTCCAAGCTTCCAGAATCCAATACTCATCTCTATTTCTCTAACGTCCTAAGTGGATGCTGGGGACTCCGTAAGGACCATGGGGATTAGCGGCTCCGCAGGAGACTGGGCACAACTAAAAGAAAGCTTTAGACTACTGGTGTGCACTGGCTCCTCCCACTATGACCCTCCGACACACCGCAAACACACAGGGAATGCTCTGACAGAGGACAGGACCCCACAAAGCCCTTTGGGGAGACAGAGAGAGAGTATGCCAGCACACACCAGAGCGCTATATAACACTGGGATCCCACTATCAATGAGTGTTTTCATAAGATATATAAAAAAGCAGCTATAAGGGAAAACACTCATTGATAGTGGGATCCCAGTGTTATATAGCGCTCTGGTGTGTGTTTGTGGTGTGTCGGTACGGCTGTGTCGACATGTTTGATGAGGAGGCTTATGTGGAGGCGGAGCAGATGCCTGTAAATGTGATGTCACCCCCTGCGGGGTCGACACCTGAGTGGATGGTGCTGTGGAAGGAATTACGTGATAGTGTCGACTCCTTACATAAAAGGTTTGACGACATACCAAATGTGGGACAGCCGGCTTCTCAGCCTGTGTCTGCCCAGGCGTCTCAAAAGCCATCAGGGGCTCTAAAACGCCCGCTACCTCAGATGGTTGACACAGATGTCGACACGGATACTGACTCCAGTGTCGACGACGAGGAGACTAATGTAACTTCCAGTAGGGCCACACGTTACATAATTGAGGCAATGAAAAATGTGTTGCACATTTCTGATGTTACCCCCGGTACCACAAAAAAGGGTATAATGTTTGGAGAGAAAAAACTACCAGTAGCTTTTCCTCCATCTGAAGAGTTAAATGAAGTGTGTGAAGAAGCGTGGGCTTCCCCTGATAAAAAGCTGGTAATTTCTAAGAGGTTACTAATGGCGTACCCTTTCCCGCCAGAGGATAGGTCACGCTGGGAAACATCCCCTAGGGTGGATAAAGCGCTCACACGCTTGTCAAAGAAGGTGGCACTACCGTCTCCGGATACGGCCGCCCTGAAGGAATCTGCTGATAGAAAGCAGGATGCTATCCTGAAATCTATATATACACACACAGGTGTTATATTGAGACCGGCTATAGCTTCAGCCTGGATGTGCAGTGCTGCTGCTGCGTGGTCAGATTCCCTGTCAGAAAATATAGATACCCTAGACAGGGACACTATTTTGCTAAACGTAGAGCATATAAAAGACGCACTTTTATACATGAGGGATGCACAGAGGGATATTTGCCGGCTGGCATCCAAAATTAGTGCAATGTCCATTTCTGCCAGGAGAGGGTTATGGACTCGGCAGTGGACAGGTGATGCAGATTCCAAACGACACATGGAAGTTCTGCCTTATAAGGGTGAGGAATTGTTCGGGGCTGGTCTCTCGGACCTCGTTTCCACAGCAACAGCTGGGAAGTCTACATTTTTACCCCATGTTCCCTCACAACCAAAGAAAGCACCGTATTATCAGGTACAGTCCTTTCGGCCCAATAGGGGCAAGCGGGTTGAAGGCGCGTCCTTTCTGCCCAGAGGCAGAGGTAGGGGAAAGAAGCTGCAGCATACAGCCAGTTCCCAGGAGCAAAAGTCCTCCCCCGCTTCCTCTAAGTCCACAGCATGACGCTGGGGCTTCACAGGCGGAGCCAGGTACGGTGGGGGCCCGTCTCAAAAATTTCAGCAATCAGTGGGCTCGCTCACGGGTGGATCCCTGGATCCTTCAAGTAGTATCTATGGGGTACAAGCTGGAATTCGAGACGTCTCCCCCCCCGCCGTTTCCTCAAATCTGCCTTGCCAACCACTCCCTCAGGCAGGGAGGCAGTGTTACAGGCAATTCACAAGCTGTATTCACAACAAGTGATAGTAAAGGTGCCCCTACTTCAACAAGGAAGGGGTTACTATTCCACAATGTTTGTGGTACCGAAACCGGACGGTTCGGTGAGACCCATTTTAAATTTGAAATCCTTGAACACATATATAAAAAAATTCAAGTTCAAGATGGAATCGCTCAGGGCGGTTATTGCAAGCATGGACGAGGGGGATTACATGGTATCGCTGGACATCAAGGATGCTTACCTACATGTCCCCATTTACCATCCTCACCAGGAGTACCTCAGGTTTGTGGTACAAGATTGTCATTACCAATTCCAGACGTTGCCGTTCGGTCTCTCCACGGCTCCGAGGGTCTTTACCAAGGTAATGGCGGAAATGATGATACTCCTTCGAAAGAAGGGAGTTTTAATTATCCCGTACTTGGACGATCTCCTGATAAAGGCGAGGTCCAGAGAGCAGTTGTTGGTAGGGGTAGCACTATCTCGGGAAGTGCTACAACAGCGCGGCTGGATTCTAAACATTCCAAAGTCACAGCTGGTCCCTACGACACACCTGCTGTTCCTAGGGATGGTTCTGGACACAGAACAGAGAAAAGTGTTTCTCCCGGAGGAAAAGGCCAAGGAGCTGTCATCTCTAGTCAGAGGCCTCCTAAAACCAAAACACGTGTCGGTGCATCACTGCACGCGGATCCTGGGAAAAATGGTAGCTTCCTACGAAGCGATTCCATTCGGCAGGTTTCATGCAAGAACCTTTCAGTGGGACCTGTTGGACAAGTGGTCCGGATCGCATCTTCAGATGCATCGTCTGATAACCCTGTCTCCGAGGACAAGGGTGTCTCTGCTGTGGTGGCTGCAGAGTGCTCATCTTCAAGAGGGCCGCAGATTCGGCATACAGGACTGGGTCCTGGTGACCACGGATGCCAGCCTTCGAGGCTGGGGAGCAGTCACACAGGGAAGAAACTTCCAAGGACTATGGTCAAGTCAGGAGACTTCCCTGCACATAAATATTCTGGAACTAAGGGCCATTTACAATGCCCTAAGTCAGGCAAAACCCCTGCTTCAAAACCAGCCGGTACTGATCCAGTCAGACAACATCACGGCGGTCGCCCATGTAAATCGACAGGGCGGCACGAGAAGCAGGACGGCGATGGCAGAAGCCACAAGGATTCTCCGATGGGCGGAAAATCACGTGTTAGCACTGTCAGCAGTGTTCATTCCGGGAGTGGACAACTGGGAAGCAGACTTCCTCAGCAGGCACGACCTCCACCCGGGAGAGTGGGGACTTCATCCAGAAGTCTTTCAAATGATTGTAAACCAGTGGGAAAAGCCACAGGTGGACATGATGGCGTCCCGCCTAAACAAAAAGCTAGAAAAATATTGCGCCAGGTCGAGAGACCCGCAGGCGATAGCTGTGGACGCTCTGGTAACACCGTGGGTGTACCGATCGGTTTATGTGTTCCCTCCTCTTCCTCTCATACCACAGGTACTGAGGATAATAAGGAGAAGAGGAGTAAGAACTATACTCATTGTTCCGGATTGGCCAAGAAGAGCGTGGTATCCGGAACTTCAAGAAATGATCTCAGTGGACCCATGGCCTCTACCGCTCAGACAAGACCTGCTGCAGCAGGGGCCCTATCTGTTCCAAGACTTACCGCGACTGCGTTTGACGGCATGGCGGTTGAACACCGGATCCTGAAGGAAAAGGGCATTCCGGAGGAAGTCATTGCTACGCTGATTAAAGCTAGGAAAGAAGTAACCGCAAACCATTATCACCGCATATGGCAAAAATATGTTGCGTGGTGTGAGGCCAGGAAGGCCCCAACGGAAGAATTTCAGCTGGGCCGGTTCCTGCACTTCCTACAGTCAGGGGTGACTATGGGCCTTAAATTGGGTTCCATTAAGGTCCAGATTTCGGCTCTATCGATTTTCTTCCAGAGAGAATTGGCTTCACTACCTGAAGTTCAGACTTTTGTTAAGGGAGTGCTGCATATTCAGCCCCCTTTTGTGCCTCCAGTGGCACCTTGGGCTCTCAACGTGGTGTTGGATTTCCTAAAGTCACATTGGTTTGAGCCACTGAAAACCGTGGATTTGAAATATCTCACGTGGAAAGTGGTCATGTTGTTGGCCTTGGCTTCGGCCAGGCGTGTTTCAGAATTGGCGGCTTTGTCATGTAAAATCCCTTATCTGATTTTCCATATGGATAGGGCAGAATTGAGGACTCGTTCCCAGTTTCTCCCCAAAGTGATATCAGCTTTTCATCTGAACCAACCTATCGTGGTGCCTGCGGCTACAAATGACTTGGAGGCTTCCAAGTTGTTGGATGTAGTCAGGGCCCTAAAAATTTATGTTTCCAGGACAGCTGGAGTCAGAAAGACTGACTCGCTCTTTATCCTGTATGCGCCCAACAAGTTGGGTGCACCTGCTTCAAAGCAGACTATTGCTCGCTGGATCTGTAGTACGATTCAGCTTGCACATTCTGCGGCTGGACTGCCGCATCCTAAATCCGTAAAAGCCCATTCCACAAGGAAGGTGGGCTCTTCTTGGGCGGCTGCCCGAGGGGTCTCGGCTCTTCAACTTTGCCGAGCAGCTACTTGGTCGGGGTCAAACACGTTTGCTAAATTCTACAAATTTGACACCCTGGCTGAGGAGGACCTTGAGTTCTCTCATTCGGTGCTGCAGAGTCATCCGCACTCTCCCGCCCGTTTGGGAGCTTTGGTATAATCCCCATGGTCCTTACGGAGTCCCCAGCATCCACTTAGGACGTTAGAGAAAATAAGAATTTACTTACCGATAATTCTATTTCTCGGAGTCCGTAGTGGATGCTGGGGTTCCTGAAAGGACCATGGGGAATAGCGGCTCCGCAGGAGACAGGGCACAAAAAGTAAAGCTTTAGGATCAGGTGGTGTGCACTGGCTCCTCCCCCTATGACCCTCCTCCAAGCCTCAGTTAGGATACTGTGCCCGGACGAGCGTACACAATAAGGAAGGATTTTGAATCCCGGGTAAGACTCATACCAGCCACACCAATCACACTGTACAACCTGTGATCTGAACCCAGTTAACAGTATGATAACAGCGGAGCCTCTGAAAAGATGGCTCACAACAATAATAACCCGATTTTTGTAACTATGTACAAGTAATGCAGATAATCCGCACTTGGGATGGGCGCCCAGCATCCACTACGGACTCCGAGAAATAGAATTATCGGTAAGTAAATTCTTATTTTCTCTATCGTCCTAGTGGATGCTGGGGTTCCTGAAAGGACCATGGGGATTATACCAAAGCTCCCAAACGGGCGGGAGAGTGCGGATGACTCTGCAGCACCGAATGAGAGAACTCCAGGTCCTCCTTAGCCAGGGTATCAAATTTGTAGGATTTTACAAACGTGTTTGCCCCTGACTAAATAGCCGCTCGGCAAAGTTGTAAAGCCGAGACCCCTCGGGCAGCCGCCCAAGATGAGCCCACCTTCCTTGTGGAATGGGCATTTACATATTTTGGCTGTGGCAGGCCTGCCACAGAATGTGCAAGCTGAATTGTATTACACATCCAACTAGCAATAGTCTGCTTAGAAGCAAGAGCACCCAGTTTGTTGGGTGCATACAGGATAACAGCAAGTCAGTTTTCCTGACTCCAGCCGTCCTGGAACCTATACTTTCAGGGCCCTGACAACATCCAGCAACTTGGAGTCCTCCAAGTCCCTAGTAGGCGCAAGGCACCACAATAAGCTGGTTCAGGTGAAACACTGACACCACCTTAGGGAGAGAACTGGGGACGAGTCCGCAGCTCTGCCCTGTCCGAATGGACAAACAGATATGGGCTTTTTTGAGAAAAAAACCCACCAATTTGACACTCGCCTGGCCCAGGCCAGGGCCAAGAGCATGGTCACTTTTCATGTGAGATGCTTCAAATCCACAGATTTGACTGGTTTTAAACCAATGTGATTTGAGGAATCCCAGAACTACGTTGAGATCCCACAGTGCCACTGGAGGCACAAAAGGGGGTTGTATATGCAATACTCCCTTGACAAACTTCTGGACTTCAGGAACTGAAGCCAATTCTTTCTGGAAGAAAATCGACAGGGCCGAAATTTGAACCTTAATGGGCCCCAATTTGAGGCCCATAGACACTCCTGTTTGCAGGAAATGCAGGAATCGACCGAGTTGAAATTTCTTCGTGGGGCCTTCCTGGCCTCACACCACGCAACATATTTTCGCCACATGTGGTGATAATGTTGTGCGGTCACCTCCTTCCTGGCTTTGACCAGGGTAGGAATGACCTCTTCCGGAATGCCTTTTTCCCTTAGGATCCGGCGTTCCACCGCCATGCCGTCAAACGCAGCTGCGGTAAGTCTTGGAACAGACATGGTACTTGCTGAAGCAAGTCCCTTCTTAGCGGCAGAGGCCATAAGTCCTCTGTGAGCATCTCTTGAAGTTCCGGGTACCAAGTCCTTCTTGGCCAATCCGGAGCCATGAGTATAGTTCTTACTCCTCTACGTCTTATAATTCTCAGTACCTTTAGGTATGAGAAGCAGAGGAGGGAACACATACACCGACTGGTACACCCACGGTGTTACCAGAACGTCCACAGCTATTGCCTGAGGGTCTCTTGACCTGGCACAATACCTGTCCCGTTTTTTGTTCAGACGGGACGCCATCATGTCCACCTTTGGTATTTCCCAACGGTTCACAATCATGTGGAAAAACTTCCCGATGAAGTTTCCACTCTCCCGGGTGGAGGTCGTGCCTGCTGAGGAAGTCTGCTTCCCAGTTTCCACTCCCGGAGTGAAACACTGCTGACAGTGCTATCACATGATTTTCCGCCCAGCGAAAAATCCTTGCAGTTTTTGCCATTGCCCTCCTGCTTCTTGTGCCGCCCTGTCTGTTTACGTGGGCGACTGCCGTGATGTTTTTCCCACTGGATCAATACCGGCTGACCTTGAAGCAGAGGTCTTGCTAAGCTTAGAGCATTATAAATTTACCCTTAGCTCCAGTATATTTATGTGGAGAAAAGTCTCCAGACTTGATCACACTCCCTGGAAATTTTTTCCTTGTGTGACTGCTCCCCAGCCTCTCGGGCTGGCCTCCGTGGTCACCAGCATCCAATCCTGAATGCCGAATCTGCGGCCCTCTAGAAGATGAGCACTCTGTAACCACCACAGGAGAGACACCCTTGTCCTTGGATATAGGGTTATCCGCTGATGCATCTGAAGATGCGATCCGGACCATTTGTCCAGCAGATCCCACTGAAAAGTTCTTGCGTGAAATCTGCCGAATGGAATTGCTTCGTAGGAAGCCACCATTTTTACCAGGACCCTTGTGCAATGATGCACTGACACTTTTCCTGGTTTTAGGAGGTTCTTGACTAGCTCGGATAACTCCCTGGCTTTCTCTTCCGGGAGAAACACCTTTTTCTGGACTGTGTCCAGAATCATCCCTAGGCACAGCAGACGTGTCGTCAGGATCAGCTGCGATTTTGGAATATTTAGAATCCATCCGTGCTGTTGTAGCAGTATCCGAGATAGTGCTACTCCGACCTCCAACTGTTCCCTGGACTTTGCCCTTATCAGGAGATCGTCCAAGTAAGGGGTAATTAAGACGCCTTTTCTTCGAAGAAGAATCATCATTTCGGCCATTACCTTGGTAAAGACCCGGGGTGCCGTGGACAATCCAAACGGCAGCGTCTGAAACTGACAGTGACAGTTCTATACCACGAACCTGAGGTACCCTTAGTGAGAAGGGCAAATTTGGGACATGGAGGTAAGCATCCCTGATGTCCCGGGACACTATATAGTCCCCTTCTTCCTGGTTCGTTATCACTGCTCTGAGTGACTCCATCTTGATTTGAACCTTTGTAAGTGTTCAAATTTTTTTAGATTTAGAATAGGTCTCACCTAGCCTTCTGGCTTCAGTACCACAATATAGTGTGGAATAATACCCCTTTCCTTGTTGTAGGAGGGGTAATTTGATTATCACCTACTGGGAATACAGCTTGTGAATTTTTTCCCATACTGCCTCCTTGTCGGAGGGATACCTTGGTAAAGCAGACTTCAGGAGCCTGCGAGGGGGAAACGTTTCGACATTCCAATCTGTACCCCTGGGATACTACTTGTAGGATCCAGGGGTCCTGTACGGTCCCAGCGTCATGCTGAGAGCTTGGCAGAAGCGGTGGAAGGCTTCTGTTCCTGGGAATGGGCTGCCTGCTGCAGTCTTCTTCCCTTTCCTCTATCCCTGGGCAAATATGACTCTTATAGGGACGAAAGGACTGAGGCTGAAAAGACGGTGTCTTTTTCTGCTGAGATGTGACTTGGGGTAAAAAAGGTGGATTTTCCAGCTGTTGCCGTGGCCACCAGGTCCGATGGACCGACCCCAAATAACTCCTCCCCTTTATACGGCAATACTTCCATGTGCCGTTTGGAATCTGCATCACCTGACCACTGTCGTGTCCATAACATCTTCTGGCAGATATGGACATCGCACTTACTCTTGATGCCAGAGTGCAAATATCCCTCTGTGCATCTCGCATATATAGAAATGCATCCTTTAAATGCTCTATAGTCAATAAAATACTGTCCCTGTCAAGGGTATCAATATTTTTAGTCAGGGAATCCGACCAAGCCACCCCAGCTCTGCACATCCAGGCTGAGGCGATCGCTGGTCGCAGTATAACACCAGTATGTGTGTATATACTTTTATATGATATTTTCCAGCCTCCTGTCAGCTGGCTCCTTGAGGACGGCCCTATCTATAGACGGTACCGCCACTTGTTTTGATAAGCGTGTGAGCGCCTTATCCACCCTAAGGGGTGTTTCCCAACGCGCCCTAACTTCTGGCGGGAAAGGGTATACCGCCAATAATTTTCTATCGGGGGGAACCCACGCATCATCACACACTTCATTTAATTTATCTGATTCAGGAAAAACTACAGGTAGTTTTTTCACATCCCACATAATACCCTCTTTTGTGGTACTTGTAGTATCAGAAATATGTAACACCTCCTTCATTGCCCTTAACGTGTGGCCCTAATAAGGAATACGTTTGTTTATTCACCGTCGACACTGGATTCAGTGTCCGTGTCTGTGTCTGTGTCGACCGACTAAGGTAAACGGCGTTTTAAAACCCCTGACGGTGTTTTTGAGACGTCTGGACCGGTACTAATTGTTTGTCGGCCGTCTCATGTCGTCAACCGACCTTGCAGCGTGTTGACATTATCACGTAATTCCCTAAATAAGCCATCCATTCCGGTGTCGACTCCCTAGAGAGTGACATCACCATTACAGGCAATTGCTCCGCCTCCTCACCAACATCGTCCTCATACATCTCGACACACACGTACCGACACACAGCACACACACAGGGAATGCTCTGATAGAGGACAGGACCCACTAGCCCTTTGGAGAGACAGAGGGAGAGTTTGCCAGCACACACCAAAAAACGCTATAATTATATAGGGACAACCTTATATAAGTGTTTTCCCTTATAGCATCTTTTTATATATTTCTAACGCCAAATTAGTGCCCCCCCTCTCTGTTTTAACCCTGTTTCTGTAGTGCAGTGCAGGGGAGAGCCTGGGAGCCTTCCCTCCAGCCTTTCTGTGAGGGAAAATGGCGCTGTGTGCTGAGGAGATAGGCCCCGCCCCTTTTTCGGCGGGCTCGTCTCCCGCTCTTCAACGGATTCTGGCAGGGGTTAAATATCTCCATATAGCCCCCGGAGGCTATATGTGAGGTATTTTTTGCCAAAAAATAGGTTTACATTGCCTCCCAGGGCGCCCCCCTCCCAGCGCCCTGCACCCTCAGTGACTGCCGTGTGAAGTGTGCTGAGAGCAATGGCGCACAGCTGCAGTGCTGTGCGCTACCTTAAGAAGACTGAGGAGTCTTCTGCCGCCGATTCTGGACCTTCTTCTCTTTTCAGCATCTGCAAGGGGGCCGGCGGCGAGGCTCCGGTGACCATCCAGGCTGTACCTGTGATCGTCCCTCTGGAGCTAATGTCCAGTAGCCAAAGAAGCCAATCCATCCTGCACGCAGGTGAGTTCACTTCTTCTCCCCTAAGTCCCTCGTTGCAGTGATCCTGTTGCCAGCAGGACTCACTGTAAAATAAAAAAACCTAAGCTAAACTTTTCTAAGCAGCTCTTTAGGAGAGCCACCTAGATTGCACCCTTCTCGGCCGGGCACAAAAATCTAACTGAGGCTTGGAGGAGGGTCATAGGGGGAGGAGCCAGTGCACACCACCTGATCCTAAAGCTTTACTTTTTGTGCCCTGTCTCCTGCGGAGCCGCTATTCCCCATGGTCCTTTCAGGAACCCCAGCATCCACTAGGACGATAGAGAAAATAAGAATTTACTCACCGGTAATTCTATTTCTCATAGTCCGTAGTGGATGCTGGGCGCCCATCCCAAGTGCGGATTGTTATTGCTTAACTTAAGGGTTATTGTTGAGCCATCTGTTGAGAGGCTCAGTTGTTATCATACTGTTAACTGGGTATTGTATCACGAGTTATACGGTGTGATTGATGTGGCTGGTATGAGTCTTACCCGGGATTCAAAATCCTTCCTTATTGTGTCAGCTCTTCCGGGCACAGTATCCTAACTGAAGTCTGGAGGAGGGTCTTAGTGGGAGGAGCCAGTGCACACCAGTAGTCTAAAAGCTTTCTTTATAGTTGTGCCCAGTCTCCTGCGGAGCCGCTAATCCCCATGGTCCTTACGGAGTCCCCAGCATCCACTACGGACTATGAGAAATAGAATTACCGGTGAGTAAATTCTTATTTTCTCTAACGTCCTAGTGGATGCTGGGGACTCCGTAAGGACCATGGGGAATAGACGGGCTCCGCAGGAGACAGGGCACTCTAAGAAAGAATTAGGTCTACTGGTGTGCACTGGCTCCTCCCTCTATGTCCCTCCTCCAGTTAGAATCTGTGCCCGGACAGAGCTGGGTGCACTTTAGTGAGCTCTCCTGAGCTTGCTAATAAGAAAGTATTTTGTTAGGTTTTTTATTTTCAGAGATCTGCTGGCAACAGACTCTCTGCTACGAGGGACTGAGGGGAGAGAAGCAGCCCTACTCACTGAAGATAGGTCCTGCTTCTTAGGCTATTGGACACCATTAGCTCCAGAGGGATCGTACACAGGAACGCACCCTTGGTCGTCCAATCCCGGAGCCGCGCCGCCGTCCCCCTCGCAGAGCCAGAAGCAAGAAGCCGAGAGAAGTAAGAAGACGTCAAAAGCGGCGGCAGAAGACTCCAGTCTTCATATGAGGTAGCGCACAGCACTGCAGCTGTGCGCCATTGCTCCCACATTAACCCGCACACTCCGGTCACTGTAGGGTGCAGGGCGCAGGGGGGGGGGGGCGCCCTGGGCAGCAATTAATTACCTCTGGCATAAAAAGAGCATATATACAGTTGGGCACTGTATATATGCATGAGCCCCCGCCATTATTTTGCACAAAATCGCGGGACAGAAGCCCGCCGCTGAGGGGGCGGGGCTTCTTCCTCAGCACTCACCAGCGCCATTTTCTCTCCACAGCTCCGCTGAGAGGAAGCTCCCCAGGCTCTCCCCTGCAGAATCACGGTAGAAAGAGGGTAAAAAGAGAGGGGGGGCACATAAATTTAGCGCAAAATCACTAATACAGCAGCTACTGGGTAAACACTAAGTTACTGTGTAATTCCTGGGTTATATAGCGCTGGGGTGTGTGCTGGCATACTCTCTCTCTGTCTCTCCAAAAGGCCTTGTGGGCGGACTGTCCTCAAATAGAGCATCCCCTGTGTGTGTGGTGTGTCGGTACGATTGTGTCGACATGTTTGACGAGGAAGGCTATGTGGAAGCAGAGCAGGTGCAGATGAATGTGGGGTCGCCGCCGACGGCGCCGACACCTGATTGGATGGATATGTGGAAGGTGTTAAATGATAATGTAAACTCCTTGCATAAAAGGTTGGATAAAGCTGAAGCCTTGGGACAGTCAGCGTCTCAACCCATGCCTGATCCTACAGCGCAGAGGCCGTCAGGGTCTCAGAAGCGCCCACTATCCCAGATTGTTGACACAGATATCGACACGGATTCTGACTCCAGTGTCGATGGCGATGATGCAAAGTTGCCGCCTAAAATGGCTAAAGCCATCCGCTACATGATTATAGCAATGAAGGATGTATTGCACATTTCAGAGGTAAACCCTGTCCCTGACAAGAGGGTTTATATGTTTGGGGAAAAAAGGCAAGAAGTGACTTTTCCCCCTTCACATGAGTTAAATGAGTTATGTGAAAAGGCTTGGGATTCTCCTGATAGGAGAGTGCAGATTTCCAAACAGTTACTTATGGCGTATCCTTTCCCGCCAACGGACCGGTTACGCTGTGAATCCTCCCCTAGGGTAGACAAAGCTTTGACACGCTTATCTAAGAAGGTGGCCCTGCCGTCACAGGATACGGCCTCCCTAAAGGATCCTGCGGATAGGAAGCAGGAAGGTATCCTGAAGTCTGTTTATACACATTCAGGTACCCTACTGAGGCCGGCAATTGCGTCGGCCTGGATGTGTAGTGCTGTAGCAGCATGGACAGATACCCTGTCTGAGGAACTTGATTCCTTGGACAAGGATACTATATTACTGACCCTGGGGCATATAAGAGACGCTGTCCTATATATGAGGGATGCCCAGAGAGACATTTGCCTACTGGGCTCTAGAATAAATGCAATGTCAATTTTTGCCAGAAGGGTCCTGTGGACTCGGCAATGGACAGGTGATGCCGACTCAAAGAAGCACATGGAGGTTTTACCTTATAAGGGTGAGGAATTATTTGGGGACAGTCTCTCGGACCTAGTTTCCACAGCTACGGCTGGGAAGTCAAATTTTTTGCCATATATTCCCTCATAACCTAAGAAGGCACCGTATTACCAAATGCAGTCCTTTCGTTCGCAAAGAGGCAAGAAAGTCAGAGGTGCGTCTTTTCTTGCCAGAGGCAGGGGTAGAGGAAAGAAGCCTCACAATACAGCTAGTTCCCAGGAACAGAAGTCCTCCCCGGCTTCCACTAAATCCACCGCATGACGCTGGGGCTCCACAGGTGGAGCCAGGAGCGGTGGGGGTGCGTCTCCGAAATTTCAGCCACCAGTGGGTTCGCTCACAGGTGGATCCCTGGGCTATACAGATTGTGTCTCAGGGATACAAGCTGGAATTCGAAATGATGCCCCCTCACCGTTACCTCAAATCGGCCCTGCCAGCTTCCCCCATAGAAAGGGAAGTAGTGTTAGCGGCAATTCACAAATTATATCTCCAGCAGGTGGTAGTACAGGTTCCCCTCCCTCAACAGGGAAGGGGTTACTATTCCACAATGTTTGTGGTTTTGAAACCGGACGGTTCGGTCAGACCCGTATTGAATTTAAAATCCCTGAACATTTACCTGAAAAGGTTCAAGTTCAAGATGGAATCGCTCAGGGCGGTTATTGCGAGCCTGGAAGAGGGGGATTTTATGGTGTCTCTGGACATAAAGGATGCTTACCTGCATGTCCCCATTTATCCACCTCATCAGGAGTACCTCAGGTTTGTGGTACAGGACTGTCATTACCAATTCCAGACGTTGCCGTTTGGTCTGTCCACGGCACCGAGAATATTTACCAAGGTAATGGCGGAAATGATGGTGCTCCTGCGGAAGCAAGGAGTCACAATTATCCCATACTTGGACGATCTCCTCATAAAGGCGAGGTCCAGAGAGCAGTTGCTGATCAGCGTAGCACACTCTCGGGAGGTGTTACTACAGCACAGCTGGATTCTGAATATTCCAAAGTCGCAGCTGATTCCTACGACGAGACTGCCCTTCCTGGGCATGATTCTGGACCCAGACCAGAAGAAGGTGTTTCTCCTGGAGGAGAAGGCCCAAGAGCTCGTGACTCTGGTCAGAGACCTCTTAAAACCAAAATGGGTGTCGGTGCATCAATGCACGCGAGTCCTGGGAAAGATGGTGGCGTCATACGAAGCCATTCCCTTCGGCAGGTTCCATGCGAGGACTTTTCAGTGGGATCTGTTGGACAAGTGGTCCGGATCGCATCTTCAGATGCATCGGCTGATCACCCTATGCCCCAGGGCCAGGGTGTCTCTTCTGTGGTGGCTGCAGAGTGCTCACCTTCTCGAGGGCTGCAGGTTCGGCATACAGGACTGGATCCTGGTGACCACGGATGCAAGCCTCCGAGGGTGGGGGGCAGTCACTCAGGGAAGAAACTTCCAGGGGCTGTGGTCCAGTCAGGAGACTTGTCTGCACATCAATATCCTGGAACTAAGGGCCATATACAACGCCCTGAGTCAAGCGGAGCCTCTGCTTCGCAACCAACCGGTGCTGAGTCAGTCAGACAACATCACCGCAGTGGCTCATGTAAACCGCCAGGGCGGCACAAGAAGCAGGGTGGTGATGGCAGAAGCCACAGAATTCTTTGCTGGGCGGAGAATCACGTGCAAGCACTGTCAGCAGTGTTCATTCCGGGAGTGGACAACTGGGAAGCAGACTTCCTCAGCAGGCACGACCTCCACCCGGGAGAGTGGGGACTTCATCAAGAAGTCTTCACACAGATTACAAATCGATGGGAACTGCCACAGGTGGACATGATGGCATCCCGCCTAAACAAAAAGCTACAAAGGTATTGCGCCAGGTCAAGAGACCCTCAGGCGATAGCTGTGGACGCTCTAGTGACACCGTGGGTGTTCCAGTCGGTTTATGTGTTTCCTCCTCTTCCTCTCATACCCAAGGTGCTGAGAATCGTAAGGAAAAGAGGAGTGAGAACAATACTCATTGTTCCAGATTGGCCAAGAAGGACTTGGTATCCGGAACTGCAAGAAATGCTCACAGAGGACCCATGGCCTCTGCCTCTCAGACAGGATCTGTTGCAACAGGGGCCCTGTCTGTTCCAAGACTTACTGCGGCTGCGTTTGACGGCATGGCAGTTGAACGCCGTATCCTAGCGGAGAAAGGCATTCCGGATGAACTTATTCCTACGCTGATAAAGGCTAGGAAAGACGTGACAGCAAAACATTATCACCGTATATGGCGAAAATATGTTGCTTGGTGTGAGGCCAGGAAGGCCCCTACAGAGGAATTCCAGCTGGGACGTTTCCTTCACTTCCTACAGTCGGGAGTGACTATGGGCTTAAAATTAGGGTCCATCAAGGTCCAGATTTCGGCCCTATCCATTTTCTTTCAAAAGGAACTGGCTTCTCTTCCTGAAGTTCAGACGTTTGTAATGGGAGTGCTGCATATTCAGCCCCCTTTTGTGCCACCAGTGGCACCTTGGGATCTTAACGTGGTGTTGAGTTTCCTGAAATCTCACTGGTTTGAGCCACTTAAGACCGTGGAGTTAAAATATCTCACGTGGAAAGTGGTCATGCTATTGGCCTTAGCTTCGGCTAGGCGTGTGTCAGAATTGGCGGCTTTGTCATGTAAAAGCCCCTATCTGGTTTTCCATATGGACAGGGCAGAATTACGGACTCGTCCGCAATTTCTGCCGAAGGTGGTGTCATCTTTTCATTTGAACCAACCTATTGTGGTGCCTGCGGCTACTCGTGACTTGGAGGATTCCAAGTTACTAGATGTAGTCAGGGCTTTGAAGATTTATGTATCCAGAACGGCTGGAGTCAGGAAAACTGACTCGCTGTTTATCCTGTATGCATCTAACAAGCTGGGTGCTCCTGCTTCAAAGCAAACTATTGCTCGCTGGATCTGTAACACGATTCAGCAGGCTCATTCTGCGGCTGGATTGCCGCCTCCAAAATCAGTGAAAGCCCATTCCACAAGGAAGGTGGGCTCTTCTTGGGCGGCTGCCCGAGGGGTCTCGGCATTACAGCTTTGCCGAGCAGCTACTTGGTCGGGTTCAAACACTTTTGCAAAATTCTACAAGTTTGATACCCTGGCTGAGGAGGACCTTGTGTTTGCTCATTCGGTGCTGCAGAGTCATCCGCACTCTCCCGCCCGTTTGGAAGCTTTGGTATAATCCCCATGGTCCTTACGGAGTCCCCAGCATCCACTAGGACGTTAGAGAAAATAAGATTTTACTCACCAGTAAATCTATTTCTCGTAGTCCGTAGTGGATGCTGGGCGCCCGTCCCAAGTGCGGACTTCTTCTGCAATACTTGTGTATAGTTATTGCTTAATTAAGGGTTATGTTATGTTTGCATCAGGTTGTCTGATGCTCTGTTATTGTTCATACTGTTAACTGGGTAAGTGTATCACGAGTTATACGATGTGATTGGTGTGGCTGGTATGAGTCTTACCCTGGATTCCAAAATCCTTTCCTTGTACTGTCAGCTCTTCCGGGCACAGTTTCCTTAACTGAGGTCTGGAGGAGGGACATAGAGGGAGGAGCCAGTGCACACCAGTAGACCTAATTCTTTCTTAAAGTGCCCTGTCTCCTGCGGAGCCCGTCTATTCCCCATGGTCCTTACGGAGTCCCCAGCATCCACTACGGACTACGAGAAATAGATTTACCGGTGAGTAAAATCTTATTTTTCCCGGAAGGTCCAGGAGACTCATGATTTTTCAAGTAGTCCCCCGGACCCGGGAAGAGTGAGTCAATCGCCCACGTTGTATTATGGGAGGAGAGAGAGCAGGCACAATATGATACAATTGTAGAAGATTTGCAGACACGCGATTCACTGCCTTTTTTTCCAGAATGGGGTAGAGCTGAATGATGGGATGAGTCCTGCCCCACCCCCTGAGTGTTCATCTGTATCTCCTCTCTGGGCTGTAAACCCCTTTTTGAGAGCTGCCTGCAACACTGTTACTTAGGGATGGTTACCATCGATAGCAAAACTGTGAGTGACCATCGATGGTTACCAATTATGCTATGGGTGACCATAGATGGTTTCACCCGTCAATGGTCATCCCTGTTATTACAGAGAATGACCGCAGGCCAATCACAGACCAGGGGCGGGGCTACGTGGGTGTAGGGGCAGAGCTAAGCTTAGTGCCTCGGCATCTTGCAAAAAATAAATAAATATTTGTTTATGCTAAGCCATCGATTGAAGGAAACAATCTGGTTCTCTCCCATCGATGGCAAAACCATTCAACATTGGCCTCAAATCATCGATGATTAGGAATCATCAATGGTCTATGGCCATCCCTACTGTTACTCTAGTTCAGTGTGAGAGATCTATATGCTCACAGCCTTCTGTCCTGAATCCCACCAGGGATTTTAATATTTTAATATTTAGGGTGTTTCCTAATACCAATTAAATGATCAATAGAAAATTTGGAGAAATGGAGGCTACACTATGGGGGTCATTCTGCGACAAAAAGCAGCGAGCGAACGGGTCCCTGCTGCGCATGCGCCGGCGCCGTAGTGTGCCGGCGCATGCCAGATGGCCGAAGGCCGCAGCAGTGCTGTGATTGCCTCTGCCTGATTGACAGGCAGAGGCAATCGCTGGGCGGGAGGGGGCGGAACGGTGGCGCTTGGCTGCCGTTTCATGGGAGCGGTCCGGCCAACGCAGGCGTGGCTGGATGGAATGGGGGGCGGGCCGCAGCGGCTGCGTGACGTCAAACGCAGCTGCTGCGGGCCGAGGAGCAATAAGTAGCTCCCAGCCAGCACGCTAAAGCTGCGCTGGCCGGGAGCTACTCTTGAAGTCCAAAGGCATTGCCGCTGTGCGATGCCTTTGCACTTCTGCGAGGGGGCCGCACTGACATGCGGGGCGGACTAGCCCTGTGCTGGGCGTCCCCCCGCATGTCAGTGTGAATGGTCGTAGCTGTGCTAAATTTAGCACAGCTACGATCAACTCGGAATAACCCCTATGTGAAGTGCATAATATTTCCTGCAGTTCAAAAACCTTTCCCTTTTCTGTAACCATGACTAGTTGGCGTGCCTCGAATCCTCGCTGTTTATTTGTGATAACATTTCTGCTGCCTTCCAGAGTGTGAAATACAAGTGTTGGCGTTCCTGGAAGCACAGAGACTGTGATACGGTAGTGAAACTTCCCTGCTCTTATTTCCTAGATTCTGAGTGGCACCCTTCAGGAAAGTTTCCTGACCCCCTGTATGGAGCACTTGACATAGCTTTACATCTGAGCGACTATAGCCGTACATTGTGAAACCATCGTGCTGGGCGCTCTGTCATTTCTGAAGGGTTGACACTTGTCAAGGGAGTGGTGCCGAACTCTGAACGTTACATTTCGCCAAGATAAACATTTGTACGACTTAACGAGTGATCAGAGGTGAAGCTGTTTTAGTAATGGATAACAACATTATCCAGAACCGTTTCATATTAAATAGATGTGCCAGCTTTGCAGGTTATTTTTTTTTTTTTTTTCTAGGAATAACACTCTCCTTTAGAAATATGGCGTCTATTTATTAAAAAAAAGATGTCAACTAAAACTTTATTGATGCTTAGCATGGGCATTTTGTTGCACCTGTATGAAGGGGGGTACACACGGGGAGATTTTTCCCAGAGATGTGTGCTGAGGGAGGGGGGTGACGGGGGGCCACTCACTTCACAGAGCAGTGAAGTGAGTGATCTACTAGATTTGGCATGCCAAATCTAGAGTCAGCGATAGCGACGAGCGGAGCTGCACAACGCTATCGCTATGGGCCAGTGCCGTAACTAGACATTTTTTTTTGTAAATTCTTTATTTTTCATTTTATAATAGAAAACAAGTTCCAAATATGTCAACATACATATCAAAAATAGAACGTAGACAATAGTCTCATATCTTATCAACTATAGTAATATACATCAATAAATGTTTGCAGCAAAAAAAGAGTCAACAGATTCATCTATCTTATCTGCAACGGTGCCACGTTCGGCATGCTTTACAAAATCTGGGATCAAGAACAACCTCATAGCAGTATCGCTTGATAACATAGCGTTTATAGAAAGTGTGAGGCAGTAGACATTTGGAAACAAATAGATAAATAAAGAGGCGGACAAGGGGAAAAAGGGAAGAAAGGGGGGTGGAAGCAGAATGGGGAGGGGGGTAACTAGGCCACCGACGTAGTACATATAGAAGCTAGAGCGGGGGCCCTAAGGACCTCCGTCATCAGGGTATCGTCACGGTGCATAATCAGCATAGGTCTTAGTGGTCTTGAATTCAATCCAAGGGAGCCAAGTAGCTATATAGTCTGAGTATTTGTCTAAGGCGGCAGAGTAAACATCCTCCATATGCATATAAAAGTCAATGCGTTGGAACCACTCCCATATTGTCGGTGGGTTGGTGGATCTCCAATGCACCGGGAGTACAGCTCTTGCGGCGTTGTTTGTGTTTAAGGAGGGATTTCTTGTAGCGAGAGAGGGGTATATCTGAATGCGATAATAGCCAAAAGTCCGGACCCGGTGGGACAGGGCCACCTAAAATCTTTGTGGATAGATCTATGATCTTAATCCAAAATGGGGCAATTGACAGGCAGTCCCACCATATGTGGATCAGTGTGCCCGTATCCCTACCACATCGCCAGCATAGAGGGGAAACCGAAGGGTAAAATTTATGCAAAAGGGACGGGCATCTATACCATCTTGTCAGCAATTTGTATTGCGTTTCCACAACGTCCAGACTAGTGGAGCATTGTGCCATAACCTTGCAGTGCGTATCCCAGTGGATCTTGATTCCCCGGTGCATGAAATCTTTATCCCATGCGTCACAGAAGGAGGGGACAGTAGGAAAGAAACCCTGTTGAAGGATCTTGTAGATTCCCGACACTACATGTGAGGGGGTTATCCCTTGACTGCACATGGATTCAAAGGGAGTGAGAGCTTTATAAAAGTCTATCATCTCTCGTTGCGAAGTAACAAAATGATGTACTTGAAGGTAGAACCAATAATCTTTAGCAGGAATATCGCCCGCTCTCTGTATTTCAGAGAACGTTTTGAGTTTGCCATGTGCAAGCAAGTGACCCACCCTAGTCACACCCGCCCCCTCCCATCGAGAAGCAATCTTATTAGACCCTCCCGGGGGGAATAACGGGTTGTCGAAAATAGGCATAAGAGATGTTCGTTTGGACGAAATTCCCATCTTATAGCGAAGCGTCCGCCATAAAGCTAAAGTAGGCCCCACAGTGGGATGCGGTGAGCGACTAAATCTAGGAAGCCAGGGTACTGCCTGTAGGTTAAGATTGGTAGAGGATGACTCCAGTTCAACCCACTGCTTCCTATGTGGGATGGGACGGGACCAGTCCACAACTCTATGCAGTAATGTGGCGTGGTAGTATGCAGAAATCATAGGCAATTGTTGTCCACCTTGAGATTTCAATCTAGATAAGTGGCTATGCTTGAACCTAGGCTTACGGCCGCCCCAAATAAAATGGCTTATCGCCTTGTGTGCTTCAGCTAAAAATTGAGGGGGAAGTTACAAAGGAATTGTTTGAAAAAGGTATAGCAACCTGGGCAGAATGTTCATCTTTACTATGTTTATACGGCCTAGCCATGAGAACCTCTGCGTGAGCCAGTGTCCCATCTCCTGTTTCAGTTTGCGAAGTAGAGGGGTATGATTAATAGTAGTTATAGTAGTGAGTGTCGATGGAATCTGGATTCCCAGATACGTAATATGGGATTTTTGCCATGTGAATTGGAACGATTGCGATAGGAGGGATACCGTGGCAGGTGGAAGCGTGACATTCATCGCCATAGATTTTGAATAATTAATTTTAAAATTCGACAGGTCTCCGAACCGTGCGAATTCCATCATGAGGTTGGGTAGGGAAATCACTGGATTCGTTACGGCTGCCAATAAGTCATCAGCAAAGAGGGCCAAACGATGGTCAGTGTTGCCAACCCGCATTCCCGTGATGTTAGGGTTGCATCTAATCGCACGTGCCAAGGCCTCCATGCATAGAACAAAGATTAAGGGTGACAGCGGGCAACCCTGGCGTGTGCCGTTAGAAATTGATATGGGCTCCGAAAGAACGCCATTCACCCTAACCCGAGCAGACGGGGCCCTATATAATGAAAGTATTTTTTGTAAGAAAACATCCCCCAGACCTAGTCGCCGAAGCACTGCCTCCATAAAATCCCAATCCACCCGATCAAAGGCCTTTTCTGCGTCTGTGGAAAGGAGCATAAGAGGCGTATTCGTCATCTGCGCGTGTGCTATCAGATCAATGACTCTAATAGTATTATCTCTGGCCTCCCTGCCCATAACAAAGCCGACTTGATCTGGGTGGATTATATCTGGCAGTAGCGATTTAAGGCGATTAGCCATAAGCTTTGCGAATAATTTTACATCTACGTTTAATAGTGATATCGGCCTATAGCTAGAAGGGAGCGTCGGATCTTTAGAGTCTTTTGGAATGACAGTAATATGGGCGCCTAGGGACTGGTTCGAGAAAGGAGCTTTTGGTGATATGGCATTACAGGCCTGTAGGAGGAGGGGGCTAAGTTTATCCTGAAAGGCCTTATAATATGTGATTGGGAAACCATCCGGCCCCGGGCTTTTGCCGTTGGGAGACGCCTTTAGGGCAGCCAGCAATTCTTCCTCAGTAAAGGGGTCATCTAGTGCCCGAGTAATGTCCGGTGGGAGAGACGGGAAGGAGACTTCATCCAAAAATTTCTGTATATTGTGTTTGTGATCAGCGTGAGCAGTTGTTGTCCGCCCAGAGGTCAGGTTATATAAGGCTGAGTAGTAAGTATGGAAGATCGCCGCTATCTCTGTATCAGAGGCCCGGGATACCCCGTCAGCCCCCGTGAGCTTAGGTATGTATGTTAAAGATCTCTGAGCTCTGAGAGCACGTGCCAGAAGTTTTCCGGGTTTATTTCCCCATCTATGATATTTATGTCGACATTTACGGAACGCCCTACGGGTACCGTCACTGAGTAAAGTGTAACTAGACATTTTAGCACTGTGTGCAAGAAACCGCATTGGCGCCCTCCCTCCCACATCATATTTAAAATAGCGCCAGTGCGCGCTGTAGGTGTGTGCCAAAAATATAGGGGTGTGGCTTCATGGGTAAGAAGCGTGGCCACAAAATAATACCAATTCATAATATGCCACACAGTAGCGCCACTTACACATATTATGGCAGGCAGCGACCCCCTTTTACACATTCCGGCAGGCAGAGTCCCCTTTTAACATTACAGCAGGATAGGTCCCCCTTTTACACATTGTGGCAGGCAGAGTCCCCCTTTTACAAATTACGGCAGGATAGGTCCCCTTTTACACATTATGGCAGGCAGAGTCCCCCTTTTACAAATTACGGCAGGATAGGTCCTCTTTTACACATTATGGCAGGCAGAGTCCCCCTTTTATGCAGTACAGCAGGCAGAGTCCCCATTTTACACATTACGGCAGGCAGATTCCCCTTACATCCCCCCCCTGCCCTTAGAGTATAGTGTAGTGTAGTGTAGTGCAATATAGTGTAGAATGTAGTGTCTGTGTAGGCACTAACATGAGGTTTACGTTCTTCCTGCACTGTTGCCGGCTCCTGTACAGAACTGACTCCTCTGCAGAGTCTGTACACTTCACAGGCAGAGAGGGGGCGGGCCGCTGGAGCGCAGCAGCACAGGGGGGATATCCTGTCCAGCGCTGCTGCTGACTTGGGGCTGCTGCTGGTGCCAGGCACAGGGGAGCGGGAGGGATATGCGGCCACTCAGGGAGTATGTAGAAGGTCCGCCCACAGGGCAAGTGCGCTGTGGGCAATGCACCTTCTGCACACACCTAGTTACGGCCCTGTCATTAATATTCAGTTACAATATACTGCAATACCCAGGATTCAGACCTATAACCTGTTGAACTGTAACTAAACACCTTACTCATTGAGGTATCTGATCCTGCATAAATACTATGAACACTATATGAAGCTACTGGTACTTTGTAAAAAAAAAAAATCAGTATTGCAATTGAGCAGATCTATGTGTGCAGCCACACATCCAATCTCTTGCAGTCACACAATAAATAGATCTGCTCAGCAGCATTGCTAATCATTTTTTCACATAGTACAAGGTAAGCTTCAAATAGAATTCTCTAGCTTTCTATGTAAGGGCAGACAGCTCAATGAATAGAGTGTCTGACTGCAATGCCTCAGACAATGGGCTCAAATCCGGGGTATGTCAGCATCTTCAAATGTAATAAAGGACAATGTGACTGAATAACAAAGAAATCTCAAGATGAGTTCATGAATGTTGTAAAGGTATTAGTGACAGACGGGGTCAGGGTAGGAGACAGTGGTGGTCAGGAGATGCTGGGCTTCGTAAAGTGGGGAGCTCAAAGTGAAAGTAATTAAAACAGATAATTGACAAGTGCCACCAACTGCGCCCCCTCCGCACACACCTAGTTACGGCCCTGATATGGGCGTACACACGGAGAGATCCGTGCTTAATTTCTAAGCAATCTAGTAAGAACACACAGCGTGATGTGTGCAGTGGTGAAGTGAGCAATCTAACTAGATTTGACATGCATGCATGCCAAATCTAGAGCCGGCGATAGCGATGCGTGGGACTGCGCATTGCTGTCGCTGGCACCTTACACACGGAGCGATGTGTGCTTAATTTCTAGTCAGATTGCTTAGAAATGAAGTAAAAATCGCTACTTGTGTAACCCCTTTAATTATTCTGACCCTTTTTACGGTGTCCCAAAAAAAAAATTGTGGCTATGTAATGGTTGTATTCTCTCCACCGATAGCTTAGGGCAACTAGGGAGGAGCGCTGATGCGCTGTGAGATTTGGCTTGTAGAGTATCTTACGAAACCTCTCTAGCTTTGCTAGACTGGTACAGAGTAACATCATCTGACAATAGCGTTACCTAGCAACGAGAAAACAAAACTTTTGAATGCTTCCTAAATTGTAGTTAGCCACCAACCCCATAGAGCTCTATGAAGATGAGGCTAAGCAGCAGAGCTCCCAAGAAATCTCTCATTACTTCAGTGTTTCCTTGATGGTAAATTGAGAAAAGTTCTTTCTCCAGTGAGAACACCAGGGAAGGGGCTTTTCTCAATTAAAAAATTTGCCACTTTCAATTTTCACTTCCAAAGCCCTTAGGGCAGGATGTACTAAACAAAACAAGAGGAAAAAATGTTTTCTAAATGCACTAACCAGCGTCCGCCGCTGTATCGATACGGAGGGTATCACCATCTTTTTATGTTAGTACATATGCGATTAGCATGGCTGCGATGGGCGGTGATGTATGTTAGTACATCCCGTCCTTAGTGAGAGGGACAGAGAAAAAACGCAAATGATAGCCATCACTGGACTCAGTAAGTAATAGCTTGGTGTCAAACATGACACATGGTGGCACAAAGTAGCATTAACATCATACCTCCCAACTTTTCATTTGTAGAAAGAGGGACACACGCAAGGCCGCGTGCGCTCCCGAAAAGGGGCGTGGCTTTGCGGAGGACCCGCGATCACGAGCCCGTTTTCGTCACTGAGGGGGCATGCCCAGCGCTCTGTGAGCCGCTGGCATGCCCCCTCTCCCTCTGACTCCAGTGAATAGACGCTGTGCGCATGCGCACAGCATCTATTCACCGCTGCTCTGCTAAGCAGGGCAGCAAGTGCATGAGCATCCCAACTGCCCCCCACCCCCACCACCACCGCGGGGCACTGCGGCCCGCGAGTGGGACAGTCCCCAAAAACGGGACTGTCCCACGAAAATCGGAACAGTTGGGAAGTATGTAACATACCACATCTGAGCTTATGGCACGTACCTGTATAACACCATCCAGTGAGCTTAGTAACCTATTACACCATACAATGAAATATTAACAAATGTGTATTTAGATGTTGGAAGTGGTCTTTAGTACATTAAACATGCAAAGCAGAGAAAGCTATGCTGCAAGTATAATTTAAGATAATGAATAAGTCAAATTTTAACGATCATCTGATTTTCTTTGAGACTATTGGGCCTAATTCAGGTTGGATCGCAGATCGCCCTGCGATGGGCGACCCCCAGCATGCTAACAGAATGATTACAAATTCTGCTAATTAGCAGAATGTGCAGTCCTTACTGAATTCGCCCCATTATCTGTGCCCTCAGAAACCAGGGACATTACAGTATCATGTATACAATTTTAGCCAACATTGTGGCTGCCTGCAGGGGTGCTGACCGTTCTGTCAGGCCCTGGTAATGGGAAGGGGCGGGACCAGTGGGACAGGTGTGTCCAGGCTCCCTCCTTACAAAATAATAAATACTGTAGATTCTTTATGTGCATCCGCGAAGTGGCTGAGCGTGCCGGCGAAGGGGGGTGCCTATGTTAGATTTGGTGGGCAGCGGGGGCAGGTGTGATTGTCTCCCTACTGCACATAGGAGAGAGGCTGACTGCTGCTGCTGCCTCTTTCCCTAGCCCAGCACACAGCAGGATGTGCTGTGCTGGGGAAGAGAGGCGGCTGAGGCAGCATTAGTCAGTCCTCTCTACCTGTCTGTCCGCTGTCTGCAGAGGGAAAGGGGGGGCAGTGGGACCTCGCTGAGCCCCTCAATGAGGCCCTGGCCAGGGTGAAGAGTACACACCCCCGCCACCCTCTTGGCGCCACTGTAAAATGAGCTTGGTGGAAGGTTTATGATTAAAGACAAGCAAAAACTATAGAGAATGGTTTCTAAATGGTCTGACTTCTGTAACTTCAGGGGGGGTCTCAGACTGATTTCTTGAAAACTTGATTGCTCCTAGAGACCTATAATAAGCAGAGGTCTCTCGCTGGAGCCACCATTTGATGACTGTCGCTGCTCTTTTGTGTTTAGATCCTACAAATGCTTTTAGAAAAATGAAGTGACAGTAAAATAATTTTCTGTCTCAATACTCACTGGTTTGACAGATCAGGTTTCCAAGGGAATTGCTCCATGAAAATATTAACTGTTGGACAAATAGTAAATGAAGTATTGGGCCATTGGTTTAAATGAACTGGCTAAGCTTAGAAAGTGTCATTAAATCCGATCACACTCTACACTGACAGCTCAAATCAGCTTTTTCAGTGGAGCAATAAGACTATACTATGCTCTGTCCCAGGGCAGCGTCCTGTATACCTCACCGTGCTCCTGCCGTGAAGTCATAAACACCACTATGCATTGGGAGGACATGCTCACAGAGGAACCCCCATTTGTTTTTGCTAAGTATATAAGTACTACAGTATCTAGTGATGCAAACATATAATACCAGGGACAGGGGCGTTTTAAGAGAGGAGGAGGCCCATGTTCAGCCTCCTCCGTTCGGGCCCCCTCCTCTCTGCCCGGAGCGCTGTAGAGTCTGAGCACTAGAGCGCAGATCTCCGGGAAAATGGTGCAGCGGCCATTTTCCCTGAGATTTCTCTACTGCGCATGCGCAGAACTCTGAAAATGGCAGCTGAGCCATTTTCTCGGAGTTCTAATAGCGCTGCGAATGCCGGCGCTGGACTTCGGAGGGGTGAGTATTTTAAAAATGGGTGCGGTGGGGGCCCCCCTCTGGACTTAGGGGCCCGTGTGCGCCGCGCACACTGAACCCATTATAGAAACGCCAGTGACCAGGGAGCTCGGTGATGGGGCCTCTTTAAGTAAAGAGGGTCAGCTTTCAAAAATAGTTTCCGATCCATTCAGATCCCATATGCAAGTGCTGTGTACATGAAGATCAATACACCATACAACAAAAATGTTAGGATTCCATGAGTAGGAGGCTCCTGAGATTTGTAAATCATTCCTGCTTAAATCAGTCTTACAAGACAATACTTGGTGTCTCCCTTTGTCATCAGTTACCATCACGTCAACCTCATTGCCTGACGTGTGCTTTGGGCCCATTAGCGTGTGGGCACACATACCACTTCACTCTATCCGTCTCTAGAGATTCACTCCAAGCCAGGAAGTGGCTTTAATTGAGGATGTCTTTAATGGGAATCAGAGAGCTTTTACTTTCTGCCGATGTTTAATGCTGTGTGCTTATTGTGCGAGAGCCGCGCTGCATTGCTGCTCCTCCAGAATGCTGTGCATAACTAAACAGACTTGTGTACTGTGGAATTATTACTGTTACTGTCTATTTTTATGGCACCTCACACAGGGCAGGAGGAGCAGGGGGGCACGTGACCCTTACTGAATGTCTTGGAGCGATTTCCGTCTGCCCATGTATTATTGGATGCAGAATTCCTCCCACAGGTGGGATGGGGATGGGGGGAGGGGGGGGGGTAGGCAAGCATCTGGTCAGCTGGTGTTCCATACTCACTAGATAATGCAATCCTCAAAGAGGTACCATACACCGTATTGGTACACTACGTGGACCCTCCTCCTTCCCCCACAGTGGCCACACTGCGAGGGTGCACCAGACTGACAGAAGATCAGATAATCAACAGGGGAGTGCTGCTGGAGGAAGTTAGTGTAAGCAATAAGTGCTTTGGTTAGTATGTTTGAGTTTGATAACAAGGGTGAAAAGAGTTAATGCTTTTAATGAGGTAAAGATTAATTTTATGGGTTGGTAAGTAGTTGGGTTAATGAATATGAATTAATGATGTGGGGATTCATTAATAATGTGGATGAGGGAGTTAATGATTATAAAGGGTTTAATGAGGTAATTATGATGATGATGCTGCAAGAGTTAATGATATTTGAGGATGGGTTAATTAATAATGAAGGGATAACATTTTGGTGACGTTCACAAAAATGACCTATCATGGCAACGACTAGTGTGATCTCTGTAGTGTAGTGCGCCCTCTAGAATGGACTCTAAATTATTTGATTAGTCACTGAGATGCTCCCTCTATTGTATAGCAAACACTAGGATGCTCTGTGTATATTGTGGTGGCATAATAAAGTTCTCTGTATTGTGTGGTGGTCACTAGCAGCAGGGTTGAAAGGGGGGGGGGGGGGAGGGAATGGATACTAATTACAGGGGCTCTGGCCAGCTGCTGTGGGGAACAAATTTCCCGCTATGCAGTGAAGCGACAGTATGCATAGTGTTTTACATGTTTTATTCTGGATGGGTGTGTCCAGGGCCAGATTTTACCGTGCCCCTTCAGTGTCACCCATGCCCCACATATGTCTCAATAGCCCTGGTCACTAGGATGTTCTCTATATTGTGTATCTGTTACTCAGATACTCTCTCTCTCTATTGTATAACAGTCACTATAATGCCGTCTGTACTGTTAGGTTGTCAATGAGCTGCTATCATTATTATATAATGGTAACTGGGATGTGCTCTGTTTTGTATGGTGATCATTGGGATGCTCTTTGTAATATATGAAGGGCGCTAGAATGTGCTCTGCAATTACACAGCAGTGACAGCAATGCTCTCTGTATTGTATGACAGTCACTGGTGTGCTTTTTTTATTGTATGGCAATCACCAGGATGCTCTTTGTGAGGAAGCATATACAATAGTCTGACTAAGGCTATTTGCCCCTTATTTGTTATTGGTCCAGCAGGACAGTCTGCTTGAGCCGTACTACAAGACAGATAGGCCCTCATTCCGAGTTGTTCGCTCGCTAGCTGCTTTTAGCAGCATTGCACATGGTAAGCCGCCGCCCTCTGGGAGTGTATCTTAGTTTAGCAGAATTGCGAACGAAAGATTACCAGAATTGCGAATAGAAATTTCTTAGCAGTTTCTGAGTAGCTGCAGACTTTACTCCTACACTGCGATCAGTTCAGTCAGTTTCGTTCCTGGTTTGACGTCACAAACACACCCAGCGTTCGCCCAGACACTCCCCCGTTTCTTCAGACACTCCCGCGTTTTTCCCAGAAACGTCAACGTTTTTCCGCACACTCCCATAAAACGGCCCGTTTCCGCCCAGAAACACCCACTTCCTGTCAATCACACTCCGATCACTAGAACGATGAAAAATCTTTGTTAGGCCGTGAGTAAAATACCAAACTTTTGTGCTAATTTACTTGGCGCAGGCGCACTGCAAACATTGCGCATGCGCAGTTTGCGACTAATCGCTCCGTAGCGAAAAAAAATAACAAGCAAACAACTTGGAATGACCCCCATAGTACGACCTTATCTCGATGATTAAGGCAGCTTCATAGTTAAGACTGAAAACATTTGTAGGTTATTGCAGTGTTGTACTACCTGAAATTGGTAATCTGGATAATGTGAACTGCTTAAGATATAATGTTTTTGGGTTATCCCATCCATTTTACGTTACTCACATTTGAGAGTGCTGAGACAATATTGTTGTTATTTTACAGACATTGGGGGTCATTCCGAGTTGTTCGCTCGTTATTTTTTTCTCGCAACGGAGCGATTAGTCGCTAATGCGCATGCGCAATGTCCGCAGTGCGACTGCGCCAAGTAAATTTGCTATGCAGTTAGGTATTTTACTCACGGCATTACAAGGTTTTTTATTCGTTCTGGTGATCGTAATGTGATTGACAGGAAGTGGGTGTTTCTGGGCGGAAACTGGCCGTTTTATGGGAGTGTGTGAAAAAACGCTACAGTTTCTGGGAAAAACGCGGGAGTGGCTGGAGAAACGGAGGAGTGTCTGGGCGAACGCTGGGTGTGTTTGTGACGTCAAACCAGGAACGACACTGACTGAACTGATTGCAGATGCCGAGTAAGTCTGGAGCTACTCAGAAACTGCTAAGAAGTGTCTATTCGCAATTCTGCTAATCTTTCGTTCGCAATTTTGATAAGCTAATATTCACTCCCAGTAGGCGGCGGCTTAGCGTGTGCAAAGCTGCTAAAAGCAGCTTGCGAGCGAACAACTCGGAATGACCCCCCATTGGGCGGCATCCTATTAGCCCCGATGCAATTTTGGGCGATCAAATTCGGATTTCATGACTAATAACCAATGGTTATTATCCTGGTATCCAATTAGAGGTCATTTTGATCGTCCAAAATTGGACCTGCGATCGCACAAAAACACATGGGATCGGGGATAAGTCTTATCGTGGCTCCGGCAGCCGCTTATTGCGGATTGTGCTTCGGGTGTTTGAGGCACCCGACGCATAATCCCTATTAGCAGCAGTAAAGTATCGTTGCTAATAGGATACCGCCCATTGTCTCGTCCATTTGATGTGTTTAATGCAACATAAACGTATGTCAATGGTACAACCTATGTATACCTCCCAAACACAATTACATTTAACATGTGGTTTCACAGCATTTGAAATTAACTTTGCCTATCAAACACCAGGACGTTACTGTATGCTAGATTTCTACACAAGATTTGAAAGTATTTTTTTTTCTTTATATATAAAGCAGTAAGTGATCCAAGATTTAAAAAAGGCAAGAAATGATGAATCGCAACAAAAAAGCCCATGTGTACTTATTATTATTACCAGTTATTTATATAGCACACACATATTCCGCAGCGCTTTACAGAGAATATTTGGCCATTCACATCAATCCCTGCCCCAGCGGAGTTTACAATCTATATTCCTTACCAAATGTACACACACACACACATATGCTAAGGTTAATTTTGTTGGGAGCCAATTAACCTAGAAGTATATTTTTGGATTGTGGGAGGAAACCGGAGAACCCGGAGGAAACCCACGCAAGTATGGGGAGATTATACAAACTCCACACAGTTAGGGCCATGGTGGGAATCGAACCCATGACCTCAGTGCTGTCAGGTAGTAATGCTAACCATTACACCATCCGTGTACTTATCTTTAACCTAAGGGCAAGCTGAAAGCATTACTTATTGAAAGTGTATACAAAACTTTATGCTTTGTCCTTAGCCTTAACCCTTTTTCCTTGGTTTGCTTCTCTAGACTGCTATTTGTTTATAAGAGTGCACCATCAAAACAGCACATGATGTAGTGAGCAGAGAGGCTTTGGAATGCCCTTCTGATCTCTGTCTGTTCTATTTTCTGCTCTCCTGCTCACTCTTCTGCCTAAGGAAAACGACTGTCCGAGGCATGTTTAAAATGTACTTAACTTGCTATTTAAATAACAAATAATGTTCTGTGCAGGATTGCCATGTTAATGAGTGCTCCTGCAGCATTGCATTATATTATACTGCTCAGTGTTGAAATGGGTTCAGTTCAATTTGCCGGCTGTCGGGATCATGGCGGTCAGGATACCGACACTGAAATCCTAACAGCCGGCAAAACAGGACTAATCCCACTCGTGGGTGTCCACGACACCCAAAAGGAATAGATCCTGTGGTGAGCGCAGCGAGCCACCAAGCCCGCAGCATAGGGGACTCTTTGCGCTCGCCCCGCTGGCATTCTTTCAGGGGATATGGACAGCCAGCATCCTGCCCGCCGGTAAATCATACTGATTCCGTTGAAGTGAACTGAAAGCAAAAGCCAAAACTTGCTAAATATTATGGTCCTGATTGAGAGGTGGACGATGTTGAATCCGCACTAGCGCCCTTTGCTGGAGACACGGATGCTCTAACATGCATCATGCTTCCCTTTGTGCACTAGTGTGCGCAGGAATATGCAAGCCCTGAGACGCCCATTTTGTGTTGGTGCAACATCGCACCCACCATCAATACTTGCATGTGTCTCCTTCTGAACATGGTCTTTGTGGAATCCTCTGAGTGTCTGAGAAATAACACACCCAGCTGACTGATTCGTTTACACTTTACACTCTTCCTGCCTCACCCCCAGGGCTTAAAGTGGTCCTGGAGAGGTGGTGGAACTAATTTCCCCCGCCATCTAACCTCCCCCCCCCACACACACACATTAAGTGGAACCAGGGCCAGTGCTAGTGTTATCTGCACCTGCCTGCAAGCTATAAAATTAGTGTCCTACTTCCCATACTTTATAAAGAGATATTGGTCTCACAAAGAAGCAGCGTGAACACATAATAGTACCCCCATTTCAAATTACACCATACAGTAGCACAATTTTATTCACATTACAGCACATGTAGTGCCCCTGATTTATATTACACTGCATAGTAATGCCCCTTATTCAGGTTACATCACTCAGTAGTGCCCTTTATTCACATTGCACTACACAATGGTACCCTTTATACACATTATGCTACACAGTAGTGCCCCTTATATACAATGGCCACAGTAGTGTCCCTTATACACAATTCCCTCAATAGTAGTGCCCCTTACACATAATCACCACAGTAGTGCCGCTTATACACACAAAGCCCACAGTAGTGCCCCTTATACACATCTCTGCCTCTGTCATTTCAGCAGATCACTGCCTGTGTCCCTCCAGCAGCTACATGCCCTTTATACCTCCAGCAGCTTCCCCACCGCTCTTGTCCCTCCAGCCACCTCTCATCTTGTCTTCAAGATGGACAGAGCCTGCTCCTCTTCATTTCTCCTCTTCACTTCAGCAGCGGTGATAGCATGACATCACATACGTCGTGACGGAAAAGGAAAACACTAGGACCTGAGGAAGGGATGAATGCTGTCCAACAGACACAGTGTGTGTGAGTACCAGGAGGGATGGGCTATTAATGGAGGAGGACTGTGGAGCCACCAGGACCTGAGGAAGGGGCAGCTGGCTGCAGCTCATCAGTAACACTAGCGCCACCTGCATCCTCTATTGATATAGGTGATGGGGCAGGATTTTCTGTTGGAATTACTGTGCAGGGCAATGGAAGTGGTGGAACTAGTTCCTCCTACCATTACAGGTGGTGGAACTCAGTTCCACCTCGTTCCCCCTCACTTTAACCCCTGCTCACCCCTAACCCCACCCAGTAACGTCCATCTCTCTGCCCCGCTATATCTGATACCAGCAGCTCCATTTGCAACAGACCATTTGTGCTTACAGTCAGTGCACACCTGGCTGCCATGTCGGCACAACAGGGGGTGTGTCATTATCACAGATTACCAGCATTGTAAAGCGAGGGTACGATGATGTGAGTCAATGCGAACTGTGTCATCTCCCCCCCGGACCACCCACTTTTGCGGATGGATGCAGGGGGGTGTCGGTGGCTGTGGGGAGGGGATACGGGCGGTGGAGGGTGGATCTGGAAGACTTCAGGGCCGTCTTAACAGCAGTGTGGGCCCCTGGGCACAGCAATGCACTGGGGCCCCTACCCATCCTCTATGGGAGGGGGTGCTATCAGCGGCAGCTTTGATGTCCCGCGGGCGGTATGGAATGTTCTATCTTCCGCCCAGCATGTAGGACCTGGAGCAGTAATTTCTGCTAATTACTCCTTTACTGCACAGATGGGGTGGGAGGGAGAACACTAAACTGTAGAAGGTGGCATTGGGCTGAATGAAGGGGCCCCGGTACATGACTTCCAGGGTGGTATGGGGTGTTTAATACGTAAGGGAGGGGTCGACAGTGGAGTGGGCTTAATATTTATCATTTTCTGGTCAGACAGCAGCTTGCTTGACTGCAGATATCTCAAGTTCCTGGAAAGAAAATTCTTAGCTTTGAATGGGATAAAAAAATTAGAGTGTCTCACTTGTCAGGAGGTACTGGGGACTTGGAGATCAGAGTTCAGGAGCCAGAGCAATCCACTAACAAATATATAAAACTGCATATTAGGCGTGTGGAGCTTGAGCAGGGACCAGCTGCTTGAAGGCTGATATCTCTGGCTCTTGGCACAGTAGAGACAGGCTGCTAGTGTCCACTGAAAGTGGAGAGTCTCAGCTTTTGAAATGTACCCTCAGAAAAACCCCAAGTCATACAGAGCCTGAGATATCTGGCTGGGAAGAGCAATTACCAGGCTTGGATGGGGACCACTGCTTTGAAGTCAGATATCTCTGGTTCCCTAGGGCCGATATTCAAAAATCTGGTACCCCTGGAAAGAGAAGACCATCAGCTATCAGCCTAGGGCCCTTATACTCCTGGGGCCCTTGGGCAAGAGCCCATTGAGCCCATACGAAAAGACGGCCCTGGAAGACTTGCCCACTTTTTCTGTGCAGCCGGGAGTGCCACCTGATTTTTAGGATCCTCTCAGCCGTCCCAGGAGAGTAGACAAGTAGGAGACAGGTAGAGGTCCTCTGAATAATTTGCACATGTGCAGTGGCAAATATCACTCAACAAAGTAAACATCTGCATTGCGTTCAGTTAGCCTCCGCCTCTGAAACAGGCCTTATGTGTGTACAAGTCCATCTTATTATATTTATTTTCTCTAGCATCCATAAGGGATATTGGGGACAGATTAGTACGATGGGGTATAGACGGGAAATTTCTTCAACTGGGTGTGCTGGCTCCTCCCCTCTATGCCTCCTTCTACAGCTCAGTTTAGAAAAAAGTGCCCTCCGGAGAGGATGCACGCTCTGCAAGCTGCAGAGTTTTTTCTTCAATTTCTTTTAAAGTTTTATTTCTTTCGGTATGCTGCTTGGGCAACAGGATACCTGCACCGTGGGAGTTAGGGGGAGGGGGGCGTTCACCGGCCTCTTGAGGTGCAGAGCCGTTTCCCCACTGCAGGACCACCGTCCTGAGGGGCTGTTTGTCCAGCGGGGCATGGCGCCTTGGCTGTCGCAGCCGCAGCATGCCGCACACCCCTAACGCTGCCTGAAGGTGATCATCGGTGGTGAGTACCAAACAGGGGCCCTGCTAGGGGGGTCCCCCGTGTTAATATGCGGCTGAAGCGCGGGTTAGTTTTTTTTCTGCTTCACAATGGTAAAACAGCAGTTATGCAGTGTATGTAATGCTAGATTCTCTCCTAGTTCATCTGGCTCAGTATCATGTGAACAATGTAGTCAGTTATCTCAAAATGCTGATATCAATGTGGGGGAGAGTCCAGAGCCCTCCTGGTTGGGGGCTATCAAACCTATGATGTCTGATATGTCATCTCAACTCACTGCAAATGCCAATAAGACTCAGGAATTGCAACAAGCAGTGGCTAGCCTAACTGCTAAAAGTCCCCCCCCCCCATCCCCCCATCTGCTTCAGGTGCACAAAAACGTGCTCTACCTGCACTCCTCTCAGATACTGATGGTGATATACAGGATGATGGGGATGATGTGGGGATTCCACCCTACTCAGTGTATTGAATCCCGCACATTGGCTATTAGACAGGCTTGCCTACCCTCCCGCATTCAGCGGGAGGCTCCCGATTTTTACATGAGCCTCCCGCTGCCCCGCATACCTTGTCAGCCCTTCCGATTTTCAAGTCTTCTTCCCCGTAAATTCGGACTGCGCATGCGCAAGTCCGGAAATGTGGGGGGCGGGGACAGCAGGGGAGAGGCACACTGTGTCCTGTGAGAGCTCTGTGCACTGCAGACTGTTAGAGTCTGCAGCAGGATGTGAATGATGAGCACAGCAGCGACCTGTAGTGTACAGGGGAGCACATGACCTGGCAGCCAGGGCTTTGCATCGCGGTGGGTAGCCCCACCCACCACACTAACAGTACAGTAGGCAGCGTGACACAGCCCAGCCTTCCTGCTCCTGGATGTGTGTGCCCTGTGCTACCTCCCCCACTACACACTCCCTGCTCCTCACAGGAGGAACTCAGGGAGCAACAAACCAGATGTGTACTGTGTCTGCTGGGGGATAGTGGGGGGGCAGGGAGGGAATGTGATATGCTGCTGTGTGTAATATGGGGGGGAGTGTAATGTAATGTGCTACTGTGTGTGTAATATGGGGGGTGTAATGTAATGTGCTACTGTGTGTGTAATATGGGGGGGTGTAATGTAATGTGCTGCTGTGTGTGTAATATAGGGGGGGTGTAATATGGGAGGGTGTAATGTAATGTGCTACTGTGTGTAATATGGGGGGGGGTGTAATGTGCTACTGTGTGTAATATGGGGGTGTAATGTAATGTGCTACTGTGTGTGTAATATGGGGGGTGTAATGTAATGTGCTGCTGTGTGTGTAATATAGGGGGGGGGTAATATGGGAGGGTGTAATGTAATGTGCTATTGTGTGTAATATGGGGGGGTGTAATGTGCTACTGTGTGTAATATTGGGGGGGTGTAATGTAATGTGCTAGTGTGTAATATGGGGGGGTGTAATGTGCTACTGTGTGTAATATGGGGGGGTGTAATGTAATGTGCTACTGTGTGTGTAATATGGGGGAATGTAATGTGCTACTGTGTGTAATATAATGTGCTACTGTATGTAATATTGGGGGGGGGGTGTAATGTAATGTAATGTGCTACTGTGTGTAATATGGGGGGTAATGTAATGTGCTACGGTGTGTAATATTGGGGGGCTGTAATATAATGTGCCACTGTGTGTAATATGGGGGGTGTAATGTAATGTACTACTGTGTGTAATATGGGAGGGGTGTAATGTAATGTAATGTGCTACTGTGTGTAATATGGGAAGGGGGCTGTGTGAAATGTAATGTAATGTGTTACTGTGTGTAATATGGGGGGACATGGAGCAGCGGGTCCCAGAGCTGCTCGCAGAGGCGGGTGAGACAGGGAGCTGTGGGTCTTGCTGAAGCGCTGCTGTCTATCATGGTGTGATGTGTGTGTGTGTGTATATATATATATATATATATATATATACACACATACACACACACACACACACACACACACACACACACACACTAAAACAAACAAACACACACACACACACACACACACACACACACACACACACACACACACACACAGTCTCTCTCTCTCAGGTATAGGGGCTCTACCTGGAGTAATGTGTATAAGAGGCTACCTGGCGTAATGTGTGTAAGAGGCTACCTGGCATAGGCTACCTGGCGTAATGTGTGTAAGAGGCTACCTGGAATAGGCTACCTGGCGTAATGTGTGTAAGAGGCTACTTGGCGTATGGTGTATATAACGGGCTGTCAGGCATAATGTGTATGAGGGGTACTACTGTGTGGTGTAATGTGACAAATGTACACTACTGTGCAGGGTTATGTAATGTGAATTATGTGGTCATGCCACTTTCCCATGAAGCCATGCCCTTACATTTTTTTGAGTCTCTTTTTTGCGTGTGGGTGGGGGGCACCATTTCTATTTCTGGCACAAGGCATCAAAATGTCTACTTACGACTCTGGCTGTGTATATAATGTAATGTATTATGCTATATATATATATATATATATATATCACACAATCGCACAACAGTGTATATACTTTAGGTTTTCTATTCGTCCGTCTCTTCTCACCAGTGTACAGTACACACTACCTTAATATATAGTGCACCTATTATTACTCTAGTGTACCTATATTATTACTGTTTTTGTTTTTGGCTGGTTTTAGTACTATAGTTTTCATCAGGACACACCCCTGAGTGGCAATAAATCCCCCTATAGGTGGACCTAGACACGCCCTCTGGGCAGAGCATGCCCCCATCACCACCACCACCCAACTGCATGTTCTGTTGCCACCTGGAATCTCCCTGAAACTAGTTTTCAAAAGTAGGCAAGTATGCTATTAGAGATGTGTTAAAGCTCTCCCTGGAGGATGCTATACTCGGCAGTCATTTTTCCTCCCACAAGACAAACTGACAGTCACATTTCCTGATTCCAAGGAATTGGATGACTTATTTAAAATAGCCTGGAAGAATCCAGATAAAAATATCAGGTGTCAAAGCGGTTTTTGAATACATTCCCCTTTGCCCCTGAAGGCAGAAAATTCTGGGAAGAGTCTCCAGCAGTAGACGTCTCAGTCTCTCGTCTTTCTAAAAAGGCAGTATTCCCTGCTCCGGGCTCCTTTACAGTAAAGGACCCGGCAGATAGGAAAATTGAGACCACTTTAAAATCTATTTACATTGCTGCAGGTGTTGCTCAAAGGCTGGTCATTGCAGGTCGCTGGATGACAAATGCAATTCATTCCTGGGCTAATCAAATTAAAGAAGTTCTCTCGGGTGATATGACCTTAGTTAATACTGTTACTTTCCTGAATCACATTCAGGACATGGCAAGAGTCCTCTGTGACTCCCTTAAAGAGATTGGCAATATTAATGCTAGGACCACGGCTATGGCTGTGTCTGCGTGCAGTGCCGTATGTTTGCGTCAGTGGATTGCTGATGCTGACTCCAAACGTAATGTGGAGTCTCTTCCCTTCACAGCTGAATGCCTCTTTGGAGGTGAATTGGACGGATAGATTTCCAAAGCTACTGCTGGGAAATCCACGTTTCTCCCTTTGGGGACTCCACCTGTTAGACGTACCTACCCGGCACCGTCTACTCAGTCCTTTTGGTACTCCAGATTTCGATCTAGGGCCAGAGGGGCCTTCAACTCAGCTAGAGGCTCCATAGTAAAACCTAAGAAACCAGCCGTTGCCTTATCTCAGGACCAGAACACCAGTTCTACTGCCGCAAAGCCTTCCGCATGACAGTGCCCTCCAACCCCGAGGAAATCTCGGGGTGGGAGCTCGGTTACGTCGCTACAGCCACATTTGGGACGGTTCCTGCCAAGATGCTTGGGGTAAGGGACATTATCTCTCAGGGTTACAAGCTGGAGTTCGACAGTGCTCCTCCCCAACGATTTTTCAGATCAAGCTTACCAGCTTTGGAAAATATGCGTGGTACACTACTACTGGCCATAAACAAGTTGGTCCAGTCCCAGGTCATTGTTCCAGTGCCCCTACTACAACAAGGACAGGGTTACTACTCCAGTCTGTTCGTAGTACCAAAACCAGGCGGGTCTGTGAGTCCCATTCTGAATCTGAAGTCCTTGAATCCTTACCTGAAGATTTTCAAATTCTGGATATCAAGGACGCTTACCTACATATCCCAATTTGGCCTCCTCATCAGGCCTACAGTATCTGAGGTTTGCCCTACTGAACGATCACTACCAGTTTCAGGCGTTACCCTTCGGCCTGTCTACAGCTCCGAGGGTGTTCACGAAGGTGATGGTGGAAATTATGTTTCGACACTATCCAACTTCTGTCACACCACGGGTGGATCCTCAATCTACAGAAGTCCCACCTGGAACCATCTCAGCAGCTCCTGTTTCTGGGGATGCTACTGGATACTGTAGCACAGAAAGTGTTCCTCCCAGAGAAAAAAGTGAGAACACGTCTAGAAATGGTTCGCAGGGTGCTCCAACCTATTCGAGCCTCCATTCATCTTTGTATAAAATGTTTGGGAAAGATGGTGGCCTTGTACGAGGCGATTCAGTTCGGAAGGTTTCATGCCAGACCATTCCAATTGGACATCCTGAACAAGTGGTCCGGTTCCCATCTTCAGATGCATTGGATGATTCGGCTGTCACATCAGGCCAGAATTTCTCTACTGTGGTGGCTACAGTCCTCCAACCTGCTGGAAGGTCGACGCGTTGGGATTCAGGATTGGATCCTCCTCACAGCGGATGTGAGTCTGAGAGGATGGGGAGCTGTCACCCAAGGGGCGCAGTTCCAGGGCAGGTCTGCCCAAGAGGCCCTACTTCCAATCAACATTCTGTAACTTTGGGCTATCTACAATGCTCTGATTGAGGCATCCCCTCTACTCTCTACTCCGGGATCAGGCGATCCAGGTGCAGTCGGACAACGCCATGGCGGTGGCGTACATCAGTCAACAAGGAGGGACAAAAAGCAGGGCCTGCATGCGAGAAGTATCCAGAACACTCCTCTGGG
This sequence comes from Pseudophryne corroboree, assembly GCF_028390025.1. NCBI lineage: Eukaryota > Metazoa > Chordata > Amphibia > Anura > Myobatrachidae > Pseudophryne > Pseudophryne corroboree. Next base: position 267,937,501 of record NC_086454.1, on the reverse strand, counting down.
CAGAAAGAAATGCAAGAGCACTGTCCGCAATCTTCATTCCGGGAGTGGACAACTGGGAAGCGGACATCCTAAGTCGCCATGACCTCCATCCGGGGGAGTCGGGACTACACCCTCAGGTATTTCAACAGATCATCAACCGGAGGGGAGGCCCACAGATCGACTTGATGGCCTCTCGTCTCAACAAGAAGCTTTACTGCTATTGCTCACGAACCAGAGACCCTCAGGCGAGCGCAGTGGATGCACTGACATCGCCTTTGCCTTACCAGCTGGTCTACCTGTTTCCTCCGATGCCGCTGGTCCCAGGGGTGCTCAAGCGGATCAGACATCAAAGAGTGGAAGAGCGTGGTACGCGGCTCTTCTGGACATGTCCGTAGAGGACCCTTGCCCTCTGCCACTAAGAAGGGATCTTCTTTAACAAGGACTGTTCGTCTACCCGGACTTACGGCGGCTTCGTTTGATGGCATGGAAGTTGAGTGTAACATTGTAGCTCACAAAGGGATTTCCAAAAAGGTCATTGCCACTATGGTGCAAGCCAGAAAACCTGTGACGTCAAAACATTATCATCATATCTGGTGGAGATACGTCTATTGGTGCAAGGAACTCACATATCCCTCTGCAGACTTCAACTTGGAAAGGTTCCTACGGTTCCTGCAGGCTGGAGTGGATAAAGGCTTACGTCTGGGATCCATTAAGGTCCAGATTTCAGCTCTTTCCATCTTTTTCCAGAAGAAGTTGGCTCTCTTGCTGGAAGTTCAGACCTTCTTTCAAGGGGTGCTTAACATACAACCTCCATTTGTGCCGCCTATGGCACCTTGGGATCTGGATGTAGTGTTACGCTTTCTACAGTCCTCCTGGTTTGAACCTCTGACGACCATAGAAGATAAGTACCTCACATGGAAAACAGTGATGTTACTGGCCCTGGTTTCTGCTATGCATGTCTCAGAATTGGGGGCCTTGTCGTGCAAAAGACCGTACTTGATCTTTTACGAGAACAGAGCGGAGCTCAGGACTAGACATCAGTTCCTGCCGAAGGTGGTGTCCGCGTTTCACTTGAATCAACCTATTGTGATTCCGTCCAGTTCTGACACTTCTGCTCCTCCGGAGGCATTGGATGCTGTGCGAGCCTTGAAAATCTATGTCAAGAGGACGGCTCGGATCAGACAGACGGATTCCTTGTTCGTGCTCTATTATGCGCGGAAAAGGGTTGCCCTGCTTCTAAGCAGTCCATTGCTCGTTGGCTAAGGCTTACCATCCAACAGGCCTATGCGTCGGCAGCCTTACCTGTTCCACAGTCTCTGTAGGCCCACTCTACAAGATCGGTGGGCTCTTCCTGGGCGGCTGCCCGTGGAGTCTCGGCCCTATAACTATGTCGAGCTGCTACCTGGTCGGGGAAGAATACCTTTGTGAATTTCTACAAGTTTGATACCCTTGCCAAAGAGGATACCTAGTTTGGGCAGGCAGTGCTGCAGATGTCTCCGCACGTTCCCACCTGTTCTGGAAGCTATGGGCAGGGCCGTAACTACGTGTGTGCCAGGTGTGCCTGGCACACAGCGCAGTTGCCCTGAGGGCGCAATGGCCAGCGGCATGTAATGAGTCAAATTGACTCATTACATGCCGCCTCTGCTGTGCGCCGTGCTGGAGAATGCAGGGATGCTGTTCCTCCATCCCAGCATTCACAGCGGCGCCGGGCAGCCTATACGGAAGGAGAGGGGACTGATGCAGCGGCGCTACTACTAATTAGACAGTGCTGCTGTGGCTCCAGTCTCCCTCCCTCCTCCTCCTTCTCCCCTGCCTGCACCGAGGGAGCTGCCAGCACGAGGAGCCTGACTGCCAGTGGGGAGATGGTAAGTATCTCTCTCTCTCTCTTTCTTTCTCTATCCTTTCTGCCGCAATGTGTAAAAAGGGGGACGCTGTCTGCCGTAATGTGTAAAAAGGGGGGACTGGCTGCCGCAATGTATAAAAAGGAAGATGCTGTCTGCCGTAATGTGTAAAAAGGGGACGCTGTCTCCTGTAATGTGTAAAAAGGGGACGCTGTCTGCCGTAATGTGTAAAAAGGGGGACGCTGTCTGCCGTACTGTGTAAAAAAGGGGATGCTGTCTGCCGTAATGTGTAAAAAGGGGACGCTGTCTGCTGTGATGTGTAAAAAAGGGGACGCTGTCTGCTGTAATGTGTAAAAAAGGGGACGCTGTCTGCCGTAATGTGTAAAAATAGGGGACGCTGTCTGCCGTAATGTGTAAAAAGGGGGACTGTCTGCAGTAATGTGTAAAAAGGGGGACGATGTCTGCCGTAATATGTAAAAAGGGGGACTGTCTGCTGTAATGTGTAAAAGGGGATCTACCTGGTGTAGTGGCGTTACTGTGCAGCGTAATTTGAATAATGGAGACTACGGTGCACCGTAGTATGAATTGGCATTATTTTGTGGCCACGCCCCTTCCCCATGAAGCCACGCCCTATCTTGCATGTGGTGGTGGTGGTGGGGGGGGGGCACCAATGCCGTTTCTTGCACACATCGCTAGAATGCCTAGTTACGGCACTGGCTATGGGACATCCCCATCGTACTATTCTGTCCCCAATATCTCTTATGGATGGTAGAGAAAATAGGATTTTAAATACCTACCGGTAAATCCTTTTCTCATAATCCATAAGGGATATTGGGCGCCTGCCTCTGTGCGGTGACTTTCTACAGGTTCTCTGTTATGTGTTTCTGTTCATCTTGTGCTGTTAATTTTGCCAGATGTTCCTGTCTAAGTTTTATGTTGGTGTGCTGTTGGGAAAATCTCACCACACTTATTATTGTTATGTTCCTTCTCTCAAGTATGTCATTCTCCTTCGGGCACTGTTTTACCTATAACTGAGCTGTAGGAGGAGGCATAGAGGGGAGGAGCCAGCACACCCAGTTGAAGAAATTTAAAGTGCATTGGCTCCTTTGGACCTGTCTATACCCCATCGTACTAATCTGTCCCCAATATCCCTTATGGCCTACGAGAAAAGGATTTACCGGTAGGTATTTAAAATTCTATTTTTACACTATAAGGCACATTTAACAGGCTTTAGAAGCATGCCTAGAACACGTGTGTAGGAACCGCAAACTTAATAATAGTCATGTTTGTCGAAACAGGGCTGACTTTATAAATGGACTTGTAAACTGGAACAGGAAGTCCATATTATATGAAGCTGATGAGCTCTATTCCATTCTGTCCAAAAGGTGTAAATTTACATTTCATGCAAATTTGGAAGAATTGCTATAGAACAGCTATAACTAGCGCAGGTCAGGATGGAGTGTTCTTCTCTGCCAATACTGTGTGGTGGTTTGTTTTTTATTTAAGCCAGATTCCTGAAATATCAGGTATGCCAATTAATACTTCCAGGAGATGGGGTGGACAGTTGTAATGGATGAGCTTGGTGAGCTGTCTTATATATGATGAATAGATTCACTGATGAATGAACGGGAGCATAACAAATCACAATTTTCATGTCATTCTTCTGTAATATGTGGCTGAGAAACAAATCCATTGACTATGTACTTGGGGATAGTAAACAGATAAGTAGAAAAACTCTGTTCATGAAGTTGTTGATGTCAAAGCGTATAAATATGACATTCTGTGTAGCACAGTGTCCGTCTCCCCAGAACTTGCTGTTCTCCTATTTACAAACAAGATAAGTGTAACCCTACAATTACCTATGATGCTTGTCTTAACAAATGATGGGGTCTATTTATTAAGCCTTGGATGGAGGTAAAGTGGACGAAGATAAAGTATAATCCAGTCTGCTCCTGTTATTTTCCAACCCCAGCCCACGACCAGGGCTGTTTCTAGACAATTTGTCTCCCAGTGCAATATACACAAATTGGTATACACCAGCGCTAGTTGTATAACAAGAATACGGCTAAAATAAATATATAAATAGATGAATCCAGGACTGTAGGTTATAGAATTAAAAAAATATATTACATTTAATATAAACGTTCACTTTAAAACACAGATGTCATTAAAACACAATTAATTAGCAGAAGGCATTCATAAATCATGACACAATCATTTGTCCACTCAGTAGAGACTAGATCATACCCCGGCTAGTACTTCCTCTGGAACAATGTCCACGGTAAGTGGTCAGAGGTGATGAGTGTAGAGCAATGGAGTCCTATTTAGTCCCCGGTTACGCACAATGGTTTCCAATGATGTGTCCACCAAATTCAATGCGTGATGTGTCCACCGAATTAATTTACTCCTGAGGAAGCTGGGTTGTTGGCACCAGTGAAACGCATTGAGTTTGATGGACACATCATTGGAAATTTCTATAACTATTGTTTGGACTTTTCACTCAGTGGATCTCACCCGGCATCAATTGGACAGCATTTCCCTTGGTCTTTCACTACCTACGGAGGAACCGGAGCCACCCCTATCTGCATAAACGCTTGCACCATTGTGCTTAACCGGGGACCAAATAGGACTCCATTGATCTACACTCATCACTTCCGACCACTTACCGTGGACATTGTTCCAGAGGAAGTCCTAGCCGGGGTATGATCTAGTCTCTACTGAGTGGACAAATTATTGTATCATGATTTATGAATGCCTTCTGCTAATGAATTGTGTTTTAATGACATCTGTGTTTTAAAGTGAACGTATATATTAAATGTAATATATTTTTTTAATTCTATAACCTACCATCCTGGGTTCATCTATTTATATATTTATTTTAGCCGTAATCTTATTATACAACTAGCGCTGGTGTATACCAATTTGTTTATATATACTATACCTCAGGGGACTTATCACCCCCTACACTAGCGGCTGTTGACAGCGCACTCATATGCTCTTACAACAATACTTTTTTGTCTCCCAGTGCAAACTGTAGAAAATGCGCCCCCCCTTTTAGACATTATAAGATGTAAATGGTACCACATGCCTTAAAAAGGGGGCATAGCCTTACAAAACAGGCGTGTCCTTGCAGGAAAAGACTATAAATTCCACAATATTATGCCCCACACAGTAATGCCCCTTGCACCATATTACGCCCCACACAGACACAGTAATGCCTCTTATACATTATGGCACACAGTTTTGCCCCTGACATGCCCCACACAGTAATACCCATTGCACATTGCCCCTGACATGCCCCACACAGTAATACCCATTGCACATTATTGCGCACATACACACACAGTGAGGCTACTTACACTTACTTATAAACTGACTGCTTGTTGTCGGGGGTTGGTGACTGCATTTTCCCTCCTCCCAGCTTGTTGTCAGGGGTTGTTTCTCCCAGCCGCCGGTGAGTGCGCACAGTCCCGGCACTTCCGGGTACCACTGTGAGCTCAAGCATAATTTTTCTATTACTAGAGGTCCAGTAGGACCTCTAGTAACATGTAGGAGGGGAGACATGCTAGAGGTCCAATAAAACCCTCTAGCATGTCTCCTCTCAGGCGGCAGCTATTTTGCCAGGGACATTTTGAGCTGTATTCCATGTCTCCATCCAAGGCTTAGTAAATAGACCCCTTTGAGTCTTATTGTAACGTTTGTTTTGCACATGTTTTTTTCTTTGTAAACTGGAGTTGCTAAGAATGTATATTAGGGTATTGCCTAATCTCAGTATGCACTTATAGCTGTACCTGCCGTTTTCTCTGGCATAGTAATTTATCGGTGATCAGATTGACTGCACTCTATTAGACTAGCGTTCTGTTTTCCTAAGGCCATTGTGCATGCAGGTCACTGGTGTGGCATCATTTGGAAGATATACCGTTAATAATTTAGAGTTGTAATGACCAGGATGCACGGATATCAGAAAATAGTATCAGTATTGGCATACTGTAATAATGCGCCGGTTGTGGTATGACTTTTGTGCAGCTTAGTAAGACGAAGGAGATGCAGCGGCACCCTACAAGACCACCTGATTTGATCCCATATGGTGCCGTACCAGGCACACCAAAGTTCATGTCTGGTGGGCTCTAATATTTTCTTTTTCCTATTTCTCTCAAGTGGAAATGTTTGTGCGCCCATCCACAGAGCCAGGAATGTCCCTTACAATGGGCGGGATGTATTATGAGTGATCCCGACCATTGCCGGTCATCGCAACTATGCTAACCGCATATGTACTGACTTATGTGATTAGTATCGCAATGCTGTGCCCTGCGATACCTGATGGTCCCGAGGAGAAGGTTTGCTGTGATCTCCGTCACCTCCCAGCACCGGGAGGTGATGTGTGCTGGGAGTTCCTGTGCTGAGGGGGAGGATCTTGGAGCAGGCTGCCAGGACACAGGTGAGAGGGGGTCGGCTTGAGCGGCAAGTGCGGCGGGTTGCAGGAAGAAGCCCATAGGCTTCTTTAAGGTATCGTCATAAAAAGTTGGCAATACCCTCCGCGGCGATATGTGGGCGGCCAGGTCTTAGTACATTTGAACATGCGGTAAAAACCTACCAAAAATTAGATGTTACAAACTTGCAGGAATCAAGGGTTTTTCCTTAGGACATGGCGTTACAGTGAATTAATGTGACACATTGGGCGTAATTCAAATGTTTTGTCTGCCGGCAGTCACTAGATGGCGCCCAATGGAGCTATTCAATTGTAGCTCCGTTTGGGCGTAATGGCTGCCGGCATCTGCATTTCAGCTTTCCGCAGCTAAACATGACCTTTATGGGTGGGATCAGCATGAAAAAAAAATTTGAATTGCACCCGTCACTTTAGACGGGAGATCAGGCACTCAAAGCAATTGAATACCGACCATTGAACTTTTATATGTCTTCAGAAAAACACACTGTAAGTAAAGTCTTTGACATGTTTATCTTCCACATATGTGGAGCATTACCTATTCTATTCACAACTTCTGATTTGTAGAAGATTCACACAGTTCCCCATAAAATCAACCGTCGTCATCAAGAGTCAGTTCACCAAAAGCACACAGGATAAATAATTTAATCTGTGAAATAAAACGACATTAGCAAAGTTAACAAACCCTGGTCTGTTTGCAAAGCTTGCTCAGAAAACACAAAAAAATGATTATTGTGGTATTACCAGCTAGAAAATAATTGACTGTGTTTAATTGATGAGCATCAAAGTATGCTCATTAATACTTAAAAAGCCACTCACTTATAGACAATGGTTTGTTGTCAGATTACATGTTAGAACTCTAAAATTGCTGGAATCTCTAAAACATTCATTTATTCAGGAACATCCGAGACCCGACGGGTGAGATTCCGCCTATTTCCAAATTGTATCTGAACAAGGCTGAGGTATATCCCTACAGATGTGTCCGTCTTACATAGAGACATAAGGCGGTATTCAAATGATACATCACGCCCAATCTCCTTTCCGAAGTGATCCCCGTTATCGCTCATATTGCGCCCATAGTAATAAGGTTTAGCAGCATAAAGGGTTGGGCGCCCTCGCTACCCCGGGGGTAGTGACAGGGCCGGATTAAGCCTTGGGGGTGCCTGGGGCACTTAAGACAGGGGGGCCCCGGTGGAAGTTGGGGGGTGTATATTAGATTGTGCGTACCTCCCTACATGTCCTATTCCAGGAAGAACAAAATGCTCTCTACCTGGACTTCCCACTTAATATATGATTGGTGTCACCTGTGTTGAACTATTTAATTGATAAGAGAGGTATTTCATCACAGGTGATTGCCATCATAACTTAAGAATGAAGTCCAGGTAGAGAGCATCTTATCCCTCCTGGAATGGGTCATGGTGGGAGGTACAGATTGTGTATATTACATTTAAACCAATGGTGTATAGTAGTTTTAAACTAATAGTGTAATAATGCCTGTACTGTTTATACAGTAGCTCCACCTAATTGAAAGACAATTATTTTATAAACTTTTCTTGTAGTGGAATAAAGACAACTTAAATTACCTTAAAATGCACATAGAAAAATTTAATAATTTATCTTGTCACATGCAAGAATAGCATCAGCCTCTGTACTACTTACACACTGGGACAGGACTCAGGAGGACTCTCTGTGTGTGTCTCTATCACTAGACCCAAATGGTTTAGTTGCATAACAGTTTACACAGGACTCAGACACCCAGGTGGTAGGAGGAGAAGCTGGGATCCCTGTGTCACTTACAGCTCTCTCCACCCTCCTATCTCTCCTCTGGTCAGAAAGCTCTACCGGTAGCTCATGATACCTGATACTCCTGTGTCTCAGCCTGCACTACATACTGTCCTGCTCGCATTCTGGCTCTCGCATTAAGAGGGAAAGCTAGTGTTATCAGTGTGCTTTGGCCGGGGGGCCCCTGACACAGGGGGGCCTGGGGTACAGTATGCCCTGCATCCCCCTCTTAATCTGGCTATGGGTAGTGAGCTGAAATTATTATTCCACAACCATCAGCAGAATCAGGGAGATGAAAAGAACTGAATACCGCCCCTAGAATTTGACAGCAGATAAGAACCACTTGGCCCATCTAGCTTGCCCAATGCCCCTCTAGTCCCGCCTGTCACTATTGTACGCATTGTTGAAGCGATAATTCACTGCATACCATGCGATCCTATGGATCACGAGTGCATATGCAGTGCACGCACATGACTGTGGCCACACAAGTTGCGGCATTTGACCCGTGATTGCAGCATAGGTGAGCAGGGACCCATCTGTATGTCTGAAGTACTGTGTGAATAAATCAGCATTAATGATTACGTGCTGGAGACAGAACATTGTAAATGCAAAGTACCTAGCCTCTTGTGTATAGAAGAAGCACACAGGGATGTGGTGCATCAATCCAGTAACCGAGGGGGGATAATGTGAAGATGCTGACAGACCTGTGAGGGAAACAGGGTTTACTGTGAATTGTGTGGTCCTTGTGGCTTTGGTGGGTAAACCACTTGTGTGACTGGAAATCAGAAAGCTTTTCACTGTTTGTTTTAAGTGCATTTCAGACACTCCCCGAGGGGAATGCAGGGATGGGTTTGCTAAAACATGGCTTTAGAAGAGCTTAAGATACTGTTGACGATTTGCAGGAAAATGTGGTTTACTGTGGTTGTGGAAACCATTTAGCCATAGGGACCACTTGGGCTAGAATTTGTACATGGAATGTGTGATTATTGTTATTTATTTTACTTGTAAATCTGTGATTTTACAACTTTGTTTTAGGACCTGTCAGAATCTGGGTGTTAGTGAAGCATGGGATAATTATTAGTCTCTAATTTCTGTTGCACTCATATTTCATGACTGTCTGTAGGGACAACTTGCCGTAAAGAACTTGGCTGTGATGCACTCCTGATAGCTGGATGTGTGAAAAGGAAATATCATTTGGTATACACATTGTCCCTGGGCAGTCCTGTCTCCAGCTGCTGTCACTGGAGAACCAACCTCACAGGGACAGGATAAGAGCTGCCCTAGTATTATAGGAATTTTCTCTTACGTCCTAGAGGATGCTGGGGACTCCGTAAGGACCATGGGGTATAGACGGGCTCCGCAGGAGACATGGGCACCTAAAAGAACTTTTCCTATGGGTGTGCACTGGCTCCTCCCTCTATGCCCCTCCTCCAGACCTCAGTTAGATTCTGTGCCCAAAGGAGAAGGGTACACTGCAGAGAGCTCTCCTGAGTTTTCTGTGGAAAAATAATTTTGTTAGGTTTTTTATTTTCAGGGAGTCCTGTTGGCAACAGGCTCCCTGCATCGTGGGACTGAGGAGAGAGAAGCATACCTACTTAACTGATAGGCTCTGCTTCTTAGGCTACTGGACACCATTAGCTCCAGAGGGAGTCGGAACACAGGTCTCATCCTGGGGTTCGTCCCGGAGCCGCGCCGCCGTCCTCCTCACAGATGCCGGAAGATAGAAGCCAGGTGAGTATGAGAAACAAGAAGACATCTCAGGCGGCAGAAGACTTCAGATCTTCATGAGGTAAGGTGTGCAGCGGTAAGCTGCGTGCCATTCCTCCCATACACAACACACAGACAGCACTGAGGGTGCAGGGCGCAGGGGGGTGCGCCCTGGGCAGCAATAAATCTAGTTTTTGGGCAATAAGGTGCTATTAGGCTGCTGAGGCAGCAAATAGATGATCCCCCGCCATTTTTGTGAAAATTGAAGAGGGACCGAAGCCCGCCGCTGGGGGGGCGGAGCTTGATCCCTCAACACTAACCAGCGCCATTTTCTCCACAGAGCTGCATGAGAAACGCTGGCTCCCCGGACTCTCCCCTCTGCTGAACGCTTCAGAGGTTGGAAAAAAGAAAGGGGGCGCACATTGGCGCGCAGTGAGTGGGAAATTGGATATATATATATATAATATAAAAGCGCTATCTGGTTTTTCCAGTGTCATTTGGGCGCTGGGTGTGTGCTGGCAACTCTCTCTCTGTCTCTCCTACGGGCCTGGTTGGGGTTTTGTCCCCTTATAGGTATATCCCTGTGTGTGTGGGGCGTCGGTACGTGCGTGTCGACATGTCTGAAAAGGTCGGCTTCTCCAAGGAGGAGGTAGAGCAGATGTGGTGTATCCCCGTCCGTAGTGCCGACTCAGGAATGGATGGACATGTGGCATATGTTGAATGCAAGTGTGACATCTTTACATAAGAGACTAGATAAGGCTGAATTCGGGGAGGCGTCAGGGAGTCAATCCTCGGATTGGACCGACTCACAGGGCCCGTCGGGGTCTCAAAAGCGTCCCTTGGCAAAAATTGTGGACACAACTACTGACACGGACTCTGATTCCATTGTCGACTATGATGAAGCTAAATTGCACCCTAAGGTGACAAAGAGCATTCAGTGTATGATTATAGCAATAAGAGATGTGTTGCATATTGCTGATGAACCCTCTGTTCCTGACACGAGGGTACACATGTTTAAGGGAAAGAAACAGATAATAAACTTTCCACCATCTCATGAACTTAATGAGTTTTTTTTAAAAAGCTTGGGAGACTCCGGATAAGAGACCGCAGATTCCCAAAAGAATTAATATGGCATACCCCTTCCCTACACAGGACAGGGTACGTTGGGAATCCTCTCCCACTGTGGACAAGGCTTTAACGCGCCTGTCAAAGAAAGTGGCGCTACCGTCTCCAGACACAGCGGCCCTCAAGGATCCTGCGTATCGCAGGCAAGAGACTACTTTAAAGTCTATTTATTCACATACTGGAGCTTTGCTAAGACCGACAATTGCGTCGGCATGGGTATGTAGCGCAATTTCAGCCTGGACAGATAACCTGTCGGCTGACCTTGATACCATGGATAGAGATACTGTTTTGTTAATTCTAGCCCATATCAAAGACGCAGTCTTGTATATGAGAGACGCTCAAAGGGACATTGGATTACTGGCCTCCAGAGCCAATGCCATGGCTATTTCAGCGAGAAGATCCTTATGGACCCGCCAGTGGACGGGTGATGCGGATTCGAAAAAGCATATGGAGGTTCTACCCTATAGGGGAGACGTGTTGTTTGGGGATGGGCTGGCGGACCTGGTTTCCACAGCTACCGCAGGTAAATCTAACTTTTTACCGTTTATTCCCCAACAGCAGAAGAAAACTCCAACATATCAGATGCAGTCCTTTCGGTCACAAAAGTCCAGAAGAGGTCGGGGATCCTCCTTCCTTGCCAGAGGTAAGGGTAGAGGGAAAAGAATACCTGCTTCGGCTGGTGCCCAGGAACAGAAGTCCTCCCCGGCTTCTCCAAAACCCACTGCATGACGCTGGGGCTCCCATGCGGGAGTCCGCACCGGTGGGGGCTCGTCTTCGACTCTTCAGCCAGGTCTGGGTCAGCTCAGACCTGAATCCTTGGGCGTTGGAATAGTTTCCCAGGGCTACAAACTGGAATTCGAAGAGGTGCCCCCACGCCGATTTTTCAAGTCGGCCTTACCAGCTTCTACCCCAGACAGGGATGTAGTGTTAGCTGCAATTCAAACGCTGTGTCAACAGCAAGTAATTATCAGGGTTCCCTTGAACCAAAAGGGAAGAGGGTACTATTCAACCCTCTTTGTGGTCCCGAAACCGGATGGTTCGGTCAGACCTATTTTTAATCTAAAATCCCTAAACCTGTACATGAAAAGATTCAAATTCAAGATGGAATCGCTCAGGGCGATAATTGCCAGCATGGAGGAGGGGGAGTTTATGGTGTCACGGGACATAAAGGATGCTTACCTTCATGTCCCCATATATCCTTCCCATCAGGAGTACCTGAGATTCGCTGTACAGGATTGTCATTACCAATTTCAGACGTTGCCGCTTGGGCTTTCCACGGCCCCAAGGATTTTCACCAAGATAATGGCGGAAATGATGGTGGTCCTGCGCAAGCATGGAGTCACAATTATCCCATACTTGGACGATCTCCTGATAAGGGCGAGATCAAGAGAGCAATTGCTGAGCAATGTGACACTCTCTCTGAGAGTGCTCCAGCAACACGGTTGGATTCTAAATCTACCGAAGTCACAGTTGATTCCGGGAACAAAAGAAGGTTTTTCTCCCGTTGGAAAAAGCCCAGGACATCCAGAACATGATCAGAGACCTGCTAAAGCCAAAAAGAATGTCAGTTCATCAATGCACTCATGTTCTGGGGAAAATGGTGGCGGCCTACGAGGCCATCCCCTTCGGCAGGTTCCATGCAAGGACGTTTCAATGGGACCTTCTGGACAAATGGTCCGGGTCCCATCTACATTTACATCGGAAAATAACACTGTCCCCCGGGACCAGGGTGTCTCTTCTATGGTGGCTGCAAAGTGCTCACCTTCTGGAGGGTCGCAGGTTCGGAATTCAGGACTGGATCCTGGTAACCACGGACACAAGCCTCCGAGGATGGGGAGCAGTCACCCAAGGAAGAAATTTTCAGGGACTGTGGGCAGACCAGGAGTCTTGTCTACACATCAACGTGTTGGAGCTAAGAGCCATATACAACGGCCTTCGACAAGCGGAGAGTCTTCTTCGCAACCTACCGGTTCTGATTCAATCAGACAATGTCACAGCAGTGGCTCATGTGAACCGCCAAGGTGGGACAAGAAGCAGAGCCGCAATGGCGGAAGCAACCAGGATTCTTTGCTGGGCGGAAAATCACGTAAGCGCTCTGTCAGCTGTCTTCATTCCGGGAGTGGACAACTGGGAAGCAGACTTCCTCAGCAGACACGATCTCCATCCAGGAGAGTGGGGACTTCATCAAGAAGTCTTTGCAATGATAACGGGTCTTTGGGGAGTTCCTCAAATAGACATGATGGCGTCACGCCTCAACAAGAAGCTTCGGAGGTATTGTGCCAGGTCCCGGGACCCTCAGGCAGTAGCAGTAGACGCCCTGGTAACGCCATGGGTGTTCCAATCGTTCTACATGTTTCCTCCTCTTCCTCTCATCACAAAGGTGTTGAGGATCATAAGGCGAAAAAGAGTACAGACAATACTCATTGTTCCAAACTGGCCTCGAAGGGCCTGGTACTCAGATCTTCAGGAGATGCTCACAGAAGATCCCTGGCCTCTTCCTCTAAGGGAGGAACTGTTGCAGCAGGGTTCTTGCGTGTTCCAAGACTTACCGCGGTTACGTTTGACGGCATGGCGGTTGAACGCCGGATCCTAGCTGAGAAGGGGATTCCGGAGGAGGTCATCCCTACTCTAATAAAGGCTAGAAATGAGGTGACGGTAAAACATTATCACTGTATCTGGCGAAAATATGTGTCTTGGTGTAAAACCAAGAACGCCCCTATGGAAGATTTTCATTTGGGTCGTTTTCTCCACTTCCTACAGACAGGAGTGGATATGGGTCTGAAATTAGGCTCTGTTAAGGTACAGATTTCGTCCCTCTCGATATTCTTTCAGAAGGAATTGGCTTCTCTTCCAGAAGTCCAGACTTTTGTAAAGGGAGTGCTACACATCCAGCCCTTTTTTATGCCTCCAGTGGCACCATGGGACCTGAACGTGGTGTTGCAGTTCCTAAAATCACACTGGTTTGAACCACTTAACAAGGTTGAGTTGAAATTTCTTACCTGGAAGGTGGTCATGTTGTTGGCCTTAGCATCTGTCAGAGTGTCAGAATTGGCGGCCTTGTCTCACAAGAGCCCCTACTTGATTTTTCATGTTGATAGAGCGGAATTGAGGACACGCCCTAAATTTTTGCCTAAGGTGGTTTCTTCATTCCATTTGAACCAACCCATTGTGGTGCCTGTGGCTACGAGTGACTTGGAGGTTTCCAGATCCCTGGATGTAGTCAGGGCCTTGAGGATTTATGTAGCCAGGACGGCTAGAATTAGGAAAACAGAGGCTCTGTTTGTCCTGTATGCTGCCAACAAGATTGGCGCGCCTGCTTCGAAGCAGACTATTGCTCGCTGGATCTGTAACACGATTCAGCAGGCTCATTCTATGGCTGGATTGCCGTTACCGCATTTGGTTAAGGCCCATTCCACTAGGAAGGTGGGCTCTTCTTGGGCGGCTGCCCGGGGCGTCTCGGCATTACAGCTTTAACCGAGCAGCAACTTGGTCGGGGTCAAACACTTTGCTAAATTCTACAAGTTTGATACACTGGCTGATGAGGACCTAGCATTTGCTCAGTCGGTGCTGCAGAGTCATACGCACTCTCCCACCCGATTGGGAGCTTTGGTATAAACCCCATGGTCCTTACGGAGTCCCCAGCATCCTCTAGGACGTAAGAGAAAATAAGATTTTAAACCTACCGGTAAATCTATTTCTCCTAGTCCGTAGAGGATGCTGGGCGCCCGTCCCAGTGCGGAAACTCTGCAAGACTTGTATATAGTTATTGCTTACATAAGGGTTATGTTACTGTTGGAATCGGTCTTGGACCGCTACTGTTGTTTGTTCACACTGTTAACTGGTTATGTATGTTCCGGGTTACATGGTATGATTGGTGTGGGCTGGTAGAAATCTTGCCCTTGGATTTATAAAATCCTGCCCTCGTATTGACCATCTCCTCTGGGCACAGTTCTCTAACTGAGGTCTGGAGGAGGGGCATAGAGGGAGGAGCCAGTGCACACCCATAGGAAAAGTTCTTTTAGGTGCTCATGTCTCCTGCGGAGCCCGTCTATACCCCATGGTCCTTACGGAGTCCCCAGCATCCTCTACGGACTAGGAGAAATAGATTTACCGGTAGGTTTAAAATCTTATTATCAGTGCAGACATCTTCTATATTATCCGATCACTTTTATTTTGTAACCAATTCAAAGTGGTGGCCTTTAGTAGAGTCCTTCTGAGTTAATTGGATGACTTCTGTTCTGAGAGCGAGAGATTCACCTGGGGGGAGGTCTCCTCTACTCAGATCCGGATTAGAGCAGGGACGACAGGGACAGTAGTCCCAGGGCCCCCACACATTAGGGGCCCCCACATCCATCTGTCTCCCCCTGACAGTGAGAGCGAGTTGGCAGCGTGTCGCGTGTGGCATTCTCTGCTGGGGAGTGCTGAGTCAGAGGTCACGCAGCGCAGCAGTCCCACGCCGACCCGCTCCTTCAGCCGTGGCCGCGCAGCAGTACTGTAATGGCCAGTGCCAATGAAAACGGGCTGCAGGAGTCGGGACGGGACTCGGGAGGAGGAGGGAGCCCTACTGCTGCTGCTACGGACCAGTACCAAACCAGCCAGCCCAGCCCCAGTGAGACAGCGCCACTCCCTGTTGCTTGAGAAGAGGACTGGGTACTGGGTGAGCTTATTAATTAGTTAATTCCAGGGTGAGGTGGGTCTCTGATGGGGCAGATATGTGTCTGTTATGCGGGGATGAGGGTGGGGGGTTGTTTATAAGCAGTTTTATTGGGGGGGGGGGGGCCACAACTTCATTTCCCATAGGCCCCCACCAGCCTTAATCCGGCCCTGCCTCTACTCCATTGCACTTTGCAGTCAAGTGTTCCTACTGACAGTGAGTCTGTACAGAGTTTAATGATGTGGACAAAAGGGGCTTACATATATGGTTGTTGGAGGGGGCAGGGCTGCCAGCGTTGGGAATTACAGCACTGTCTGGAGCATCCTCAGGATCCTCCTGGGAATGGAGGGTTGTGTGTGTGTGGGGGGGGGGGGAACTGTAAGGGCTACATTGTGCACGTCTAGAGCTCCGGCAGCACTGCAACAGCAATTCTAGCTGCAAGATGCTGTTCCGGGCTCCCTGTTAGCCAGATGCAGAGCTGTGGGTGAGCGGCAGTGCCACCCACTGGGCTCTGCACTCACTGCGGTGTCACTTCTCACACACGTGATTATAAAACGTAATTGCCTGCTCTCTTGGAATCTCAGGTGGCACACATTCAGTTTCATTCTTGACCGGGACGGATTAACAATGGGGTGTGTGGAGCAGCAGCTTCAGGCCCCCCATCAAAATAGCATGGACAGAACTAGTCATACATCTGATAGATTTGTCCACCAGGTCACATCAAGGCCCTGGCTCATTATGCAGTGATATAATGTTCATCTGAACCTGGAAATCTCTTGAACAAAGGGGCATAAATGATATTTCTACTTACATATGTACATACAGTCCGACCCAACAACTTGAAAGTGATTTTACGCCCTAACAAACACAGACAACTTTCACTCTTATTGTCATATTTTCAGCCAAACCTGCATTAGTATGACCGGTATTCGGACACTGTCCCGCTGTCGCCCCCCCGTGGGCAGCATTGTCCCGTGGGTGGGGGGGAGTTGGGGGAGGCTTTGATCACCCTCTGCTCTGCATAGCAGCGAGTGATCTCTGAGTAGATACCTCTTTTCAATGCTGGGAGGGGAGCACTGGGCACGCCCCCAAAATAACGAAAAACAGGTCAGTGTCGCCCAGACACGCCCACTCATCCAAGGCCTCACCCCTCCCACCATAAGCCATGCCCCTTTTCGGGACGCGACCCTGGGATATGAAAAGTTGGGAGGTATGGTATGACGCACAGGGAAAGTAAGGAGTCAGCAGTGGACTACAGTAAAGAGTATAAACATAGGATGTCATCATTGGAAAAATATACTTGGCATGCTGAGATAAGCTATACTAAGTATATAAGTGTATCATGCATAGCTGGATGTCTGTCTTTTAATAAAGTAGGACATGTTATATTAAAAATTCAATATAGTACAGATTATATTCCATCTCGTACAGTCTCAGTGGACACCATGTAGAGTTCTATGACCATTACAACAGGCTTGTTACTCATCACTATACACTGCATATACATATAGTCTCCGGCCATTATAACTCTGTAAGTTAGTTCTATGTGTACAGTAGTGGCCAGCTATGGTGATGATGCTTTCAGTCAATGCCTCCATTGTTTTGACACAACCTTAATGCTGTCATGGGTTGCAGCGGCTTGAGGTCCCTATTGGTAAAGCTAAGGCTGCTTACTGGTTAATCTATAATTTTAAAACTATTTCTTGGTAAGGAGATCTTACTGTATGATAAGCATACTTGCCTACCCCCCCTGGAATGTCCGTGAAGCTCCCGAAGATCGGGTAGCCCTTCTGGCCCCCTGGAAAGGTGGGCAAGTCTCTTGCTTTGGCTGGCAACCCCCCACACCCCCTTCGGCCGCCCACAGCAGAGAACAAGTGGGCGGTCCGAGGGTTGATTTGCGCTAAATCTCGTCATCATAACTCCACCCCTGCTGTACAGTGCCGGTTTATGCCATGCCCCCAGACCCACCCACATTGCCTCCGGCCAAAGGAGAGTGCAGCAAGTTAGGCAGCTATGATGATAAGCTCTGCTCAGTGGGTGGCCATGTTAGCTGTCAGGTCCATGAACACAGGGTAGGGTTGACCATGGATGATTAGCAACCATCAGTGATCTGGTAATGATGGAAACTAGTTTTTCCATTGATGGGAAGATACTAGTCGTGTCTGTCAAGGTGGAAGTGCTGATTTCTAATGCCAGTCAGGGTCTGCACAGGTAACCCACTGATGGCTCAGTCATCAATAGAGTCTAACCAATGGTTTAAAGCCATTGATTCCAGAACTGTCTGGTCAATGATTAAAAAACACCTTTTAGGAAATGTGAAATTACAGAGACATTGAGTTACTGGTTTTCCATCTCTCACTATTTATTGGTAACATAGAATTGAGAGGAGTAAGGGACTCGATTGGTCAGGTCCAAGACACGTTGCCCTCACTGTTCCTTGTTTTCCAGAGAACATGTCAGCCTGTATCTGTTTTGTGCTCTCTGCACCTTTATATGGCTATGTAGAGACACGCAGATGATTGACAATTAATTATGGGCGCATGCAGAAAATAATTTGTGCAGTGCCTGCCCTTGTTTATATCAAGAATGAATGATTGTGTGGTTCGTCGTCCTTCATGTAACCTCTCCTGGTCCTTGAAATCCAAAGGAATAAAATGAAAAGCAAAAAAAAAAACACTTGGAAATGCCTGAATATATTTACTCTGTACATGTATATGTAAGTGACGAGAGAGACTGTATATACCATTTTTTTACATAATATTAACGAGTGTCTATGCTATGTATTACCAAGAGATATCAGAAGCTAATCTCACAATGATAAGTGATGGGGAGAGAAAGTCAGTCACGTTATTAGCAGTAACTTATATTACAGCTACTAACACTTCTTTATCGCTGTGAATTGATTTATAAAACAGCCTTTGTTGCCACAAATGATTTGTGGACAATTACTTAGTCCTCGGGTGTAGTGCTGGGTATCTGGTCTCTAAGTCGACAGTGTCTAGGTCGACCACTTTTGGTTGACAGTAACTAGGTCGACAGGGTCTCTAGGTCCACATTTTCTAGGTCGACAGGTCAAAAATGCAACATGAGTTTTTTTTTTTTTAAATCTTTTTTTGAATTTTTTCATACTTAACAATCCACGCGGAGTACGATTGGGAATACCTTGCCCGAAGTGCGAGGGGACACGGTGCACTAATTGGGGTTCCCGGTCACTGTACGGAGAAAACAACACCAATTTTTTTTTACAAAATCATGTCGACCTTTTGACCTGTTGACCTAGCATCCCTGTCGACCTAGTTACTGTCAACCAATAGTGGTCGTCCTAGTTACTGTTGACCCTCCATACCTCACCTGTAGTGCTGATATAGGACATGGTATCGGAAGGCCCTGTCTGAGACTTTCTTTAAGCCTGTATAGACAAGTCCTGAAAACATGACCTGTTTTGGTACCTTGAGAAGAAGATTTGTAGAAGAACCCGTTCTAAATGTTTCATTTTCTGATTTGTCCCATTCCAGTTCAATCCACACTGCACACCAAAGTCAGTTGTGTCTTTCTTGTTGCAGGATAGATTGTTGTATAAAATTGATATTATGTTGTTGAATTGATTTTGTGCAACAAACTATTTTATAGTATGTCAGTAAGGGTTCTTTTTATGATAGGGGCTCAGCTGTCCCAACATATTTCCTAGTATGTCAGTAAGGGTTCTTTTTATGATAGGGGCTCAGCTATCCCAACATATTTCCGTTGTTTAATTGCAGCCATCAAATTTTTTTTATTGCTGCTGTAAGTAGTAATAGAATGTACATATAATGTCCTATAAGCAAGATGCACACACAGTGGATTCACACAAAAATATATATACCGTAAGGGTACGTTGCATGTTTTGGGGTCCACAACTGGTATGTTGTAGAGATGAACATTAGAAGTCCATCATGCGATGGTAAGTAATCACATCAAAAGAATTAGCTGTATTTTACAATTGGCTGGCCATCACTTCCACGCCATTTCATGGTGGCTACCATCGGAAAGCAGTCATCAAATAGTGAAAACCCTACTATCAAAAGAAAAACATCGGTTGTGTTAAACCATCGAAAATGGATGTCAATAGGGATGGTCATTGGTGGTTTCTAACAATGTGAAACACAAGAAGAACCAACAATGGTATGAAACCAGTGTAATGTTATTGTTATCAATGGTTTCTGCCATTGGTATTTCGCACATGCAGTGTGTAGAGCCTCCGAAACACATGCATTTCTCTGCTAGGAGACAGAGACCATTCCCATGGAGGCAGGGCAATACATGAGTAGCTGTCTTACTTGCCTATGAAAGAATGAGTGGGCGGGGCTGCTGTGCTGATTGACAGCTAAGGCTGTCAAGTCAGCACTCACTTCAAGAAGACATGCAGCGGATGGCACCGCAGCGCTAATACTGGCTGACAGCCTAGTGGTGCTGCGCTGTAGTTAGAGGAAAATGAAAACCATCAGCAGGCGGGCCAGTGGCTACCAACGATGGTGTGAAACTAGTTGTTTCACTGCCATAGATGGTCAAACTATCTTACATCAGGTGATAACCTTCAATGATTTATAATCATTGATGGTCGATGTCCATCCCTAGTATGTTGTAATGGTGTACTTTAAACAGTCGAGACTGCAATATGAGCAGATATATTTTTGCCGCAAGAGGGGTTAAAACATCCTAAAATAAGCATGAAAAAAATCTTCACAAGCTTGAGCGTTGCATCGGATTCCAGTGCTGATTACAGCCATTAGCGGAGAGATGGTAATGTGTAGCACTAGGGCAAGTTTGATTAATAACTACAGCAGGCTGCAAATGCATGTCAGGAGAGTGAGCGAGTAATAAATGTAGTGTATGTTGTACACAGTGAACTTTGGAGGAATTTCTGTGCAAAGAAACTGGTTGCTGGTGTTCCGGTGATCCCCCAGATGAAATAAGGTGTAAGGCAAGTTAATTACAGCAGCCAAGAAATGAGAGCGCAAAGACTGATATTATTTGCATGTTGTTGCTTTGACATGACTGTCAGGGGAACGGGCGGTTTATTACGCTTCTGTCAGGGGTGAGTGTGCAGAGGCATCTTTATTCTGTGAGCATCATTTTCTATTTTATTTATTATTTTATTATTATTATTATTATTATTATTATTATTTTTTGTGTATTTTGTTATTTAATTTTTTTGTTTTGTTTATTTTTCTACTGTTCCCGATTTTTCATTTGTTGCTGTCATACCAATATAGAACACCCAGTAGTTTATTTACTCTATAAAGTAAAAAAAAATACTTTTAATATACTGTGTTTTGGGGTGGATAAAGCAAATAAATGCAATAAAATATAACATTTTAATGATACGGACCCCTGACATGACTGGGCTCCCAGTATGTGTCTCCCTGACCCCCCCCCCCCCCCTCCCCCTATAGACAACCTTCGCCCCACATCCCAAATTGAAATTGCAGAGACTGGCGACCTGTCCTTTTATGGCATCTAGCACCTGGCCATGCACTTAGAAGGAAATGGTTTTGGGTGGAATTAGATAAGACACTTAAAGAATAGAATATAGTACTTATCCGTGCCCCTGAGATCCCCTGATCCAGCACAGTTCCCCAAGGCTGTGTAGGAGGTAATATCTGCGGCTGGGACTGGCTTTTTTCAAAATGACAGCGTGAAAGTCTCTGCATGTGACTCTGAGTGCAAGCTGCATTATTTTATTTTTATTATTTTTCTTCTAAGCAGTTTTTTTTGGAGAGGTGTAAATATTCCTTCGAAGAGTCTTCAGTATGAGTTTGAATTGGTGAAAATATCATCTTGTGTATAAGGTTACTGTATACTTGCCTATTCTCCCAGTTGTTGCTGGAGACTCCGAATTTTTCACATAGTTCCCAACACCCCCAGAGGAATGATCGGTTCTCCCGCATCTCGCCTGCTTCCTTAGGGTAGTAGGCAGGATGTGGAAAAAACACAGGTAATCGTGGCTCAATTTTGAGTCTGCTAGGGCTAAATAACACGATACCACATCATTTAGCCATGTCTTTGCTCGTTGATTGGTATTTTGCCACTATGGGGGTGGGGTCTAATAATGTGTTAGTCCAGTAGTTGACCACCCGAAGTTGCCTGCAGCTTTTCCTCTCCAGGCTTCTCCCGAAAGGAGTCCTGCAAATGAGGTAAGTATGGGTTAGTGACTTACAGTACTTAGGTGTTGCTAATCTACAGTAAGTACGTGTATATATAATACTTGCTGACTTTTAAAACCTTCTCTCCGGGAGTAGCCCAGAGAGAAGATGCGGCTTTCACCTTTGGGGGCTAGGCTGTCAGTCACTAAACCCTGCTCCCTAAGGATGTGGTTCCTGATGAGGGGCGGGACTTAAAGATGCAAATTCTCTTCGTTAAGCTCCTCCCCTTCCATACCTGCTCTGTAATTCTCCGTAAAATCTATTTCTGCTGCCCGCTTCAGTAGGAGGCATGAAGCGGGAGATATGCCCACTCTTCCATTGGGTGAGAGGGCACTGTCAGGAAAATTGGAGTCTCCTGGCACTTGCGGGAGTGTAGGTAAGTATGGGATATAGGCAGCCAGATGCTGTCCTGTGGACGTTGCTGCATCCCTAGGCAAGAGTCATAGTTGCATATATCGTACCTACAACTCAGTGTGAGGTAGATATCTTTATTAGGAAGTATAATTAAAAATGCCAAAGCCTTAAAAGAACAAAGGACTGTCTCAGTGCTTAATATACTAAGTCAATGGTTTACAAACTGGGGTGATATGGGGAATTTGCAGGGGTACCACAGGTTGTTGGTCCAGGGCCAAATAAAATTATTTATGGTCAGTGTGATAGGCAAACCCAGTGCTGGTGGCTGCCTGGACAAACAGGAGCACAACCATGTCCACCCCAAGATAACTAAACCTAAGAAGGATAGGTAGGCACAAGTTACTTAATTTAAATCCTTTGTCAATAAGAAACTTTTGGCTTTGGGTTGCCGTGCCAAAGATGCTGATACTATTGGGTGCCGTGATACAAGAAAGTTTGGGAACCACCAAACCAAACTGCTGAACAGACACAGGTTTTAAAGATTTTTTTTTTTTTCTGGAAATTCGGGACGTGCTAAATCCAGAATTTATTTTGGTATTCTCGCTAGGCCTGGATATTGTTAAAAGGAGCAAAATTTTTCCAGTACCAGATCAAATCCAGCTACATTTCCACCAAGACAAACAGCCATCCAAAGTACCCACATAATGGCTTCTGTCTACTGATAGGGAGGTGCAGGGCGCACTTGCTGTCATCTCCGCTGTAATGGAGCCACTCTGCGGTCATCATGACCTATGATCACAAAGCGATCACAACCCTGTATGACCAAGTGGTACCTGCACACTGCTTCTAGGGATCACTCACTCAGCCCTGAATGACCAGGAATATTCAGAGAGTGATGTGGAGGCAGCGGGAGATTCAGGAGAGAAACTGGTCATTTGTTGGTGCAGAAGTCTCTGCCTGCTTCATTTTCACTAGTAGTTTGTGTCAGTCCTTATGTATTTTATTGGGTAAATTTGCTAAAGCTTCCAAAACTGAGAATTGGTGACATTGCCCATAGCAACCGATCAGATGCTGTCTATCATTTTCTAAAAGGCAATAGAGAAATGATAGACTGCATCTGATTGGTTGCTATGTGCAACATCACTAATTCTCTGTTTTAGAAGCTTTAGTAAATTTACCCCTATGACTAAGAGGGACATGTACTAAGCAGTGATAAAAGTGGAGAAATGAGCCAGTGGAGACGTTGCCCATGGCAACCAATCAGCATTGACGTAACATTTATAATTTGCATACTATAAAATTATGCAGAGCAGCTGATTGGTCGCCATGGGCAACTTCACCACTGGTTCACTTCTCCACTTTTATCACTGCTTAGTACATGTCCCCCTAAGTTTTGTTTTAATGTATCTACAAGGTAAATACATATACCTATTACCCCTGAAACTTACAGGCTGCCATGAATCGAGCCACTAGTTATGGGACTAGCTTTAGCCCATCCTCTTACCGGGTTGGGTATGATATGGCGGCTGCCGGGTTCCCGGTGGTCAGCATACCAACACCAGGATCCTGGCAGCAGAATACCGCCGGGGGATAGGGGGGGGGGGGGGATAGGATGGAGCGCAACAAAGCCCCTTGTGGGCTCAGTGGCTTGCTGCACTTGCCACAGGCTCTATTCCCACACTATGGGTGTCGATAGACTCTGTGGGTCGGCATTCCGACTGCAGGCATTTTTATCATTCGGGATCCCGGCATCAGCATGCTGACCGCTGGGATCCCGAGCGCCAGTAACCTAACCCCATCCCCTCTTACCTGCAGCCCCTGTATCCGATACATGATCTCTGCTGTGCCGGGTTTCCCCCTACTGTATGCAGGCAATTAATTTCATGCATTCTCCAGTAATGTATCTCTGTATGGATTTCATGTTCACTTTCCTTTCTTTTTATTTAGGAGATGAGCTTTTTGTGAATATGCTGATAGAATGTGAATGTACGTATCTAATGCTCCTGAGCTGTTGATGTTGCAGTGATGTAACTCCTGAAGCATGAATTAATGCAGGACGTACACACTAATGCCATTGTTCCCGGTCACAAATAGATTCATACTGCATATAGCAGGTACACAAAGCTTATTTAAAAATAAATTCCGGATAATGTTCGACCTGATTGAATCTGCCACAGCTCTGTTAATATATTTGTTTGAGTTACGCGCACTCAAAAGCTTTTAGACGGAATATCAGTTTTTATATTATTCATGGTAATGTAATTCCCCCTTTAATCTCCTAAGGGTTTCACATTAAGTCATGATACACAGTTCAGAGGAGTTTGGATCCCCCATTAATCACTGTGTCTTCACTTTAGTCTTTCTACTTTTTGTCCATCTGTTAAATCAGTCAGTTGCTGATGGGCTGCAACTTGGGAACTCTGCAGGCCGCATGATTAAATACGCGTACCAAGAATAACGGTCTACTTAACAATCGGGCCTTAAACGGGTTGTGTCACTGCATTAGGAACTATGTGTCCCGTAGAACTCCCATTGCATAAACGAGGGTACTACCATTGCTGTGTGAGGCAACATTGAAAACTTGTAAACTGATTTTTTTTAAATATCTGGTTTGTGCAGTAATTGTTTTGCAGCTGCCGCTGATTCCTCTGCTGTACAGGGAGAGTTCTGTATGTTGGACAAATACTTCCTATGCACAGAAATTGTAACTTTGTCATGTGCAGGCTACTAGAAGGTACTGCACTATGTAATAATAATTATAAGTTCTATGAAGCAGTGATAGCCCATTATCGGGGTTGGACTGGCCCCCAGGGGTACAGGGGAAACCCCCGGAAGGTCACACTGCCTTGGGACCCACCTCCTCCTTGAGGGATCCGGTTCAAAGCGTGCTCTTGAATTAAACATATGTTACATTATACTGCACAGGACTATGGTTTATTTTCTACAGTGCATTGCTTTTATCAATCGGCTACTTTATCATGCATGCACTAGCGATAACATATATGTATGTGTGTATATATATATATATATATATATATATATATATATACACTGCTCAAAAAAATAGAGGAAACACATCCTAGATCTGAATGAATGAAATATTCTTATTAAATACTTTGTTCTTTACATAGTTGAATGTGCTGACAACAAAATCACACAAAAATTATCAATGGAAATCAAATTTATTAACCCATGGAGGTCTGGATTTGGAGTCACTCAAAATTAAAGTGGAAAAACACACTACAGGCTGATCCAACTTTGATGTAATGTCCTTAAAACAAGTTAAAATGAGGCTCAGTAGTGTGTGTGGCCTCCACGTGCCTGTATAACCTCCCTACAACGCCTGGGCATGCTCCTGATGAGGTGGCGGATGGTCTCCTGAGGGATCTCCTCCCAGACCTGGACTAAAGTATCCGCCAACTCCTGGACAGTCTGTGGTGCAACGTGCCGTTGGTGGATGGAGCGAGACATGATGTCCCAGATGTGCTCAATTGGATTCAGGTCTGGGGAACAGGCGGGCCAGTCCATAGCATCAATGCCTTCGTCTTGCAGGAACTGCTGACACACTCCAGCCACATGATGTCTAGCATTGTCTTGCATTAGGAGGAACCCAGGGCCAACTGCACCAGCATATGGTCTCACAAGGGGTCTAAGGATCTCATCTCGGTACCAGATGGCAGTCAGGCTACCTCTGGCGAGCACATGGAGGGCTGTGCGGCCCCCTAAAGAAATGCTACCCCACACCATTACTGACCCACTGCCAAACCGGTCATGCTGGAGGATGTTGCAGGCAGCAGAACGTTCTCCTTGGCATCTCCAGACTCTGTCACGTCTGTGCTCAGTGAGAACCTGCTTTCATCCGTGAAGAGCACAGGGCGCCAGTGGCGAATTTGCCAATCTTGGTGTTCTCTGGCAAATGCCAAACGTCCTGCACGGTGTTGGGCTGTTAGCACAAGCCCCACCTGTAGACGTCGGGCCCTCATACCACCCTCATGGAGTCTGTTTCTGATCGTTTGAGTAGACACATGCACATTTGTGGCTTGCTGGAGGTCATTTTGCAGGGCTCTGGCAGTGCTCCTCCTGTTCCTCCTTGCACAGAGGCGGCGGTAGCGGTCCTGCTGCTGGGTTGTTGCCCTCCTACGGCCTCCTCCACGTCTCCTGATGTACTGGTCTTTCTCCTGGTAGCGCCTCCATGCTCTGGACACTACGCTGACAGACACAGCAAACCTTCTTGCCACAGCTCACATTGATGTGCCATCCTGGATGAGCTGCACTACCTGAGCCACTTGTGTGGGTTGTAGACTCCGTCTCATGCTACCACTAGAGTGAAAGCACCGCCAGCTTTCAAAAGTGACCAAAACATCAGCCAGAAAGCATAGGAGCTGAGAAGTGGTCTGTGGTCACCACCTGCAGAACAACTCCTTTATTGGGGGTGTCTTGCTAATTGCCTATAATTTCCACCTGTTGGCTATTCCATTTGCATAACAGCATGTGAAATTGATTGTCAATCAGTGTTGCTTCCTAAGTGGACAGTTTGATTTCACGGAAGTGTGATTGACTTGGAGTTACATTGTGTTGTTTAAGTGTTCCCTTTATTTTTTTGAGCAGTGTATGTATATATATATATATATATATATATATATATAAATATATATATATATATATATAATTTATTTATTTTTAATGAGGGGCCAGTCTATTACCCCTTTCACATCGCCAATGCCGGACCCCACCCGGGAATTGGAAACGGGTCCTTGCCGGGTGGGATCCAGCATTGGACCCTAACTGCAGGCTTCCCCACCTGGCAATTTGCAGGGGGATGTTGCCATTAGTGGGGGGCGGAGCCGGCAGCAAAGGCGGCGCTGGGAGATGAGCTCATCTCCGCGCCTCCTCTCCCTATTGTAGTGAAGGGGTCCTGAGTTGCATCGACCCGGGAACCCGTTCACGCTGCCACTGACCCGGTATTCAACCCAAGACTAACACTGCTTTATTCCCGGGTTGAATTACCCGGTCAGGCGACCCAGGAAATCCACCATGGCCCTTTCACACTGCACACCAACCCGTGTCGACCCGGCAATATGCCGAGTCGATACTGTGTTATTTGTGCGATGTGAAAGGGGTATATGCACTCTCTAATGGTTAGGTAAACCAATGTGGTAGCTGACCACACCCCCTCTGGGGCACTTACCACTCCCTCATGGGCCCCTACCACTGTGTCCCCCTGGTAGGCCCTTTATGCCCCAGTCTGACACTGGCCATTATTTGCAGAAGAAAGGTGTTATCACTGCTTAACAGGAGGGCTATATCATGTCACACCGCTCCCCAGCGCCTTTCTACTGGGTCTGGCAGTGCTGGTTCCCCACAGATAGGTGCTGATCTTGGGGTCTTGAGAGTGTCCATATTCCTGGTGATAAATGTGATGCTAATGCAAGACATCTCTTGCAATGCCTTGCAATGTTTAAGTGTTTCCGCATACTGTACCATCACTTTCTGCAAGATGGTGCCCTAAACCCATCTATGGGTAGCCTGTGAAGGCAGAGCTGATTTTCAAGATACTCTCTGGGTGAAATTACAATGTGCATAAACTGTCATACTGCTGGACCTCCGCAACGGCAGTGTTAGGATCTTAATGGTGAACAAAAAAGTGGGGGTTTTGCTGGGGCTCCAGGTTAATATATTGCTACGTAAATGTGATCTACAGTATATCACCATTATATGCAGCAGTACAAAACATACCCTCAAGCCTCATGAATGTAAAACAAAGAAATAAATAATGAAATATATGCCCCGCCTCCTACTGGGCACCCCAAAACAGTGATCTCTTTAGCCATACAATTTTCACACACAGGTGAAAAGGACATGTACTTGTGAGCTGGAGAATGTCTCACAGTGGGAGGTAAGCCTTTAATAAAATGGATTATACTGTGAAATTCATAATTACACTTAATCTGCAGTTTTATAAATTAAACTGCACCCTCTATTGCGCAATATTAGTTTAGTGGCAGTAGTTCTTGATTAACAAGATTTCAGCAGAAATATAATGATACAGTATTTATTATTATTATTATTATCCTTTATTTATATGGCGCCACAAGGGTTCCGCAGCGCCCAATTACAGAGTACATAAGCACATAATCAAAACAGGAAAACAGTGACTTACAGTTGAAGACAATATAGGACAAGTACAGGGTAACTAAGCATAACTACACCAGTAAATGACAGAGATAAGTTCTAGGTGGCCAAAACTGTGAGATTTGGGCAGTTGAGGATTATTAAAGTAAGAAAAGGATAAGCACATGAGGGAAGAGGGCCCTACTCATGAGAGCTTACATTCTAAGGGGAGGGGTAGACAGACAGGGGTGACACAGATGGGGTACATAGAGAGCGTGGAACAGAGGGTTAGGATGAGATTTGGCTGGGTTTGGTAAGAGCCCGTTTGAGGTTCTGTAGAGAGGTGGAGAGTCTGAGGGGGAGAAGTAAAGAATTCCAGAGGAAGAGAGCAGCACGTGAAAAATCTTGGAGATAGGAGTGGGAGGAAGTAATCAGAAGACAGGAGAGCCGGCGTGCATTAGCAGAGCGAAGAGGACGGGTGGGAGAGTAAAGGGAGATAAGGTCAGAGATGTAAATGGGAGAGGAGTGGGTAAGTGAGTGTGAGAAGTTTGAATTGGATTCTGAAAGGGAAGGGGAGCCAGTGAAGAGCTTGTAGGAAAGGGGAGGTGGACGTAGTGCATTTGGTGAGGAAGATAAGCCGGGCAGCAGCATTGAGGATAGATTGGAGTGGAGAGAGGTAATTGTCAGGGAGGCCAGTTAGGAGGAGATTACAGTAGTCCAGTCTGGAAATAATCAGTGAGTGAATAATGATCTTAGTGGCATCCTGGGTGAGAAAAGGTCTGATCCTGGAAATGTTTTTGAGATTAAAATGACAGGTTTGTGAGAGGTGCTGAATGTGTGGTTTGAAGGAGAGGGAGGGGTCAAGGATTACACCAAGACAGCGTACTTGGGGGCTAGAGGAGATAGTCGTGCCATCAGTGGATAGTGAGATTGTGGGAGGTGAGGTTGTGCGGGAGGGTGGGAAGATGATCAGCTCAGTCTTAGACATGTTGAGTTTAAGAAAGCGCTGGGACATCCAGAAAGAGATAGCAGAAAGACAGTTAGAGGTACGAGTGAGGAGAGCAGTGGAGAGATCAGGGGAGGAGAGGTAGATTTGAGTGTCATCAACATAGAGGTGATACTGGAAGTTAAAAGAACTAATGAGTTCACCTAAAGAGGACGTATAGAGAGAGAAAAGGAGAGGACCAAGAACAGAACATTGGGGGACACTAACAGTTAGTGGAAGTGGGGGCAAGGTAGCATCATGAGAGGAGACAGAGAAGGAACGATCAGAGAGGTAGGAGGACAGCCAGGAGAGGGCAGTATCACGTAGACCAAGAGAGTGAAGTATTTGCAGAAGGAGAGGGTGGTCCACAGTGTCAAAGCAGCAGAGAGGTCAAGAAGAATAAGCAGAGAGTAGTGGCCCTTAGATTTGGCTGCATGGAGGTCATTGCAGACTTTTGTGAGGGCAGTTTCAGTGGAGTGGAGAGAGCGGAAACCAGACTGGAATGGGTCAAGCAGTGAGTGAGAGGAAAGAAAGGCTGTGAGGCGATTATAGACAATACGCTCAAGAAGTTTGGAGGCAAAGGGGAGGAGAGAGATGGGTCGATAGTTGGAGAGAGTGTTAGGATCAAGGGTAGGTTTTTTAAGAATAGGGGAGACAAGAGCATGCTTAAAGGCAGAGGGGACAGTGCCTGATGAGAGGGACAGATTGAGAAGGTGGGCAAGATGGGAACAGGCAGAAGGAGAGAGGAAGCGGAGGAGGTGGGAGGGGATAGGGTCGAGTGGGGAGGTTGTGGGGGGGGGGGAATGTACGAGGGCCATGACTTCCTCGCCAGATACATGGGAGAAAGATGTCAGAGTTGGTAAGAGGGAAGGGGAGGGGTGGCAAAGGATGGGTGGTGGCTGGTTGCTGGTCTGGTGGGATGTCATGTCCTGACGTATGGAGTCAATCTTGGATGTGAAATAAGTGGCAAAGTCAAGAGCAGACAATGAGGAAGGGAGAGGAGGTGGTGGTGGGCAGAGGAGGGAGTTAACAGTGGCAAAGAGGCGCCGGGGGTTGGAAGACTGGGTAGAGATGAGGATTTTGAAGTATGATTGTTTAGCGAGGGAAAGGGCAGCACAGTAGGTGGGTTGTAGACAAACATAAGGCAGCGAGGACGGACTTTGTAGTCCTTACCGGCATTCAAGCTTCTGCAGACGGGTGGAACAACAAAACAAATGAAACACTCACACAAACGTATCAATGTGTTTTCTCTAACGTCCTAAGTGGATGCTGGGGACTCCGTAAGGACCATGGGGAATAGCGGCTCCGCAGGAGACTGGGCACATCTAAAGAAAGCTTTAGGACTATCTGGTGTGCACTGGCTCCTCCCCCTATGACCCTCCTCCAAGCCTCAGTTAGATCTCTGTGCCCGAACGAGAAGGGTGCACACTAGGGGCTCTCCTGAGCTTCTTAGTGAAAGTTTTAGTTTAGGTTTTTTATTTTCAGTGAGACCTGCTGGCAACAGGCTCACTGCATCGAGGGACTAAGGGGAGAAGAAGCGAACTCACCTGCGTGCAGAGTGGATTGGGCTTCTTAGGCTACTGGACATTAGCTCCAGAGGGACGATCACAGGCCTAGCTTGGATGGGTCCCAGAGCCGCGCCGCCGGCCCCCTTACAGAGCCAGAAGGCAGAAGAGGTCCGGAAAATCGGCGGCAGAAGACGTCCTGTCTTCAACAAGGTAGCGCACAGCACTGCAGCTGTGCGCCATTGCTCTCAGCACACTTCACACTCCGGTCACTGAGGGTGCAGGGCGCTGGGGGGGGCGCCCTGAGACGCAATAATAAACACCTTGGATGGCAAAAAATGCATCACATATAGCTCCTGGGCTATATGGATGCATTTAACCCCTGCCAAAATACATAAAAAAACGGGAGATAAGGCCGCCGATAAGGGGGCGGAGCCTATCTCCTCAGCACACTGGCGCCATTTTCCCTCACAGCTCCGTTGGAGGGAAGCTCCCTGGCTCTCCCCTGCAGTCACTACACTACAGAAAGGGTTAAAAAAGAGAGGGGGGCACAAATTAGGCGCAGTATTAACTATACAGCAGCTATAAGGGGAAAAACACTTATATAAGGTTATCCCTGTATATATATAGCGCTCTGGTGTGTGCTGGCAAACTCTCCCTCTGTCTCCCCAAAGGGCTAGTGGGGTCCTGTCCTCTATCAGAGCATTCCCTGTGTGTGTGTGCTGTATGTCGGTACTTTTGTGTCGACATGTATGAGGAGAAAAATGATGTGGAGACGGAGCAGATTGCCTGTAATAGTGATGTCACCCCCTAGGGGGTCGACACCTGAGTGGATGAACTGTTGGAAGAAATTACGTGACAGTGTCAGCTCTGTATAAAAGACAGTGGTTGACATGAGACAGCCGGCTACTCAGCTTGTGCCTGTCCAGACGTCTCATAGGCCGTCAGGGGCTCTAAAGCGCACGTTACCTCAGATGGCAGATATAGACGCCGACACGGATACTGACTCCAGTGTCGACGGTGAAGAGACAAATGTGACTTCCAGTAGGGCCACACGTTACATGATTGAGGCAATGAAAAATGTTTTACACATTTCTGATAATACGAGTACCACCAAAAAGGGGTATTATGTTCGGTGAGGAAAAACTACCTGTAGTTTTCCTGAATCTGAGAAATTAAATGAGGTGTGTAATGATGCGTGGGTTTCCCCCGATAACAACTGATAATTTCTAAAATGTTATTGGCATTATATCCTTTCCCGCCAGAGGTTAGGGTGCGTTGGGAAACACCCCCTAGGGTGGATAAAGCGCTCACACGCTTGTAAGGGCTCTATCCTCTCCTGATATGGCCGCCCTTAAGGATCCTGCTGATAGAAAGCAGGAGGGTATCCTAAAATGTATTTACACACATACTGGTGTTATACTGCGACCAGCAATCGCCTCAGCCTGGATGTGCAGTGCTGGCTTGGCGTGGTCGGATTCCCTGACTGAAAATATTGATACCCTAGATAGGGACAGTATATTTTTGCCTATAGAGCATTTGAAAGATGCATTTCTATATATGCGTGATGCACAGCAGAATATTTGCCGACTGGCATCAAGTCTAAGTGCGTTGTCCATTTCTACCAGTAGAGGGTTATGGACACGTCAGTGGTCAGGTGATGCGTATTCCAAACGGCATTTGGAAGTATTGCCTTATTAAGGGGAGGAGTTATTTGGGGTCGGTCTTTCAGACCTGGTGGCCACGGCAACAGCTGGGAAATCCACGTTTGTACCCCAGGTCGCCTCTCAACATGAGAAGAAGCCGTATTATCAGGCGCAGTCTTTTCGTGGATAAGCGGGCAAAAGGTTCCTCATTTCTGCCCCGTGACAGAGGGAGAGGAAAAAGGCTGCAGAAATCAGCCAGTTCCCAGGAACAGATACCCTCTCCCGCCTCTGCCAAGCCCTCAGTATACGCTGGGGCTTTACAAGCAGAATCAGGCACGGTGGGGGGCCCGTCTCAATGAATTTCAGCGCGCAGTGGGCTCACTCGCAAGTAGACCCCTGGATCCTTCAGGTGATATCTCAGGGGTACAAATTAGAATTCGAGACGTCTCCCCCTCGCCGTTTCCTAAAGTCGGCTTTACCGATGTCTCCTTCTGACAGGGAGACAGTTTTGGAAGCCATTCACAAGCTGTATTCCCAGCAGGTGATAATCAAGATACCCCTCCTGCAACAGGGAACGGGGTATTATTCCACACTGTTGTGGTACCGAAGCCGGACGGCTCGGTAAGACCGATTCTAAATCTAAAATCTTTGAACACTTACATACAGAAGTTCAAATTCAAGATTGAGTCACTCAGAGCAGTGGTTGCGAACCTGGAAGAAGGGGACTACATGATGTCTCGGGACATCAAGGATGCTTACCTTCATGTCAAAATTTACCCTTCTCACCAAGGGTACCTCAGGTTTATGGTACAGAACTGTCACTATCAGTTCAGACGCTGCCGTATGGATGGTCCACGGCAACCCGGGTCTTTACCAAGGTAATGGCCGAAATGATGATATTCCTTCAAAGGAAGGGAATTTTAGCTATCCCTTACTTGGACAATTCCCTGATAAGGGTAAGATCCAGGGAACAGTTGGAGGTCGGTGTAGCACTATCTCAGGTAGTGTTGCTGCAGCACGGTTGGATTCTCAATATTCCAAAATCGCAGCTGGTTCCGACGACTTGTCTTCTGTTCCTAGGGATGATCCTGGACACAGTCCAGAAAAAGGTGTTTCTCCCGGAGGAGAAAGCCAGGGAGTTATCCGAGCTAGTCAGGACCCTCCTAAAACCGAGCCAAGTCTCAGTGCATCAATGCACAAGGGTTCTGGGTAAAAGGGTGGCTTCCTACGAAGCAATCCCATTCGGCAGATTCCACGCAAGAACTTTCCAGTGGGACCTGCTGGACAAATGGTCCGGGTCGCATCTTCAGATGCATCAGCGGATAACCCTGTCACCAAGGACAAGGGGTCCCTCCTGTGGTGGTTGCAGAGTGCTCATCTTCTAGAGGGCCGCAGATTCGGCATTCAGGACTGGGTCCTGGTAACCACGGATGCCAGCCTGCGAGGCTGGGGAGCAGTCACACAGGGAAGGAATATCCAGGACTTATGGTCAAGCCTGGAGACATCACTTCACATAAATATCCTGAAGCTAAGGGACATTTACAATGCTCTAAGCACCTCTGCTTCAAGGTCAGCCGGTGTTGATCCAGTCGGACAACATCACGGCAGTCACCCACGTAAACAGACAGGGTGGCACAAGAAGCAGGAGGGCAATGGCAGAAGCTGCAAGGATCTTCGCTGGGCGGAAAATCATGTGATAGCACTGTCAGCAGTATTCATTCCGGGAGTGGACAACTGGGAAGCAGACTTCCTCAGCACGACCTCCACCCGGGAGAGTGGGGACTTCACCCAGAAGTCTTCCACATGATTATAAACCGTTGGGAAAAACTCGACAGGTATTGCGCCAGGTCCAGGGACCCTCAGGCAATAGCTGTAGACGCTCTGGTAACACCGTGGGTGTACCAGTCAGGGTATGTGTTCCCTCCTCTGCCTCTCATACCCAAGGTACTGAGATTGATAAGATGGAGAGGAGTAAGCACTATATTCGTGGCTCCGGATTGGCCAAGAAGGACTTGGTAACCGGAACTTCAAGAGATGCTCACGGAGGATCCGTGGCCTCTACCTCTAAGAAGGGACCTGCTCCAGAAAGGACCCTGTCTGTTCCAAGACTTACCGCGGCTGCGTTTGACGGCATGGCGGTTGAACGCCGGATCCTGAAGGAAAAAAGGCATTCCGGATGAAGTCATCCCTATCCTGATCAAAGCCAGGAAGGATGTAACCGCAAAAACATTATCACCGCAATTGGCGAAAATATGTTGCGTGGTGCGAGGCCAGTAAGGCCCGACGGTGGAAATTCAACTGGGTCGATTCCTAAATTTCCTGCAAACAGGAGTGTCTATGGGCCTGAAATTGGGGTCCATTAAGGTTCAAATTTCGGCCCTGTCAATTTTCTTCCAAAAAGAACTAGCTTCAGTCCCTGAAGTTCAGACGTTTGTAAAAGGGGTACTGCATATACAGCCTCCTTTTGTGCCTCCAGTGGCACTTTGGGATCTCAATGTAGTTTTGGGTTCCAAAAGTCACATTGGTTTGAACCACTTAAATCTGTGGAGTTAAAATATCTCACATGGAAAGTGGTCATGCTGTTGGCCCTGGCCTGGGCCAGGCGCGTGTCAGAATTGGCGGCTTTATCCTGAAATAGCCCTTATCTGATGTTCCATTCGGACAGGGCGGAATTGAGGACTCGTCCTCAGTTTCTCCCTAAGGTGGTTTCAGCGTTTCACCTGAACCAACCTATTTGGGGTGCCTGCGGCTACTAGGGACTTGGAGGACTCCAAGTTGCTAGACGTTGTCAGGGCCCTGAAAATATATGTTTCCAGGAGGGCTGGAGTCAGGAAATCTGACTCGCTGTTTATCCTGTATGCACCCAACAAGCTGGGTGCTCCTGCTTCTAAGCAGACTATTGCTCGTTGGATTTGTAGTACAATTCAGCTTGCACATTCAGTGGCAGGCCTGCCACAGCCAAAAATCTGTAAATGCCCACTCCACAAGGAAGGTGGGCTCATCTTGGGCGGCTGCCCGAGGGGTCTCGGCTTTACAACTTTGCCGAGCAGCTACTTGGTCAGGAGCAAATACGTTTGTAAAATTCTACAAAATTGATATCCTGGCTGAGGAGGACCTGGAGTTCTCTCATTTGGTGCTGCAGAGTCATCCGCACTCTCCCGCCCGTTTGGGAGCTTTGGTATAATCCCCATGGTCCTTACGGAGTCCCCAGCATCCACTTAGGACGTTAGAGAAAATAAGAATTTACTTACCGATAATTCTATTTCTCATAGTCCGTAGTGGATGCTGGGCGCCCATCCCAAGTGCGGATTGTCTGCAATACTTGTACATAATTATTGTTACAAAAATCGGGTTATTATTGTTGTGAGCCATCTTTCAGAGGCTCCTCTGTTATCATGCTGTTAACTGGGTTCAGATCACAGGTTATACGGTGTGATTGGTGTGGCTGGTATGAGTCTTACCCGGGATTCAAAATCCTTCCTTATTGTGTACGCTCGTCCGGGCACAGTATCCTAACTGAGGCTTGGAGGAGGGTCATAGGGGGAGGAGCCAGTGCACACCAGATAGTCCTAAAGCTTTCTTTAGATGTGCCCAGTCTCCTGCGGAGCCGCTATTCCCCATGGTCCTTACGGAGTCCCCAGCATCCACTACGGACTATGAGAAATAGAATTATAGGTAAGTAAATTCTTATTATTTCTGCTGTGTGCTATTATAGTACATCCCAATAGATATCATAGACAATGTTAGCGCTGGGATCCGGTCTCTAGGTCGATACTGTCTAGGTTGACCACTATTGGTTTGACAGTAACTAGGTCAACAGGGTCTCTAGGTCCACAGGTTCTAGGTTGACAGGTCAAAAGGTCGACATGAGTTTTTCACAATTTTTTTCTTTTTTTTTTAACCTTTTCATACTTAACGATCCACGTGGACTACAATTGGGAACGGTAACCTGTGCCGTGCACAGCAGTAGCGGAGCGAGGCATCTTGCCCGAAGCATGCCATGCGAGGGAACACGGTGCACTAATTCGGGTTCCTGGTCACTCTACAAAGAAAATGACACAAATTCTTTCAAAAAATAAAATAAATCATGTTGACCTTTTGACCTGTCGACCTAGAGACCCTGTCGATCTAGTTACTGTTGACGAATAGTGGTCGACCTAGACACTG
Source organism: Pseudophryne corroboree (assembly GCF_028390025.1). NCBI lineage: Eukaryota > Metazoa > Chordata > Amphibia > Anura > Myobatrachidae > Pseudophryne > Pseudophryne corroboree. Next base: position 267,901,019 of record NC_086454.1, on the reverse strand, counting down.
TCGACCTAGTTACTGTCTACCTTCCATACCACACCCGTCAGCGCTATATAGTCTCAGCATTACCATGTTGACTTCGTTAAGATGCGAATTACATTATTCTTGACTTAATTTACCACTCATTTATTATAGTGATGTGCACCGGAAATTTTTCGGGTTTTGGTTTTGGATTCGGTTCCGCGGCCGTGTTTTGGATTCGGACGCGTTTTGGCAAAACCTCCCTGAAATTTTTTTGTTGGATTCGGGTGTGTTTTGGATTCGGGTGTTTTTTACAAAAAAACCCTCAAAAACAGCTTAAATCATAGAATTTGGGGGTCATTTTGATCCCATAGTATTGTTAACCTCAATAACCATAATTTCCACTCATTTTCAGTCTATTCTGAACACTGAACAAGTCACAATATTATTTTTAGTCCTAAAATTTGCACCGAGGTCGCTGGATGGCTAATTGTCCCCAAACAGCACATGATGCAAAGAAAAAAAGAGGCGCACCAAGGTCGCTGTGTGACTAAGCTAAGCGACCCAAGTGGCCGACACAAACACCTGGCCCATCTGGGAGTGGCACTGCAGTGTCAGGCAGGATGGCACTTCAAAAAAATAGTCCCCAAACAGCACATGATGCAAAGAAAAAAAGAGGCGCAATGAGGTAGCTGTGTGACCAAGCTAAGCGACCCAAGTGGCCGACACAAACACCTGGCCCATCTAGGAGTGGCACTGCAGTGTCAGACAGGATGGCACTTCAACAAAATAGTCCCAAAACAGCACATGATGCAAAGAAAAAAAGAGGCGCACCAAGGTCACTGTGTGACTAAGCTAAGCGACACAAGTGGCCGACACAAACACCTGGCCCATCTAGGAGTGGCACTGCAGTTTTCTAGCGAGAGGATGAGTGCTTCCATCCTCATGTGAAGCTGAACCACTAGCCATGAACATAGGCCAGGGCCTCAGCCGTTCCTTGCCACTCCGTTTCGTAAATGGCATATTGGCAAGTTTACGCTTCTCCTCAGACGCTTTTAATTTTGATTTTTGGGTCATTTTACTGAACTTTTGTTTTTTGGATTTTACATGCTCTCTACTATGACATTGGGCATTGGCCTTGGCAGACGACGTTGATGGCATTTCATCGTCTCGGCCATGACTAGTGGCAGCAGCTTCAGCACGAGGTAGAAGTGGATCTTGATCTTTCCCTATTTTACCCTCCACATTTTTGTTCTCCATTTTTTAATGTGTGGAATTATATGCCAGTATCAATAGCAATGGCCTACTACTATATATACTGCGCGCAACTGAAATGCACCACAGGTATGGATGGATAGTATACTTGACGACACAGAGGTAGGTAGAGCAGTGGCCTTCCGTACCGTACTGCTATATATACTGGTGGTCACTGTCAGCAAACTGCAAAACTAAAATGCACAACAGGTATAGAATCTAGATGGGTAGTATACAGATGTAGCCACCTTTATCTTGACTGGCTGAGGCGTTTGTCCCGATCGAGCATACGCAGCGTACCACGGCGTAGGGAGGCGCGCCTAGTCACAGAGAGGCGTACCTAATCGCACGGAGGCAGACAGAGCGTTTGGCGTTACCTTTTTTTTTTTTTTTTTTAAATAAGTTTTATTGATTTGTGCATAAAGAATCACAAAGGTATAAACGTTAGACAACATTTTTTGGATCATTACAGAATGTGTAACATTTTGAGGCAATATAGAAGATAAAAATCGGTATGCACGCTTTCTAACAGCATTGGGCGTGATGATCCATTTTATCGAATAACAAAGAGCGTAAGTGGAAACTTCAATATAGTTACGGAAAAAACAAAACGTTAGAAGAAAGAAAAAGAGTAAGAGAAGATAAAGAGGGGTAGGGGGGTTGGGGGGGGGGGGGGTCGGCCACACCGGGCTGGTCACCAGGTCGGTTCCTGTCATCCGTATCTAGAGCGATTCAAATGGTTGTCAATGGCAATTCAGCTTTAAAGTGCGTTGTCCAAGGCGTCCAGGTGCGTATGAAAGTGACGGAAGTGTCATGTAGGGCAGCTGTAATGCGTTCTAGTTTATATGTGGTCCATATAGCATTAACAGTGGCGGGAAGAGTAGGTGGTGAGGTGGACTTCCAATTCGCTGCAATTTGGCATTTGGCCGTATTTAGGATGTGTTTGATTAGTTTTAGTAGATGGCTAGGTGTGTCTGGGATTGGACGTGAAAGTAGAGAGTAAGAAGGGGAGGCTGGAACAACCACCTCAGTAATTTCTAGTATTAATTTATGAATTTGTCGCCAGTAACGTCGGGCGATCCCACAGGACCACCAAACATGCAGCATGGTTCCCCTCTGTCCACAATGTCTCCAACATCTGTCAGAGCAGGACGGATATATAGCCTGGAGTCTAGATGGCACAAGGTACCATCGATAGTAAATTTTATAAGAGTTTTCTTTGATACGAACCGATAAGGAGCTCTTAGCGATTTCTTGTCTGATATCAACCCACTCTTCTATCGTCAATGCCTCTCCCATATCCCTTTCCCATGCTATTTCATGAGACTCTTTGGCAGGGGAATTGTATGATAGCAAAATTTGATAAATAGCAGATAGCAAACCTTTTGTGGAACGTTGCCCACAACATAAAGATTCAAATGCCGTTTTAGGTGAAGGGTGAGCATTGTGTCTTAAAGTAGAGTAAAGGTGACGAATTTGTAGGAATTGATAGAAGGATGATTGGGGAAGAGCGAATCGCGATTGCAGGTCCGCAAACATGGGGAATGAAGAAAGGGGGGCCAGATCGATCAAGAAAAGGATATTGTGAGAAGTCCAGTGCTTAAAAGCAAGGTGGTTGGTGCCAGGGGGGAACTTGGAATTATTCCATAGGGGGGTCAGCAACGGGTTATAGGAACGAAGGCGATAATAGCGGGTGCATTGATCCCAGACCGATAGAGCAAAGCGCATTGTCGGCAACAGGAGAGACGAAGCCGGGCGGCAGCGGGGCTCGCACCATAGCAGGGTTGAAGGAGAGTATACATTTATCACTTGAGCTTCCAAGAGAGTCCATAATCTCTGTTCAGGGGGTGAGTGCCATAATGCACAGGAGGCCAAATGTGTGGCGCGATAGTAATTGATCAGGTCCGGCATACCTAGGCCCCCTGAGTCTCTATGCTGCTGGATTATTCGTATCTTAACTCTGGGCTTCTTTCCAGCCCAAATGAAAATCGAAAGATCTCTTTGCAGATTCTTCAATATTTTAGTCGGGATATGGATAGGGAGGGTCTGCCAAAGATATAACAAGCGTGGGAGTATATTCATTTTAATAGCAGCTATACGCCCAAGCCAAGAGATAAAGAATTTATTCCAGCCCCCCAGGTCAGTACGTATGGAAGCGAATAGACGCGGAAAGTTTGCCGTGTATAATGATGTGTGAGACTTTGTTAAATAGATTCCTAGATACTTAATTTTGGTGTGTTGCCACTTAAATGGGTAGGAGGATTGAAGGAGGCGTAGGTCCCGAGGAGTCACATGTATATCTAAGATTTCTGTTTTGCTAGCGTTAAGTTTGTAATTAGATAGCGAGCTATAAGATTGAATCTCCTCAAACAGGTGTTGTAGAGATACGTGTGGGTCAGTTAAGGTAAGAATGACGTCATCCGCATATAGTGCTATCTTGAAGTCATGATTTCCCACCTTGATGCCCGAGATGTTGGTATTCAATCTGATTTTGGCCGCCAACGGTTCCATCACCAGAGCAAATAGCAATGGAGAAAGTGGGCAGCCCTGCCGGGTGCCATTTCTAATTGAGAGTGATGGGGAAGCCAGGCCGTTGACGAGGATGGAGGCTGAGGGATTATAGTAAAGTGAGATAACGGCATTATAAAAGGCTCCATGCAAGCCCATGTTCTTCAAAGTTTGACGGATAAAGGGCCATGCCACCCTATCAAAGGCTTTTTCTGCATCCAAAGCCACCACCAGGGTCGGAAGGGACTCTCGTTGAGAGAGATGTATAAGGTTGATAAGCCGGCGAGTATTGTCCGCCGCCTGTCGGTTAGGTATAAAGCCGACTTGGTCTGGATGTATCAGGGTCGGTAGAAATGGGGCTAATCTGTTCGCAAGAATTTTGGCGAATAGTTTAAGGTCTGTATTTAATAATGAGATGGGCCTATAATTTGTCATTTCAAGCGGGTCGCGGTCAGATTTGGGTATAACGATAATGTTAGCCCTGGTGGTTGCTGCATCCAGGGAGCCCAGTTCTAATAAAGAGTTGAATAACAAGTGAAGCATGGGGAGAAGTGAGTGCGCAAATTTTTTGTAATAGATGGCCGTATAGCCATCGGGACCTGGGGCCGAGGAACGGCGCAATTGAGATATTGTGACCAGAATTTCCTCGTTGGAGATAGGGGCGTTAAGCGTTTCCAAGTCTGAAGCCGTAAGTTTTGGTAAGCGACATGTGGTGAGGTAATGTTGGATGTTGGAAATGTGTGATGAATCATTGGGAGTGGGTGGGGGTAAGTTATAGAGTGATTCATAATAATCATGAAATTGCGAGGCCATAATTTTGGGGTCACAGGTCACAATTCCGTCAGAGCATTTCAGAGCAAGTATGCGGTTTTGCGTCCTTTTAGCTCGGAGGCGGCGAGCCAGTAGAGTGTCAGCTCTATCAGATTTTTCATAGAATTTCTGGCGGATCCATAGAAGAGATTTAACCGTTTTCTTCGTGAGAATTTGTGATAGCTGTCCCTTAAGTGAGAGAATTTTGGTGTAAAGACGCTTTTTCGGAAAGCGCTGGTGAAGAAGGGTTAGAGAAGTTAGTTCCGTTTCCAAGTCATGAATACGTTTAGTCTCTATCTTCTTATGTGTTGAAGCAAGATTGATAAGTTGGCCACGAAGCGTAGCCTTATGAGCCTCCCATAACACAGCAGGAGATATATCCGGAGAGCTATTTTCAGCACAGTAAGTCTGAATCATGGCGGTGATGTCAATAATGTTAGAGGGTTTAAGGAAAAGGGACTCTTGTAAACGCCATGTCCGAGGGGACGATAAAGTATGAGGGACGGTAACGTCCAAAAGAAGGGCGTAGTGGTCTGACCAAGTAGTGGGGATTACTTGTGCCCCGTGGAGATTCTGAGTGGAATCACGGTCCACAAAGATGTAATCTATGCGGGTGTAGAGATCGTGTGGGGGTGAGTAGTGTGTGAAGCCTCTGGCAGAGGGATATAAGGTCCTCCAGCTATCGTACAAGTTGTGTGAGGAGATACAATTTCGCAGGGGCTTAGACAATCTCATGTGTGATGATGTCCCTATCACCGGGCGGGACCTATCAAATCGAGGGTCAAGAGTTACATTACAATCCCCTGCAATTATAATTTTGGAGTTCGGGAATTTAGCGAGCTGGTCAGAGAAGGACCCATAAAAGGAACCATGCTGCATGCCTGGGGCATATATGGACGCTAGGGTAATAGATTGCTGATTGAGGGTGCCTGAGAGAATTACAAATCTACCCTTATCGTCGTGATAAGAGTCATGTATGACTATAGGAAGGTCTTTGTGAAGCAGTATAGCAGTTCCCCTGCGTTTGGCTGACATAGTAGAATGAAAAGTGTGGGGGTATTTTTTACTGTTTAAGGAAGGATGGGGGGACTTGAAGTGTGTCTCTTGGAGAAATACTATATCTGGTTTGTGTCTGGCAAAAAAGTGAAACGCCATGGAGCGCTTTGTCGGAGAATTGAGGCCATTGACATTCATAGAGAGCAATTTCAGAGTCATGGTGGGTAGTAATCACCCATGCGGAACATAGTGAGCAACCACTGATGCGGCCAACCGCAGAGCAGAGAAAGGGACAGTGAAGAAAGAATGAGAAGAAGAGCAGAAAGAAACTCTAAGTGCAGGCCCATGTCTTATGAGCGGGTTGGGCCTGCAAGAGGAAGGGGTAGTGCCACCAAGGCAGCCCCTTCAATGTGGGGGGTAATGACAGTATAAGAAAAAAATAATTAGAGAACCAGAACGTGAACAACACAAACTAAGACATCCCGCGGTCAAGCGCGAGGGAGTAAAGATAAACAGGTCATGAGCTAAAAGAGAGCAAATTGACTTCTCAGCTTATCTAGGCAAACACATAACTAAATGACCACAGCGGCAACATCTAATTGCGGAGCGGGGGGGGGGGGGAGGGGAGGAGGGAGAAAGTAGGAAGCAAATAGGGTCACATGATAACATTTAGTGAGTAACTGTAGTAGATGATAACGGGAAGCAACTTAGGGGTGATAATAGGTACGGGTATGCAGCCAGTGCCAGGCCCAAGTTACTGAAATCAATCTTAGCCTTACCACTTCAAGGCACAGTAAGCACATTTTTATTTCCCTTGAGTCTAGGCACGACCAACACCCGTATGACCGATAAATCTAACAGTCCGTAGATTAATATGAGTAATATTAATAAGGTAAAAAAGGGGGGAGGGGGGGAGGGGCAAGTGTCCCGCAATCAGCGAAATATAGTTACGTGTCTGCAATCCTCAAAGTGTCACGTTATTTCGTAGACCAATCTGGAGTCGGTGCCACAGGTCTAGGTGAAGATGTGGAAGCGAGTTGATTTCTGAGATCGCAAGGTAAAGAATCAAAAATGCCAAGAGTCTTGAGGAGGTCGTAGCCCTGAGCAGGGGTTCTAATGGAGTGATGGGACCCATCCTTGGTCACGTGGAGTTGGAAAGGGAATCCCCATTTGTATTTAATAGAGTTAGAACGAAGGGCTCTAGTAATCTCCGCAAGGTCTCGGCGTTTCCTGAGTGTAGAAGGAGCCAGGTCTTGATAAATTTGAAGTTGGGTGCCTAAATAATCCACAGACTGGAGTTCCCGCGCGGCCGACATCACTTTTTCCTTAGATTTATAATAGTGGAATCGGAGGATGACGTCTCGGGGCGGTTGGGAGGGTGGAGGCCGAGGGCGGAGCGCTCTGTGCGCTCTATCCAGAAGGAACAGGTCTTTCGGAGTGTCAGGGAGTAGATTCAGAAACAGGCCTTCCAAAAAACCCGGGAGGGCGTCCAATGCAACGCTCTCAGGGATGTTACGGATTCTGATATTATTTCTCCTGTTCCGGTTGTCTAAATCCTCTAGGTGGTCCTCATGCACGTCGACATCAGTGCGGAGGTCAAGCATCTCCTGTTCAAGCACGGCCTGGTACTGGCACACTTCGTCCACCTTGCGTTCCAACGCATCCGTACGGGTGCCCAAATCGGTCAGATCTTTTCTGAATTCTGCCAGCGCCGATCTCATTTCGGTTTGAATAGTTTTAGTCACAATAGCGACGACATCTTGGGTGGTGGGGGAAGCTCTTGGTGATGAAGCATCCTCCGAGTCGGACATGCGTTCCGCAATTGATGAGTTACGAGAAGTAGCTCCCGCTTTCTCCCATGCTCGCAGGATGCTGGGTTTATTAGCAGCATTTGATTTACGATTTTTTTGCGACATAATGGGGCGGGAGATTAGGTATTCAAGGTATCCAATTCGCGGATGGGAGCTCCAATGTTGGTAAAAAATAATTATGTAAGACCTGGGCTAAAGCATTAGCTGACCCTCATGCGCTAGCTGACCGCAGGATAGGCTAGGGTCGGGCCGATATCATGGGCGCCATGAGGTGTTTTAGAGAGCTCGGGCCGTCGTCAGTTGAGCTGCACTGTGTGGAGGAGTGAGGCCCTTCAGTGCCCCGGGGTCTGTATCAACAGCAGTTATAAGATAATGAGCCAGTCAGCAGGCCACTACAGGGACCAACCACGTCTCTCCCAAGTTACCCCACTGCCGAGGGGAGGGTATTCTTTACCTTCTGCGCCCCCACTGCAGTAAATAGGGGGAGGGAGAGAGACAGGTGCCGCTGGTGTATTATATTATAGAGGTGAGTCACTTTGTGGCCGAGTGCTGCAATATGGATGCCAGCACATGAAAGTTCCTTCGGGCCTGATATAAGCAGCCAGCCCCTATCCCAGCTCACCTGTGATCCGCAATCAGAGATCCTGACAAGCGGCAGTCCCAGCCGCTAATGAGGGGGCGCCGGGTAAAGTGCGGTGAACCGCTGGCGGGGGTCTGGGCCTCCCGTCCTCCTCCCTTGATCAGGCCGCGGTAAGATGGCGGCCGCACTCGCGCTGCTGCTGTCCTCGGCTGTACGGAGCTCCGGGCGCCGGGTGCTGATAAGGGCTGCTGCTGGGCCGAGGTAAGGTCCCGCTATTCCCCTCACTGATCTCACTTACTGTGAGAGGTGGATCCGAGTGCGCGGCTCCGGGACGTCAGAACGGGACCCGCTTCTAATCTAGGCCCCGGCTTCGGTCTGGGGAGAGGGCCGCAACCCGCAGGAGCGCTGAAAAGCACTCCTCGATTCCGCGGCGACTCCCCAGATAGGTCCAGGCTGATGGGGCCCAGCTGGAAAGGTAAAAGGGTGTAGGTGGGGGACCCAGGTGCACTTAAAAAGGGCCTTTTGGCAGCTTTATGCACAGGAGCTCTTGAGCTGCACGTCTGCCTCCTGTGGTAGTTAGGCCACGCCCCCGTTTGGCGTTACCTTTACGTGTAATTCCTGCGATCATCCACCAGATGTCGCCTTTTACAATCACCACTGCGCATGCGTGTGGTCTCCCGTAAAATACAATACTGAAATATATAATAAGGACTACTTTACTAAGCGTCTCATTACGCTGCATACAGTAAATACTCATTACGCTGCATTATTTAATACAGTAAATACTCATTATGCTGCATTATTTAATACAGTATATACGGTACAGACGCAAATAGTACAGCATACAGTATATGATCCATCTACAGTACTTTATGAATATGTGAGCGTCCAAGTCCCGCAGACAAAACAACATAAAACCAGTAGTGTACACTGTCGCAAATGGACGTGTTAGAAGTTCACTATTGCCTCTTGAGATTAGGAATTTTGTACAGTATGTTAGCGTCCTAATCCCATAGCCATTACAGCATAATCAAAACCAATGGATTTATTCATCTGTCTGCGGCGAAGTGGTGAAGTGTTCCGCTTCCTATACTCAGAGTCCCGAGTTCGATTTCTAAAGTACGAATGCATGTTAGTTTTTTCCAGACACTTTATTATTTTTTTATTCACATAAACCAGGGCAAAGCTGCAGGAGCGGTTCTGTTAAGGTTCTATGCACCGTACAGTACACATACAATTCTGTAGCAGGGCAGACTCAATTGAAATGGCTACCACCTATGACTCCTTGCTCCACGGAGGCCCTAGGCTACGGAGCAAGTAACAGTCCAGATTTTGCAGGCTATGGGGCAATGCTGAAGGAGCGTCACAATCCCCTAGCTAAAATACACAGGGGCGATAGGACTAAGCGAGGTATATGCACATAACGATACACTGCAAAGTTCCCCATGGTTTTAATTATGCATTTTCTTTGAACACAGTATTTTCGACTGCCTCGCCCTACACCCATCCCACTTTCCCCTTCCCCCCTATGAGCCTGCAATGTATATGCAGTAGACAGGGAGGGAGTTCCGATCAGGTTACAAGACGTGCAACAGTATACTACTGTATGTAGGAAAATCCCCCGCCCACTCTGATTTATGTGAAACCTGTGTGCACCCTTCCATTGAATGTATAACAAAGAAAAAAAATAATAATAAAGTGAATGTTACAGGAACACATTAAAAAAAGGTTGGCACTTCCTTCCCATTGGTGTTGGTTTATGCCTTAGGGGACTCGGACGCAAATACTTGTATTTGAAAAGCACGTATTTTCCACTGCCTCTCCCTACCCCCATTGCCCTTCCCCCCTGGGAGCCTGCACAGGTCATGCAGTGGACAGGGAGGGAGTTCAGGTCAGGTACAATACACAAATACCGACAATCTACAGTACTGTGTTGCTCAGTTAGTTGCGTCGGAATACACTAGTTTATACTCATTACCGCTGTGTATTTGTATATAGCGGAATGAATCGCTGCTGCAGATTTACTTTGATTTATGTGAAACCTGTGTGCACCCTTTCATTGAATGTATAACAAAGAAAAACAATAATAAAGTGAATGTCACGGGAACATATAAAAAAAAAAAGGTTGGCACTTTGGGACTCAAAGCTGGGACTCTCAGTGTGGGATGTAAGAGCCTTCATCGCTAGGTTGGTATGGAAGAGGAGACAATTAGCTACCAGAGGGTACCAACTCCAAGTTTCTGTGACCCCCACAAGGCTCATGGCAAGCGTCGGAACCCATGGTGGGTCTGAATTAACGGGCCCATTATAGTCTATGGGAAAATGAGTCCACTTTGCGTACTGATATCTCTGGTTCTGGGTGTCCCAGAGACTCGGGACTGGTACCATTTAAAAGAGGAGACTCTTGGCTTTCGGGGCAGACCAACGACTAGTTTATGTGACACTGGAAAGGGAAACAGTAAGCAACCGTGTATCGGGTCCCCTCCAGTTGTCCGCCTAGCTTGCACAGGATGCAGGGTTTCTGGCTAGATAGGAAATACTGTACAGAAATGCTAAGCATGGTAATTTGACATCCAGGAACATAGGGATGAGTTTATCTCTCTCCATTATACTTAGAAAAATTACACTTGCCACTGTACGTTACAAGCTGTTCGTGCTAATTAGTACAATAGTAGAACATACTGTACAGAGATACTAAGTACAGTGATTTGGCATCCACAAACTTAGGGAGGAGCTTTAATCTCTCTCCATTGTAATCTTTCTAAGCATAATGGAGAGAGATAAAAGCGTCTCCCTAAATTCCTGGATGCCAAATTGCCATCCAGAGTATCGCTGTACTCTATGTTCTACTAGTGTACTAATTAGCACGAACAGCTTGTAACATACAGTGGCAAGTTTAATATTTCTATGTATAATGGAGAGAGATAAAAGCTTCTCAGTAAGTTCCTGGATGCCACATCACTGTACTTAGTATCTCTGTACAGTGTTTTCTGTTAGGGTACTAATTAGCTGTTCGTGCTAATTAGTACCCTAATAGAACATACTGTACAGAGATACTAAGGACGGTGATTTGGTATCCAGGAACTTACTGAGGAGCTTTTATCTCTCTCCATTATACATAGAAAGATTAAACTTGCCGCTGTATGTTACAAGCTGTTCGTGCTAATTAGTACCCTAATAGAACATACTGTACAGAGATACTACAGACAGTGATTTGGCATCCAGGAACTTAGGGAGGAGCTTTTATCTCTCTCCAATATACTTAGAAAGATTACAGCGGAGAGAGATAAAAGCTCCTCCCTAAGGTTCCTGGATGCCAAATCACTGTCTGTAGTATCTCTGTACAGTATGTTCTACTAGTGTACTAATTAGCACGAGCAGCTTGTAACGTACAGTGGCAGTTTTGATCTTTCTATGTATAATGTAGAGAGATAAAAGCTCCTCCCTCAGTTCCTGGTTGCCAAATCACCATCCTTAGTTTCTCTGTATAGTATTTTCTATTAGGGTACTAATTAGCACGAACAGCTAATTAGTACCCTAATAGAAAATACTGTACAGAGATACTAAGTACAGTGATGTGGCATCCAGGAACTTACTGAGGAGCTTTTATCTCTCTCCATTATACATAGAAAGATTAATCTTGCCACTGTACGTTACAAGCTGTTCGTGCTAATTAGTACACTAGTAGAACATACTGTACAGAGATACTACATACAGTGATTTGGCATCCAGGAACCTTAGGGAGGAGCTTTTATCTCTCTCCATTATGCTTAGAAAGATTACAATGGAGAGAGAATAAAGCTCCTCCCTAAGTTCGTGGATGCCAAATCACTGTACTTAGTATCTCTGTACAGTATGTTCTACTAGTGTACTAATTAGCACGAACAGCTTGTAACGTACAGTGGCAAGTGTAATTTTTCTATGTATAATATAGAGAGATAAAAGCTCCTCCCTAGGTTCCTGGTTGCCAAATCACCATCCTTAGTATCTCTGTATAGTATTTTCTATTAGGGTACTAATTAGCACGAACAGCTAATTAGTACCCTAATAGAAAATACTGTACAGAGATACTAAGTATAGTGATGTGGCATCCAGGAACTTACTGAGGAGCTTTTAGCTCTCTCCATTATACATAGAAAGATTAATCTTGCACTGTACGTTACAAGCTGTTTGTGCTATTTAGTACACTAGTAGAACATAGAGTACAGCGATACTCTGGACAGCAATTTGGCATCCAGGAATTTAGGGAGGAGCTTTTATCTCTGTCCATTATACTTAGATAGATTACAATGGAGAGATTAAAGCTCCTCCCTAAGTTCGTGGATGCCAAATCACTGTACTTAGTATCTCTGTACAGAATGTTCTACTAGTGTACTAATTAGCACGAACAGCTTGTAACGTACAGTGGCAATTTTAATCTTTCTATGTATAATATAGAGAGATAAAAGCTCCTCCCTAAGTTCCTGGTTGCCAAATCACCATCCTTAGTATCTTTGCATAGTATTTTCTATTAGGGTACTAATTAGCACAAACAGCTTGTAACGTACAGTGGCAATTTTAATCTTACTATGTATAATATAGAGAGATAAAAGCTCCTCCCTAATTTCCTGGTTGCCAAATCACCATCCTTAGTATCTCTGCATAGTATTTTCTATTAGGGTACTAATTAGCACAAACAGCTAATTGGTACCCTAATAGAACATACTGTACAGAGATACTAAGTATGGTGATTTTGTATCCAGGAACTTATTGAGGAGCTTTTATCTCTCTCCATTATACATAGAAAGATTAAACTTGCCGCTGTACGTTACAAGCTGTTCGTGCTAATTAGTACCCTAATAGAACATACTGTACAGAGATACGAAGTATGGTGATTTGGCATCCAGTTAAAAGCTGTTCGTGCTAATTAGTATACTAGTAGAACATACTGTACAGAGATACTAACAATGGTGATTTGGCATCTGGGAACTTCCAGAGGAGCTTTTATCTCTCTCCATTTTACATAGAAAGATTAAACTTGCCGCTGTACTTTACAAGCTGTCCGTGCTAATTAGTACCCTAATTGAAAATACTATACAGAGATACTAAAGACGGTTATTTGGCACCCAGGAATTTAGGGAGGAGCTTTTATCTCTCTCCATTATACTTAGAAAGATTACAATGGAGATAGATAAAAGCTCCTCCCTAAGTTCGTGGATGCCAAATCACTGTCCTTAGTATCTCTGTACAGTATGTTCTACTAGTGTACTAATTAGCACGAACAGCTTGTAACATACAGTGGCAAGTTTAATATTTCTATGTATAATGGAGAGAGATAAAAGCTCCTCAGTAAGTTCCTGGATGCCACATCACTGTACTTAGTATCTCTGTACAGTATTTTCTGTTAGGGTACTAATTAGCTGTTCGTGCTAATTAGTACCCTAATAGAACATACTGTACAGAGATACTAAGGACGGTGATTTGGTATCCAGGAACTTACTGAGGAGCTTTTATCTCTCTCCATTATACATAGAAAGATTAAACTTGCCGCTGTATGTTACAAGCTGTTCGTGCTAATTAGTACCCTAATAGAACATACTGTACAGAGATACTACAGACAGTGATTTGGCATCCAGGAACTTAGGGAGGAGCTTTTATCTCTCTCCAATATACTTAGAAAGATTACAGCGGAGAGAGATAAAAGCTCCTCCCTAAGGTTCCTGGATGCCAAATCACTGTCTGTAGTATCTCTGTACAGTATGTTCTACTAGTGTACTAATTAGCACGAGCAGCTTGTAACGTACAGTGGCAGTTTTGATCTTTCTATGTATAATGTAGAGAGATAAAAGCTCCTCCCTCAGTTCTTGGTTGCCAAATCACCATCCTTAGTTTCTCTGTATAGTATTTTCTATTAGGGTACTAATTAGCACGAACAGCTAATTAGTACCCTAATAGAAAATACTGTACAGAGATACTAAGTACAGTGATGTGGCATCCAGGAACTTAGTGAGGAGCTTTTATCTCTCTCCATTATACATAGAAAGATTAATCTTGCCACTGTACGTTACAAGCTGTTCGTGCTATTTAGTACACTAGTAGAACATACTGTACAGAGATACTACATACAGTGATTTGGCATCCAGGAACCTTAGGGAGGAGCTTTTATCTCTCTCCATTATGCTTAGAAAGATTACAATGGAGAGAGAATAAAGCTCCTCCCTAAGTTCGTGGATGCCAAATCACTGTACTTAGTATCTCTGTACAGTATGTTCTACTAGTGTACTAATTCGCACGAACAGCTTGTAACGTACAGTGGCAAGTTTAATCTTTCTATGTATAATATAGAGAGATAAAAGCTCCTCCCTAAGTTCCTGGTTGCCAAATCACCATCCTTAGTATCTTTGCATAGTATTTTCTATTAGGGTACTAATTAGCACAAACAGCTTGTAACGTACAGTGGCAATTTTAATCTTACTATGTATAATATAGAGAGATAAAAGCTCCTCCCTAAGTTCCTGGTTGCCAAATCACCATCCTTAGTATCTCTGCATAGTATTTTCTATTAGGGTACTAATTAGCACAAACAGCTAATTGGTACCCTAATAGAACATACTGTACAGAGATACTAAGTATGGTGATTTTGTATCCAGGAACTTATTGAGGAGCTTTTATCTCTCTCCATTATACATAGAAAGATTAAACTTGCCGCTGTACGTTACAAGCTGTTCGTGCTAATTAGTACCCTAATAGAACATACTGTACAGAGATACGAAGTATGGTGATTTGGCATCCAGTTAAAAGCTGTTCGTGCTAATTAGTATACTAGTAGAACATACTGTACAGAGATACTAACAATGGTGATTTGGCATCTGGGAACTTCCAGAGGAGCTTTTATCTCTCTCCATTTTACATAGAAAGATTAAACTTGCCGCTGTACTTTACAAGCTGTCCGTGCTAATTAGTACCCTAATTGAAAATACTATACAGAGATACTAAAGACGGTTATTTGGCACCCAGGAATTTAGGGAGGAGCTTTTATCTCTCTCCATTATACTTAGAAAGATTACAATGGAGATAGATAAAAGCTCCTCCCTAAGTTCGTGGATGCCAAATCACTGTCCTTAGTATCTCTGTACAGTATGTTCTACTAGTGTACTAATTAGCACAAACAGCTTGTAACGTACAGTTGCAAGTGTAATTTTTCTAAGTATAATGGAGTGAGATAAAAACTCCTCCCTATGTTCCTGGATGTCAAATTACCATGCTTAGCATTTCTGTACAGTATTTCCTATCTAGCCAGAAACCCTGTATCCTGTGCAAGCTAGGCGGACAACTGGAGGGGACCCGAAACACGGTTGCTTCCCGTTTCCTTTTCCAGTGTCACATAAACTAGTGGTTGGTCTGCCCCGAAAGCCAAGAGTCTCCTCTTTTGTATGGTACCAGTCCTGATTCTCTGGGACACCCAGAACCAGAGATACCAGTACGCAAAGTGGACCTATTTTCCCATAGACTATAATGGGACCGTTAATTCAGAACCACCATAGGTTCCAACGCTTGCCATGAGCCTTGTGGGGGTCACAGAAACTTGGGGTTGGTACCCTCCGGTAGCTAATTGTCTCCCCTTCCATACCAACCTAGTGATGAAGGCTCCCACCTCCCATGCTGAGAGTCACAAAGTGCCAACCTTTTTTTTTCTATGTTCCCGTGACATTCACTTTATTATTATTTTTCTTTGTTGTACATTCAATGAAAGGGTGCACACAGGTTTCACATAAATCAAAGTAAATCTGCAGCAGCGATTCATTCCGCTATATACAAATACACAGCGGTAATGAGTATAAATTAGTGTATTCCAACGCAACTAACTGAGCAACACAGTACTGTAGATCGCCAGCATTTGTGTATTGTACCTGACCTGAACTCCCTCCCTGTCCACTGCATGACCTGTGCAGGCTCCCAGGGGGGAAGGGCGATGGGGGTAGGGAGAGGCGGTGGAAAACACTGTGCTTTTGAAATACAAGTATTAACGTCCGAGTCCCCTAAGGCATAAACCAACACCAATGGGAAGGAAGTGCCAACCTTTTTTTAATGTGTTCCTGTAACATTCACTTTATTATTATTATTTTTCTTTGTTATACATTCAATGGAAGGGTGCACACAGGTTTCACATAAATCAGAGTGGGCGGTGGATTTTCCTACATACAGTAGTATACTGTTGCACATGTCTTGTAACCTGATCGGAACTCCCTCCCTGTCTACTGCATGTACTTTGCAGGCTCCCAGGGGGGGAAGGGGAAAGTGGGATGGGGGTAGGGTGAGGCAGTGGAAAATACCGTGTTCAAAGAAAAGGCATAATCAAAACCATGGGGAACTTTGCTGTGTATCGTTATGCGCAAAGACCTCACTTATCCCTATCACCCCTGTGTATTTTAGCTAGGGGATTCTGACGCTCCTTCAGCATTGCCCCGTGACCTACCAAATCTGTTCTGTTACTTGCTCCATAGCCGAGGGCCTCCATTGGGCGAGGAGACACAGGCGGTAGCCATTTCAATTGAGTCTGCCCTGCTATAGAATTGTATGTATACCATATGGTGCATAGACCCTAAACAGTACAACTGCTCCTGCAGCTTTGCCCTAGTTTACGTGAATAACTCCCTCCCTGTCTACTGCGTGATCTGTGCAGGATCCCAGGGGGGAAGGGCAATGGGCAAGCGGGAGGCGGTGGAAAATACTGTGCTTTTGAAATGCAAGTACTGTATGAGTCTGAGTCCCCAGTAGCCTCCTGCTAGCCTATTGCCCTTAACCCCTGGGAGCCTGCACAGATCATGCAGTAGACAGGGAGGGAATTCAGGTCATGTGCAATACACAAACGCCGAATATCTACTGTATAGTACTGTTTTGCTCACAGTAGCGTCAGAATACACTCATTTCTACTCATTCCCGCTGTTTAGTTGCATTTAGCGTAAAGAATCGCTCCTGCAGATGTACTCTGATTTATATGTAACTTGTGTGCACCTTTCCATTGACTGTCTTACAATGTAGATAAAATAATACAGTGTATTATTACAATAAAAAAATAAAAAAGAAGGCACATCACGTCTCGAACCCTGGACCCCCAGCGTGGGAGGTGGGAGCCTTCACCCCTAGCCCACGATGCCTCATGAGAGACTCCCAAATTCATGTGTGAAAGTACTGCAAACAGCGCCCGGCCCCCACCCCATTGGTGTTGGTTTATGCCTTAGAGGACTCGGACGCTCGCATTTGTAAAGCACGGTATTTTCCACCGCCTCCTGCTAGCTACTGTAGCCCTCCATTCCCAGACGCTCATGTATTTTAAAAGCACGGTGTTTATACATTGTCCTGTACATTCTTCCTTTTACACAATTACTGTAGTTGCGTCTCCATACACATACAGTACTCCATACTTTTTCCACCGCCTCCCGTTACGCCAACAGTATTGCCAGAGCTGTAGATCAATCCGCCGCTATACTGTACGATCGAAAGTACTGGATTAGTGGAGCATTAGCCACACAGTGGTGGAGATGTGTAATGCATGATGAGTATCTAGATCGCCTCAACGCGCCTACCTGTGATTAAACTCAGCTATCGCCTTAGCGTGACTAAACGCCCGTCTCGGCGGAGAAACAGTCAAGATAAAGGTGGCTACATCTGTACTTGACGACTCAGAGGTAGGTAGAGCAGTGGACTTCCGTACCGTACTGCTATATATACTGGTGGTCACTGTCAGCAAACTGCAAAACTAAAATGCACCACAGGTATATAATCTAGATGGATAGTATACTTGACGACACAGAGGTAGGTAGAGCAGTGGCCTTCCGTACCGTACTGCTATATATACTGGTGCTCACTGGTCAGCAAAACTCTGCACTGTACTCCTCCTATATAATATACTGGTGGTCCCCAGTCCCCACAATTAAGCAGTGTGAGCACAGATATATGCAGCACACTGAGCACAGATATGGAGTGTTTTTCAGGCAGACAACGTATACTGGTGGTCACTGTCAGCAAAACTCTGCACTGTACTCCTCCTATATAATACAGCTGCTCCCCAGTCCCCACAATTAAGCAGTGTGAGCACAGATATATGCAGCACACTGAGCACAGATATGGAGTGTTTTTCAGGCAGACAACGTATACTGGTGGTCACTGGTCAGCAAAACTCTGCACTGTACTCCTCCTATATAATACAGCTGCTCCCCAGTCCCCACAATTAAGCAATAAGCAGCACAAATATTATTAATAAACGGAGAGGACACCAGCCACGTCCTCTCCCTAACATTTCCAATGCACGAGTAAAAATGGCGGCGACGAGCGGCTGCTTATATAGAATCCGAATCTCGCGAGAATCCGACAGCGGGATGATGACGTTCGGGCGCGCTCGGATTGACCGAGTCATACGGGAGAATCCGAGTATGCCTCGGACCCGTGTAAAATGGGTGAAGTTCGGGGGGGGTTCGGTTTCCGAGGAACCGAACCCGCTCATCACTAATTTATTAGCATGCCCCCAAAGTTTTTCTGAAGCTTTGTTGCATCATTGTACAAAATAGAGGTTTCATTGGACAAATGAGACAAACGTTTTAAGGGGCACACAGTATTTTTTTAGCACACTGCAAGAAAACAAATATATATACTGTACTGTGCAAAAGTTTTAGGCAGGTGTGGAAAAATTGCTGCAAAGTAACAATACGTTAAAAAATTTAAGTGTTAATAGTTTATTTTTTTATCAATTAACAAAATGCAAAGTGAATGAACAGAAGAGAGATCTAAATCACGTCAATATTTGGTGTGACCACCCTTCGCCTTCAAAACAGCATCAATACTTTAGGTACACTTGCACACAGTTTGAAGGAACTCTGGCAGGGAGGTTGTTCCAAACATCTTGGAGGACTAACCACAGAACATCTGTGGATGTAGGCTTGCTCAAATCCTGCTGTGCCTTCATGTTATCCCAGACGGACTTGAAGTTGAGATCAGGGCTCTGTGGGGGCCATATCATCACTTCCCGGACTCCTTGTTCTTATTTACGCTGAAGATAGTTCTTAATGACGTTGGTTATGTGTTTGGGGTCATTGTCCTGCTGCAGAATACATTTTGAGCCAATCAGATGCCTCCCTGATGGTATTGCATGATGGATAAGTTCCTGCCTTTATAAAGGGTCTATTTTTAAAAAATGCTCTCTGCTATAACAGATCGAATTCAGATTGGATGTAATGACGCTCATACACCAGCAATAAAGTGCTACAATGTCCCAATCCACCAAATGCCCGGGTGGGCAAATCGGGAATAATGAACATGTTTAAAAATCCAGAATTTTTAAATATGTTTAATTTTGAACATTAATTTTTAACATGTTTAATTTCCCTGATTCTCCGGTGGATTGCCGATCATCGCTGGACGCCAATCAATGGTTCCGGATCGTCCGGGAATCGCAGCCGCTGATGTGTGGCTGCCAGAATCTTGTAATATCTTACAAGCGAGATCTTATTCAGCTATTCTAAGGGGAGTGGCTCATTGGGTCGATGGTAACTAGGTCAACCAATATTGGTCGACACCTGAAATAGGTCGACATGGTCATTAGGTCACAAGTTATTAATGGGGGGTTTTTGTGTCGTTTTCTTCGTAAAGTGACCGGGAACCCCAATTAGTGCACCGTGTCCTCTCGCCATGCTGCGGGTAAGGTTACCGTTCCCTATCATAGTCCACGTGGATCGTAAAATATGAAAAAGTAAAAAAAAAAAAAAAAAACTCATGTCAGTCTTTTTCCATGTCGAATTAGTGACCATGTCAACCTAATGCATGTCGACCAATAGTGGTCGACCTAAAGACCGAATACCATTCTAAACAGGATCCCTGCATATAGTGACACCATGTAGTAGCATCTCTCAGTAAATGGGACACATTGGCCTGACAAAATTCAGCACATTCTTTTTATGCCGGCCATAAATGTTTTTGGTTATAAGACTATAGAAAGTAAAGCTAGATGGAGTCTTCTAAGCCTTGGTTGGATCCACTAGTAACTGTGTGGCCATACCTCATAGGCACACGCAGGGAGGGGGGTGGGGGGAGTTCTGGTTGCCCAGAAACCCCCCTCCACCTGGCCAGAAGCTTAAGTTATGACCACTATAGCAATAGTATATAATACAATAGCTAGAGCTGCCACCACAACATGCAGTGTAAGGGACAGTTCCGTCTCCTACTGGTTCCATTATGTTTTTGTAGTTATTTTAATGGGATGTTTAACCTTTTGCTGACCACTTATGTTATTTATATTAGTTTAATACATTTGATACAGCGTATAACATGCACTATAAATATTGTAATTATTAAAACAGTACTCCATACAGTATCCAGTGTATAAAAAGACCAAGAGGTATATATGTATGTATGTCCAGGGTCGGTACTAGGTTCTCCTACCGCTCCCCCAGTCTCCTGCAGTTGGTCCAATGTTCCACAGGGTGGGAGATTGTGGATTGCATTTGGAAACCCCCCTCTAGAAATCCGGCGTTTGCCCCTGTACCTCATACAGTATATAAATATATGTACCTTTGGTTACCGGAGAGTAGACCTTATATTATTAGGGAGACTTTCTCGGACTAGTAATAATAGTTTGTAAAGCTTTAGCCGCAACGCTGTCTTTGCTTTCAGAGTTCCGGGGTCTCTTTCTACCTGGTGCTGAAACCGTGTTGTGACATTAAGTGATTGTAGCAAGATTCATGGAAACTTCGTCTCTCCTGCTAGATTCTACTTTTCTACAAATTAGACTAACAACTTCAAACACTAAAATGTAATTTGATTTGTATCATCCCATCTGCCTCCATAAAGGTTTTTTGGCATCTGTATCTTTCATAACATCTGAATCTTAATGAATAAAAGCTTTGAGAGTCCTTTAAATCGGGTAGCGTGGCTCTTTTTATATTTGTGCAGTTTATTATAACATAAATCTGCATTCAGTATTTACTGTTAGTTAGGCAGGAAAATTAGCTCCTGAACATAAATTTTTCTCCAGCTACATCTAATAAGAAAAATTAGTGCGCGGTGTGGGGATTATCAACAGCAATGCATGAATCACACAGGAATTTTATTGGCCTAGACCACAATTAAAAGCCTGTGGAAGGGGATGATGAATTCTTGATATAGGTAACTCAGAAGAAGTAGACAGAGTTTAGGATCAACCCATGAAAAGTCTGGTAGTTTGGGACGTAACTTGGTATAGAGCAAGGCAGAGCTACGGTAGTTGTGATTATAGGGCGTATTTATCAAATAGTATTTGTGGGATATTCCCCGAAAATAGATGTTCTGGTGGATACCTGCAAATATTCAGTATATCCTGAATGTGCCATGGAGGGACCGCAGCAAATGTCTCCATTTACGATAGCAGCTGTGGCCCGTATAAACTTCTGTGGGCACTGTGACACTGGCAGATTTACCAAGCTCCAGATGTCGTTACACTATAGTAGCCCTGCTGACACGTGCTTGCCGACTGCTGTGCATGGGGCATTGGCTGTCTGGGACCTGAACCAGAAAGGAGTCTAATAGTATTATGCTGTCACACTGCTTCAAGCTCTTCGCCAGGACGGGCTCATATTGGAGCCCCTCTCCTGGCAACAGAAGCTATAAATTTGTATGAAAATATTATTTTTCACTTTGGAAATTTACGCAAAAAATATCCTCTCTGCAATAAAGGTGTGGATTGTGACGATAAATATTGCCCCTATGTCCTTTGGGTGTGGTATGTTAGATAGAATAGACTTGGGTCGACAGTAAGTAGGTCGACATGGTTTCTAGGTCTACAGGGACTCTAGGTCGACATGAGTTTTTTAAAAAAAATTGGTGTCGTTTTCTTAGTTGAGTGACGGGGAACCCCAATTAGCTTGGGGCATGGTGCCTCGCTCCGCTACCGCTGGACTCGCCACAGGTTACCGTTCCCAATTGTAGTCCACGTGGATCGTAAAGTATGAAAAAAAAAAAAAATGAAAAATGTTTACTGTATAGGCTCATCATGCACAATCAAAATCTGTTCCAATTGGCTTCGTTTTGATTGAGCGTAGATAAAATTGGTTGTTTCGTACACTCCTGTTATTTACGGTTTGAACTGGAAATCTAGGGATCTGCATCCATGAAGTCTTTCTGTTGTTCAGTATGGTGCCTTAGAAATCAGATTTATGTCACTTTCAGCACCGGTGGCGAAATTGCTCCGTGATCTGTTCGTATGGTTGTGCCTTAAACTAGACTAAGCACACTCTTTGTTCTAGGTTTGATGATTCTACCAATTTAACCCTTGCAAATGTATAGTTATCCCACCTGGTCCATTGTATACACTACCTCTCTCCCCATTCCAGTTTTTCTTTGCTGTGTCAGCAGAGATGTTACATCTAAAAACTGCATTGCAGGTTAGAGCAAAAGTCTCCTTACTCACTGGAGATCTGAGGGCTGCCACATCTTCCAAAAGCTGGTGCAGTAGATGTATGAAGCTACGGAGGAAGGTGTGACTGCGTGGCCATCTGCTGCCATCTAAAGTTGGTCATCTTAGAAAAAATTGTATGTGCTGTAATATTGAAATGAAGGCGTACCATGACAGAAATTTAGCATTCAGTTCCATGGGCTAATGGGCCCTACAGACTTGGCGACCCACCGCCGAGCTGCCCGACCGCCGATACGGCAGACGGGCAACCCGGCGACGGGGGGGTGAAGTTTCTTCACTCCCCCCGTAACCCGGCTCCATAGCAGTGCATGCAAATATGGACGAGATCGTCCATATTGGCCTGCATGCACATGCGACGGGGCACCAACGATGAACGAGTGTGGGGCCGCGCATCGTTCATCGTTGTGGCCTCCACACTGAACGATATGTACGACTTCTCATTCATTAATGAACGAGAACGTTCATATTGTTTAGTTCTATCGGCCAGTGTGTAGGACCCTTAAGGAAGTGATTCCTAAACGGGGGGCCTTGGGGCACTTGCAAGGGCACCACGGGTTGATGGCCCAGGACCTAATCAAATTATTTATTGTCAATGTAATAGGCAAAACCAGTGCTGGTGGCTGCCAATCATAAAGGATGTGGACAAACAGAAGCACAGCCCTGTCCACCGCCACATAACTGACCCTAAAGAGGACTAGTGAGCACAATATACTTCATGGTAATACATTTTTATTATTACATGAAAAATTTAATTTTGGCGCCGTGACCAGAATGCTGAAACTCTAGGGCGCCGTGATTCAAGGAAGTTTGGGAACCACTGTGCTAAAAGGGAGTACTTAGCCAATAAAACGGGAGCAGGTACTGTAATTGGGCCTGCATTCAACCAGAGGCTGCTGGTGGGTACTGCAATGTATCTGCACAAGGAGAAGATCCAGGGGAACAACTTATTCCTGGGACTGTAGTTTCAGCGACCCCTTTCATCATATTGGAACAGTCCTAAATAGAAACTGGAACATTGTAAATAGATTTTTTACTTATACAGAATGGGATGCTGTCAATATACCGCCTGTCGGGATCCAGGCGTTCAGGAACCCGACGCCGTAACAGGCGTGTAAATGCCGACGGATGGAATCCCGACAGAAGCCTGATATTCCTCCTCGGGTGGGGTTCTACACCACCACCCGAGGGGGAATAGAGTAGTGTGGCAGCCGAAGCTCACCACCGGAAAGTGATGCGAGCAAAGCTCGCTTCTTGGGTTCCGGATGTCGGGATTCCGGCATCATTCTCCTGTCTGCCGGGATCGCATGCTGAATCCATATAGAACATGTGCATGCATATACATGTGGCCATTAAATAACAAGATTGATGCTATCATTTACATGTAATTATATACTGATTGCATTTTAACTCTGTTCCCCTTCTATATACTCTCCTTCTGCCTCCACACACTGCTGCATTCTTATTTTTCATTGGTCAAAGCTGTGCTGGAGCTCATTATCTGTCCACTGCTCAACAGCTCTGTCGCTTTCTTCTTTACATAAGTTATTGATGCTAAACAGGTTACTTCGAGTACAGATTTGACTTTAGGGAAAAGAAAAAAGTCACATTGTGCTAGGTCTGACGAGTATGGAGGGTTTTCTAGCACCGCAATCTGTTTCTAGGCCAAAAACTGCTTCACAGAGAGAGCTGTGTGGGCTGGTGCGTTGTCCTGATGGAGGATGAAACCATTTTCCAGAACTCTGGCCTCTTTCTTCTGATTCTTTCCCACAAAGTTTCTATTACATTTTTGTAGTAATGTTGACCACTGTTGTCCCTTCTGGTCTGTCAAAATAGCACCTTTAATATCAAAGAAAACAATTAACATGGCTTTGAGTTTGGATTTGCTATGACGTGCTTTCTTCATTCTTGGTGATGATGGTGTTTTCCAGTGCATGTTCTGGCATTCTGTCTCAGGATCGTACTGGAAGATCCACTGATAATAACTTTATCTAATAAATTAGAATCAACGTGAATCTGTTCCAAAATGACTGTAAAAATTAGCTTTTGATTTTTTTCTTCTCCGCAATGAGACGCTTTGGGACCATCTTAGCACAAACGTTTGTCATGTTAAGATCTTCATGCAAAACTTGCAGAATAGTTTCTCTGTCGATGTTTACCATTTCTGCTATAATTCGGTTGCTGAGTCGATGGTCAATTCAAAATTTTTTGGTTTGTTTCTGATGTGCAAGGCCTTTTGGCATGTTCATCATCTTTGACAATCTCACAAGCGTCACTAATGTTGCCCATACATTAGGACGACTCGCATTAGAGCCGTCCTACGACCCCCCTCCCCCGCCAACTCCCTGGTGTGTGATAGATTGTACGGTGCCTTTGCACCATACGATCTATCGTACCTCTGCAATTGCTGGCGGCCGGGATCGACTGATCATATGTGCAGCACATATAATTAGTTGATGCGTTGTACGACCCGCGGGGCCACGCACCGTATTCGCACCCAAAACATGCACGATGTTCATGCGATGGGTTGAATGACGGGTCGATATCGTGTATTCGTACACGATATCGACCTAGTGTATGGCCAGCATAAATCAATTGTGCCACTCGAACAGAAGTGCTTATGACATACAATCTGCCCTGTAAGCCTCTTTTCGCATATGGAAAGATACAGTGGGTGTTTTGTTCAGTGTAACTAAAACACGTTGCTCTTTTTTTGAACTAAGCATTCACAGGAAAAACATACCACCTTCTAACGCAAACTATCTGTACGAGAGCGGTGAAACTTACAGAACTGTTTTGGAATGGTTCAAGGTTAACGTTCCCCCACAACTCACGTAGTATGGATTATTTTTTTACAAGTACAGTCTTGTTATTTACCACAGTCTTGTTATTTATATCTGATGCATCCATACTTTTTATGATATGTACTGTATAGGGTCCTCATTACATTGTTTACGTTCTAGGGGTGGATGTACTGTACAGCGGAGAACTCGGGTTAAACGCCTTTGTTGTGTTTATACAATCCTTGCTAATTTTGAAGCAGTTGCATATTCAGTGTACAGCTTTTGCAGATAGCTGAGACAGTCTGTGCACTGTGGTCCAGGGAATTACAGTCCAATATGGGAACTCTCAGCAAACGAGTGGTCCGGCCAACTCGAGCTATTAATCATCACCCTCCATTATTTACCGAGGATTCATTTATTGTTCGGTTAAGGTATCAGGAGGGTCAATTAGAGACTACAGACAAGATTTTTCAAAGACACAAGAGGGTCAATTAGGCCCTCATCGTATCTTTCTGCTTTAGCAGCAAATGCCAGCCTATCACGTAACAGAAGCAGCAGAATTTGGAAGTAGGGTGCTGATTTGAAAGAAAAAAAAATCCTGCGGTTTGCAGGTCTGTTCTGTGCATGTAACATATGGTTTGCTGTGACAGCCTGGTTCAGAGGAGAGACAGAGGATTTTATCACAGAGATCCTGCAGGGTCAGGGCACCCGTATAACTGGGGAATTCTGATGATGGAACTCTGTGTTCCCACCTCAGAGGTGAATCATCTATCTAATTTAGGGTCCCTGCTCCTCCGACATCCTTGCATCTACCCTGTACCTGTCAGTCCCACAATGTTCACCTCTTGCATGAAGTGAGTTTTAGAAGTGGCATTTATGCACTAAAGTCTGGAATTAAAAAGACATATGTTCCATGCACTTTAGGGAACATTGTTCTACCTGTGTCTGCCTCCTGCAGCACAGTGGTCTCTTATACCCCTTTCACCCCGCACAAATAACCCGGTGTCGACCCGGCATATTGCTGGGTTGATACGGGTCAGCGTGCGGTGTGAAAACGCCATGTCGGAAATCCCGGGTCGCCTGACCCAGCAATTCAACCCGGGAATAAAGCAGTGTTATTCCCGGGTTGAATACCGGGTCAATGGCAGCGTAAACAGGTTCCCGGGTCATTCACTACAACAGGGAGAGGCGGTGCGGAGATGATCTCATCTCCCAGCGCCGCCTCCGCCCCTGCTGCTGCCCCCCCCGCCACTATGGCAACCCGCCCGGAATGTTGCCGATTCTGGGAAGCCAGCAGCAGCATCCAATGCCGGATCCCACCCGGTAAGGACCCGTTTCCAATTCCCGGGTGGGATCTGGCATTGGCGGTGTGAAAGGGTTATTACTGTCAGTCACCATGTTTGCCCTATCAGTGAGCAGGTGCAGATATCAGGAAATGGGGAGAGGCACTTTGGGAGTGAGAACATTGTCCTCTGGCACCCCTACCATGGTGCCACCTAGACAAATCTGTCACCTTATCTTGCAGTTCTGATATGAGGGCGCGTTTAACATCTTGTGTGCTAGGTATGTTTGTTATGGGGTTTTTTTTGCACTGATGAAGGACAGGGTCAAGTACTGCAAAAATCTTAGCTCTGTCATTATATACATTACTGTGATGTCATATACTACATATTTCCCCCCACAAATTAGCTGCAGGTTAATTAGCGAGGCCAATTGTCTCGCCGCATGGGGTTATCTAATTACCCCCGATAAGACGGAGCAAGCTGCGTCTTATCAGGGATTTTGGTTCACCTGCCTTGGGAAGGTGAAACCAAATACCCGGAAAGAGACCCGTTTTCACCCGAAAGCAAGGCTGTTTTTACAGAAAACACACAAGTTTTCTTTTTCATCCACTAGGGGTCACTGGAGTACTCTTGGGATATGGACGGCTTCCACCGGAAGAAGGCACTGAATAAATTAATTTTTGAGACTACTCCTCCCCTCCATATCCTGCAGCACTTCAGTGTTTTTTCTGTGCTCGACACAGTTAGAAGGCATAGTGGAGCTCATCCACAAAGTATTGGATTTTTTTCTAAGTTTTTTTTTTTCTTCAATTTCCACGTCCTTTCCCCCCTTCTAACAGGCGTGGGTCAGGGACAGTGGAAGCGGCTGAGTAGCCGTGAGTGTCGGACCTCTCTGTAAAGAGCTCCCTCACTCCACTTGCAGGCTGCCTGCAGGAAAGCTGGACGGAGCTTGGATGAAGGCCCCGTCATAGACTTTTGTCACGGTCCAGGTATGTTGGGTTGGGGCGGTCAGCGCTTGCTGCCGCTCCACTGTTGGGGATTGTTGGGTACTCACCGCTGCCCGGAGCGCGTGTACATGGGCCGCTTCACGGTCCATGCGGCGCGCTCTCACTCTCCGGCTCCCAGCATCCTAAAAGACCGCTGCTCCCTGCGCAGCAGCAGCGCTGCTTGGCTACACAGACACGCCGTTATGCTGTGTGTGGCGGGCGGGAGCACGTGTGCATGGGCCGCTCCACGGCTCCATGCAGCACGCTCTCTGCTTCCGCCATCCGCCCGCAGCAGCCGAGGAGTTCCGTTGTCCGGGGTCTATAGACAGGCCGCTCACACGGCCCTTTGCAAAACTTCCACAGGCCCAGACCCGGTGCTGTACACGGAGGTCGTGGGAGTGGGGGGGGGGAGACTTTAACAGTATTTGGCAGTGCAAGAAATGCTTAATATGTTTAAATGTTCTCCTGTCTGTTCCAGGTTTCCTATTTTTACATCTCGGCTAAGAGTGGTACTAGAGGAATTTTGGGGTCAGTTTTCGTATTTCTGGCAGGCACTGCACTTGCCTAGATATATACCAGGAACTTTGGTGTTATTACTGAGTCGTGCAGTCTGTCTGTGTGGAGTTTGTATTGTCTGTCTTCATAATGAGTAAGACACCAGCAAAATCTAAGAAACATTTGTCATGTCATGTCTGTAAGAGTGTGTTGCCTGATGGATCCACCACATGTACAGCATGTGTTGTTAATACAGCCATAAATACGATTTCCATTCCAGAAGTAAAGGCATCTCAGGACCCGCCATGGGCTTTACTTGCAGATGTATTAGTTGGTTTACAATCAGAACTGGCCGCCTCTCGTGAAGAAAGAGAGGCGGCAAGATCTGAGTTTAAGATGAGACCATTTGAGTTACCTGGGGAGTCTCAAACTGGTCATAAGTCCACCTTGAGTGGAAAAGATAAGTTTCCTTTTCCTACTAATTTTCCTGTCTCTGGGATACTAGACCTCACTGAACAGGAGTACGAGGAGGGCGAAATAGAACAACAGTCAGAAGGTGACGACTTTGACAGCCCAGGTATTGACAATCTCATCAGAGCAGTTCGTCAGTCGCTGGAGTTTACGGAAACTGAGGAGCCACTGACGAATGATGAGGTAGTCTTTACTAAACGACAGAGATCTCCGATGTGTTTCCCTATCTCGGAATCTCTTAATAAAATGTTACTGGAGTCACGGAAAAATCCGGACAAACGGTTTTCTATTCCTCGTAGATTTAAATCGAGTTACCCGTTTCCAGAGGCCATGACAGCTACATGGGAGAACCCACCTTTGGTGGATTCATCCGTATCTAAACTTACGAGGAAGTTAACCATACCAGTCCCAACTGCTACTACGCTTAAAGACCCTGCAGATCGTAAAATAGAGGCTATGCTAAGGTCCATGTACACAGCAACTGGAGTGCTGTTAAGACCTGGGTTGGTTGGCATTTGGGTTACTAAAGCTTTAATGGTATGGATAAAAGAGCTCAAGTCGGCTCTGCAAGATGATCATCTTATACTTCTCGCGGATCAAATCTGGGAAGCTGCTGAATATCTATGTACAGCTTCTACTGACGTCTGTCAGCTTACTTCTCGCCTGTCCTCATCGCTAGTCACAGTACGACGAGCACTTTGGCTGCGTTCGTGGCAGGCGGAGACGGAGGTTAAAAAAGGTATAGAGGCATTGCCTTATGATGGCGAGAAACTTTTTGGTCCTGAATTGGACAAATGGATTTCTGAGGCTACTGGAGGGAAGTCTGTTTTTCTTCCATCGCCTACAACTATACCTAAACGGAAATATTCTGGTCCGGCGTTCAAATCCTTTAGAACTCAGCCCTTTCGTGGGCAGGGAGGAGCAGTCACGCCGGGCAGAAGAGGTCGGGGACGTAGTGCCCGACAATCCAATGCACGTCGTCAAGACACCAAGACCACTAACAAACCAGTGGCATGACGGGCTCCCAGCCCATCTCGGATCTCCAATTGTGGGAGCACGCCTTCAGAGCTTTCAGGGGGCGTGGCTGCAGACGTCCACAGATGGGTGGATCCGCAATTTAGTATTAGAGGGTTACAAAATAGAGTTCGATTATCTTCCGACAGGAAGATTTTTCACGACAGGACTGCCTGTGTCGGACGACAAGAAAGCAGTTCTGCAGGTTGCCATTCAGTCTCTGCTGAATGCTGCAGTGATAATTCCGGTCCCTGTGCAGGAACAGGGGCAGGGTTATTATTCCAGTCTGTTTCTGGTACCAAAACCAGATGGCTCAGTCAGGCCAATATTGAACCTAAAAGGTCTCAATCATTACGTCACTTACCACAGATTCAAGATGGAATCTCTCAGGTCAGTAATTGCAGGGTTAGAGCCACAGGAATTCATGATTGCACTAGATCTCAAGGATGCGTATTTGCACATTCCGATTTGGCCACCTCACCAGAGTTTCTTAAGGTTTGCGATAAGACGAGACCATTACCAATTTCAGGCTCTACCGTTTGGCCTCTCATCAGCGCCTCGGGTATTCACCAAGGTAATGTCCGTGATGACAGCTCATCTCAGGTCCCTAGGGGTAATAATTGTTCCGTATTTAGACGATCTACTCATAAAGGCTCCGTCTCAACAATTGCTTCTCCAACATGCCTTACTAACGTACAATGTACTAGTTCAGCACGGTTGGATAGTCAGTTTAAAGAAATCACATCTAATTCCGTGTCAGCGACTTCAATTCCTAGGGATGATTCTCGATACAGTAAAACAAAGGGTTTACCTGCCACAACAGAAAGTACAGGGCATTCGTCATCTGGTGCAATTAGTGCTCAAGCCACGCACAGTCTCAGTACATTTGTGCATTCGCCTTCTAGGCACAATGGTGGCGGCTTTCGAAGCACTTCAGTTCGGAAGATTTCACTCACGTCCGTTTCAACTGGAGGTGTTAGCACAGTGGTCGGGATCACATCTGCAGCTGCACCACAGGGTGAGGTTGTCACCACAAGTCAGGGTGTCTCTTCTCTGGTGGTTAAAAATACACAATCTATCTGCAGGGAGACGATTCGGCGTCGCGAATTGGATAATTCTGACAACAGACGCAAGTCTCAGAGGTTGGGGAGCTGTAGTTCAGAGTTATCGGCTCCAGGGCCTCTGGGCGGATCACGAAAGATCGCTATCCATAAATGTTCTGGAACTCAGGGCGATTTACAATGCTCTAAGACAAGCGGTGTACATGTTTCGTTTTCAGACTGTTCAGGTGCAGTCAGACAACGCGACGGCAGTCGCATATATAAACAAACAAGGAGGAACGAGAAGCCGCATGGCTATGCGGGAAGTAGCTCGGATCCTCAGATGGGCCGAATATCACCAGGTGATATTATCGGCAGTGTTCATTCCTGGAGTGGACAACTGGGAGGCAGATTTTCTCAGTCGTCGGGATTTTCATCCAGGAGAGTGGGCATTGAATCCAGAAGTATTTCAGATGTTGATCCAGAAGTGGGGTTACCCTCAGGTGGATCTAATGGCATCCCGCCACAATCATCAGGTGTCAAGATATGTGTCCAGAACAAGAGATCCAGGGGCAGTGGCGGTGGATGCTCTCACAGCCACGTGGCCATACAGCCTTGTGTATCTGTTTCCACCGTTTCCGCTGCTCCCGTTGGTGCTAAAACGGATCAAGAGAGGGTTCGTCACAGTCATTCTAATAGCGCCTCATTGGCCTCGGAGGGCTTGGTTCTCGGATCTCCTCGGGTTACTCGCAGACGATCCGTGGCCACTCCCACTACGTCCGGACCTGTTACAACAGGGTCCGTTCCTTTACCCCGATTTAGCGCGGCTGCGTTTGACGGGGTGGCTGTTGAAAAGGCCATCTTAAGGAAAGAGGGCATTCCTGAGTCTGTTATACCAACCATGGTACGAGCTAGGAAGCCGGTTACGGCAGCTCATTATTATAGAATTTGGCGTACTTATATAGGTTGGTGTGAAGCTCGGAAATTTCCGACATCGTCTTTTAAATTATCCCGTCTTTTGTTATTTTTACAAATGGGGTTAGATGGAGGACTACGTCTTTCCACATTAAAGGTGCAGGTATCTGCGTTGTCAATTTATTTTCAAAGGAAATTGGCCTCGTTGCAGTCAATACATACGTTTCTACAGGGTGTAAAGAGGATACAGCCTCCTTTCATTCCACCTACAGCACCATGGGACTTGAATCTGGTTTTAGATTTCTTACAGTCCGATTACTTTGAACCCTTACAACAAGTGGATATTAAATTTCTCACTTGGAAAACGATTTTTCTTTTAGCCTTAGCTTCGGCTAAGCGTGTTTCAGATTTGGGTGCCTTGTCATGCAAGTCACCGTATTTAATTTTTCATGATGACAGAGCGGAACTTCGGACGAATCCCGCTTTTCTACCAAAGGTAGTGTCGTCTTTTCACATCAATCAACCAATAGTAGTTCCTGTGTTAACAGGAGACTCTGGAACGTTGGATGTGGTTCGCGCATTGCGTATCTATGTTTCCCGAACGTCTACTGTGCGTAAGACAGATACGTTGTTTGTTCTCTATGACGCAGCTAAGAGGGGTTGGCCAGCCTCTAAGCAGACCTTATCCAGATGGATCAAACTGACTATACGTCAGGCTTACCTTTATGCTAAGTTACAGCCACCTACTTCAGTAACAGCTCATTCCACACGTTCTGTGGGGACGTCATGGGCAGCGAGTCGTGGGGCTTCTACGACACAGCTTTGCCGTGCGGCTACTTGGTCGTCAGTGCACACGTTTGTGCGCTTTTACAAGTTTGATACGTTCGCGGCAGCAGCATCTAGCTTTGGCCGTTTAGTGTTACAGGTGCCAAACAGCTCTCCCGCCACGGAGGAGACTTTGGTACATCCCAAGAGTACTCCAGTGACCCCTAGTGGATGAAAAAGAAAATAGGATTTTGGTACCTACCAGGTAAATCCTTTTCTTTGAATCCATAGGGGGCACTGGACGCCCACCCAGAGCAGTTTACCTGTTTTAGGAGTCCAGTGGTTCTTATGGTAACACACTTTCACGACTGGTTTAAATTTAACAAGGGTTAATCAGTTATGGTGTCAACTGTTTAGTTGTCTGTTACGTTGTGTCAACTTTATTGTTGTCTGTGAGACTATATGTAATTCTCCTTTTGTCAATCTCTCTATCGATCCTGTTCGGCTCAGTAAAAAACACTGAAGTGCTGCAGGATATGGAGGGGAGGAGTAGTCTCAAAAATTAATTTATTCAGTGCCTTCTTCCGGTGGAAGCCGTCCATATCCCAAGAGTACTCCAGTGCCCCCTATGGATTCAAAGAAAAGGATTTACCTGGTAGGTACCAAAATCCTATTTTTCTGAACTGGTGTCTTTTCAGAAGATACTGCATTTTTTTAGATTTTTTTTTACAGGCGACCAAATTGGAGAGCCTGTAAAAAAAAAAAATACAGGTGAAACATCGTAAAAAAACAAAACAAAACAAAACACGCAAACAATGTCAGCTTTTCGCACCCCATGTTAATTCACCTGTAATTGGATACCCCCCAAAGCATTGTTTTCTCTTTCCTTTCATTCCTCTGTTCTGATCTGGCAGCTCCCATAGGGTTTAATAAAGGCTGTACAGGAACAGGTTTTACATAGATTAGATCATAGGTTCTCAAACTCGGTCCTCAGGACCCCACACAGTGCATGTTTTGCAGGTCTCCTCACAGAATCGCAAGTGAAATAATTAGCTGCACCTGTGGGCCTTTTAAAATGTGTCAGTGAGTAATTAATACACCTGTGCACCTGCTGGGTTACCTGCAAAACATGCACTGTGTGGGGTCCTGAGGACCGAGTTTGAGAACCTCTGGATTAGATGATCAAAGCTATCTCTAGTACCCCTTTTCCACTAGCTTTAAAAACACTGGTAAATGCGCGGGGGCGCGCATTTACCCGTGTTTTTTCCTAGTGGAAACGGCCCCACCTGCAAATTCCCGGATCAAGTGATCCGGAAATCCAACCCGGGTAGCTTGCGGGTTGAACACGTGTTCAACCCGGTAAGCTGTGTAGTGTGAACGGAAGCCGCGTAGAGGCGACACGGCTCCAGTTCACAGTGTATGGAAGGGTGGCGGTGGGAGATCATGTGATCTCCCAGCGCCGCCCCTGCCGTGTCAGCAGCAGCGTCACCAACCCGGCAATATGCCGTGTTGGTGAGCGCTGTGGGAAAGGGGGCTGTAGCACGGGTCGCAGCCATGTCAGGCTCCCGGCTGCGACCCGTGCTACAGGTAGAAAAGGGGTATAGATGACTTTGTGTTGTTTCACAAGCAGAAGTGGAGAAAAGCAGGGCAGAGGCATTCTGTTCATGCATTTCTTTGCTATCCTAGCTGGCGTCCTCAGCCAGCTCCCCAAGCCAGCTCCCATGATCAGTGTCTGTCTGCATACATGTTTCGGAGATGTGAAGAATCTCCGTGCCAGGACAGCCTGTTACCGCAAGGGTTGTCTTGGCATTTTTAAGATATTAATACAGCTGTCATTTCAGGGTGAAAAGCAGGTATTTTTTGGACAGCCACTTGTCTCCAGGTTTGTTCCACCTGAATATATGTCAGAAAGGGATCAGTATAATTAACTGACGGACGGGATGCCGTCCATCAGTAAACCGACAGTGACATCCCAGCCGGCAGCGGAGTGGGCGCAAAGAGTCCCTGGGCTCAATGGCTTGCTGCACTAGCCACAGGTTCTATTCCCACTCTATGCGTGTCGTAGACACCCACGAGTGGGAATAGCCCCTGTGCGCCGGGATTCCGGCTGTTGGTATTGTCGGCTGTCATGATTCCGGCGTCAGTATCCTGACCGCCAGGATCCCGACAGCTGGCAAACTAACTGCATCCAGTCAGAAATAGCAGCAATGCTACAATGCAGTAAGTGACAATAAAAACGTGTCACACTCAGGGGAATTGTGATAAATAGACCCTCGGTTTTACCACTGCTATAGGGGCTATTTAGCAAGCAGTGATAACGCCTTTGTCAGATTATTATTATTTGCGTGACAATCTAACAACAGGTCCCTGTAATATCTCACAGCATCTCATCCCCATAGACTATTGTGGGTGCCGCGGTGTAGTGTCAGTGTATGGAACCGCAGTAAGTTCTCCTGCCCTCACATGTGCGGTTCTGGAAGAAACTGTATAATTAGATTGGATCCTTACACCAGTAGTATAGGTCTGTTTAAAAGATTGCGGGGGGGAGGGGGAGGACAGGTTTATGCAAGACATCGGAATACATAGCATGGTGGGTTTCATAAATTGCAGCTAAATCTATATCACTGTGATGCTGCATGAAATGTACCACTGTAAAAGTTCAATAATACATAGACCCCTTAAAGTTTAGCCTGGCTCCTGTCTTTGTAGCTGTCTGATGGATTTTTTGTGCTTTTATTGATGTAGCAGTTGTACATCTGCAAAGGCATATTGCCTTGTGCTCAGTGGTGTATTTGTAATGGGGGGCGGGATATACGGTGTACACGGGCCCCTGGATCTAAGGGGACCCACACCGCACACCCTGAACCCATGTTCTTTAATAGTTACCTATCCGTAATTTCACAGCTGCAGCAAAGCACAAGTCACTGAGAAAATGGTCACCGCATCATTTTCCTGGAGACCTGCTTATCCTCAGTAGGCTGTGGTACAGTCAGAGCCGCCTTCACTAACTGTGGACCCGGACAGCGGACACGCGGGCAGCGCTGGGCTCTTCTGGGAGCGCCTGTGCCGTGATCTATAGCAACGCGGCGGCGTGACATCATAGGTCATGCGCGCCACATAGCATGGCTGGCAGCATGCCCACCCGCCAGCCGTACGACCGTCTGCCATCCCGCACGCCGGCCCCACTCGCCAGCTAGCCAGCCTGCATGCATGCCTGCCTGCCTACCGCTAACAGCTCTGCACTGTGAGCCGATGAGGGACCTGAGCTCCTTTCTCTTCTACCAGGAGGTAGCAACCAATGTACTGTTTTTTTATTCTGAGGGGGCAAGTGTTTGTTTTTTTATTTTGAGGGGACCAGTGTTTGTTTTTTTTACTCTGAGGTGGCCAAATGTTTGTTTTTTTATTCTGAGGGGGACAAATGTGTGTGGGGTTTTTCTGTGGGGGCAAATGTATTTATTTCATTACTGTGATTGCCCGTGTGTTTCTTTTATTACCGTGGGGGCTAGTTTGTGTGTTTTTCCCCGTGGAGGACTGGTGGTGTGCCTTGGCAATTTAAAAATATTGTTTGGTGTGCCGTGAGTTGAAAAAGGTTGAAAATCACTGGTCTACTTGCTTGTGCCACTGGATAAAATGAAGGACGCCTGGATGGAGATTGCAAAGGACCCCATCTCACTTAATACGCCACCGCTTGTACAATATACTGTACTGTGCACTAAGGAGTGGGTTTATCAAAGCTGATATTAGCGTCTTTGACCGATACTTTTTAAACGCCAATAGTAATAAAGGTTAGGCCTGGCTTAGGCAAACCATAGTAAATCTACCTCCAGGAGGTAAACTCCGCTTATAGGGGGTCATTCCGAGTTGATCGCTAGCTGCCGTTGTTCGCTGCATAGCGATTAGTGAAAAAAACGGCTAATCTGCGCATGCGTATGCACCACAATGCGCATGCGCGTCGTACGGGTACGAAGTCCTTTGTTGTTTTGCACTGATTCTAGCGACAATTCCAATTGCACAGCCGAACGCAAGGAGATTGACAGAAAGAGGGCGTTTATGGGTGTCAACTGACCATTTTCTCGGAATGTTTGGAAAAACGCAGCCGTGGCCGGGCGTTTGCTGGGCAGGTATCTGACGTTATTACCGTGTCACTCGTCGCAGCAATCATCGCACAGGATAAGTAACTACAGGGCTGGTCTTGTTTTGCACAAAATGTGTTTGCAGGCGTTCTGCTGCACAGGCGTTCGCACTCCTCCAAAGTGAAAATACACTCCCCTGTGGGCGGTGACTATGCGTTTGCACGGCTGCTAAAAACTGCTAGCGAGTGATCAACTCGGAATGACCCCCCATAATGTCCTCGAAGCAGCGATCTGTTAATCATTATGGAGATTGCACCATCCTTACTCATTGTACAGACGTCAAATTCTCAATGGACCACAAATGTGTTCATCGTCTGCGTGAGTTAAACAAACTGTGCAATTCTCACGTGAGCAATAGATCACTATTTGCAGGACAGTCTCCTGGTAAATAGTTACACACCACGGGTGGCAGTGCAAGCCCTTACTATACACAGCTTTAAGCCGTTGCACAATGCCCAGCCAGGTTTGGTCAACAATCTGTACACAACCAAATGATTGGCATTGATATTGATGGTCAACGTCAAAGGCCATTAGCTGCTCAAGAACCTGTGAGCATCGAAACTTAGTGTACTCAGTCACACTTTATACTAGTGTCTGTCCTTTCCCTCACTG
Source organism: Pseudophryne corroboree (assembly GCF_028390025.1). Taxonomy (NCBI): domain Eukaryota; kingdom Metazoa; phylum Chordata; class Amphibia; order Anura; family Myobatrachidae; genus Pseudophryne; species Pseudophryne corroboree. The sequence goes on along the minus strand of NC_086454.1, from coordinate 267,864,189 downwards.
GCAACTGCTCACAAGGCAGAATCATTTTCTCTGTTCCGGGTCTTCCATTCTGCATCTTCATGTTATAGTAAAAAGTAATGCAGCTAATTAGATAGAGGAATTAATAAAAGGTGAATAAACCAGAGAACATTTTCTGCGCCTGCCTGTGCCGTTCCTGCTCTCCTATTAGTACTTTCCCTTCTTCTGCTGTGTTATTTCCGTAACAATATTCAGGGAGCGTTCCATTAAACACAGGCATTTTTATACCTCTGATTATATACAAGTTGCACCAAATTCATCAATACTAAGCAGACGTTTCAGCTTGCTGGTTAAGTATGTCCATATTAAACCAAGGAACCCATAAATATAACAAAGGTTTGTAGGCTGCTTAGCTGTTTTAAGGCTGTCCGCGGACATTCCTAATGACACCGCCACTGTCATATTTATGCTGGAGAACTTGTTATTTTCTTTGGCAGTGTAAACAGATGGATAGCATAAGTCAGACGCACAGAGATATTGTCTTGTATAAACACAGTGTACAAGCTGTGTTTGTCAGGGTATTAGGCTCATCTTTGGCTGAACAGATAAGATCGGAAATAAAAAACATACACTAATAAAACTATCAGAGCACAGAGAAGTCAGAGGGATCCCTAGTGGAGCGAGCATAAACCCATCGTCTGCTGTATTTCCTCTGCCCTTTTCCCAGATGCTGCAGCGCAGCATACAGACGACTTGTAAAAAGAGATCACGGCTATGAAACATCCTATGCTAAGAGAATCCACATTCGGGCCTGGATTAGGAGCCTAATGGGACTGAAGCCAAAGTTATGTTGCAACAAAGTTCCGATGAAGAGTTCAGTTACCTATAGCTCATTCCCAGTGACCATAGAAAGCGTAATATAGTGGCGCCAACTCTGTGATTCCAGATGGCCGCTGGCATTGTGCTTTATCACAGATAGCAAATATACTTAGGAATCAGGATGAGAAGTGCTACGTTTAGGAGAGAGATAAAGTACCAGCCAATCAGCTCTTAACTGCCATGTTACAGCCTGTGTTTGAAAAATGACAGGAGCTGATTGGTTGGTAGATTATATATCTCCACTTTATCACTCTCCAAGGCTTCGTACATATGCCCCTTCTTCTTTAGTGATGGCTGGTGAATATAATGGGGGAATTTCCAAAGCACCAAATGAAAAAATTATTAGTACTGTATGTCAGGCAAAGCTTCTCCAATTCAATGGTGACCATAATGCTTGAAAGTTTAAGTTTACCAGTGTCAGAATGGGGGAATGCATTGGCGGCGGCCCATGCTTCGGGGTGTGGCAAACACCTCAGATTCATGGTCTTGTCCCCGTTATAAATATATATAGTAAATACTGATATTGCATGTAGGACAATGTGCCATATTGAGAACAGCAATGCACTGTAGTGAATACACCATAGTCCTGGGAATTCAGTATAATTTAACTTACGTGTACTAGCTCAGCATACGATGGTGCTCCTTGCTCTACCACATTAATGCACTGTACAGATGTAGTAATTCTAATAATATAGCTTGCTGCGGCAAGTGTGCACGTGCGAACATTTGCACCCGTGGCTCATAGGCAGTGCATTTGCTAATCGTGGATGCAGCTATTCACACACAGTCGCAGCAAGTCCCTTTCGCAACCTTCTCCGCACTCTAAAATGTAAAAATAATATTTGAGGAAAAAAGTATTAGAAAAAAATATCATAAATATCTGATAAAGAACTGAGTCTGCGCACAAGGCTTGTGGTCGGAAATGACGACTGGGTGCACGAATGGAACGTAGGGTGGTCAGACTTGTTGAGTCCCACAGTAGTGCATGAAATTACAGATAATATGAATCTGGGACCAATTCAGATGGCCTCTCAGCGGACAACATATATTTTGTTTATTGCTGTGATAAGCACTGATTAAAAAAAAAATCATGTCTTGCTAATAAATAAACACTATAGGGGGAATTCAGTTTTCAGCTGGAAATTGAAAAAAAACCAGTGGCACAGGGTTTTTCATGCAGACACATGGTTTTGCTAATCAATTAGAGGACAGAAAATGGGACACTGTGAGTTTTCACTCACCTCCAGAGCAAGTGTGATTTTGCCTAAAATCATTAATTTTAGGAAAAATTACCAGGAGTAGCTCTGTAATTACTCACCTTCCACAGCGGTGTTGAGGACGGGTCTTCTGCAGCAGTAATGAGTAGGTAGTGTGAGTGTGTGTCCAAAGGGAGTGACACTCCCCCCCCCCCCCCCTCCACCTGGTGCCAGCCACTGAGAGAACTACATCTCCCAGCAGCCCCCTTGCCAGTGTAAAGATAGAGAGGAGACCACTGGTAGACTTGGCAGCTACCAGACAGGTGTATTGTTCATTCTAGCACCCTGCACCTTTCAAAATCCGTGGTGATTCTCAGCACACTGTGATCTGTTACCTAGTGCTGTGATACAAATCTGTGTGTGCTAAGAAGCACCAGAGCAGAGAGTGACACCCCGGGCAGGAAAGAGGAACTGCACAAAGAAGGAATTTTTTGCACCCCCTTTATGGCGCTGGATCCTTAACACCCTGTTGCTAGGTGCCTAATAGGTAGGTGTGATAATGTAGTATATAAAATCACTTTTAATCCATATAAAACACGATAAACATAATAAAATAATTCACATGCAAGTTTAGGGTAATGAAATAAAATAGTTTAAAAAAAATAGCTCAAAAGTTATTAAGAAATTAAGTGGTTCGGAAACACTTTTGGTGGCAGGTATAAAATCGTACCGGTGGAAGTATATGGAGCCGCAGGTGTTAAATGATGAAGAGTACCATGGGAAATACCCTGCTTGTTGGCTCATGTGATTAAATTCCCACTGACCGTCTGTGTCGTCCTGTTCGTCCAAAGAGTCCATCAGGTGGAAAAGGCACAGCAGGGCAACGCCAACGCGTTTCGGGGCTAATTAGTCCCTTTTTCAAGGCAGGAAAGAGGAACTGCACAGGATTAGAAAGGTGCAGGGTGCTAGAATGAACACTACAGGTGAGTATCTTTTATTATACTCTTGCCGTGGGGTTTTCAGTGCTGAAAATCCGGCAGCCATTTTATTTTTATATTGGATACAATGGGTATGGGAAGCGTTCATACTCTCGGTAATCCTAAATTGAGCATGAGGTATGTGAGATTTTTTTTTTACCTCACTAAGCCTTGCACCCAATTGAAATCCCCCCTAAGGCTGTGGTTTTGCCAGAACAGTCCTGATTTTCAGCTGTGAAAGGAAGTGTGGTGGTTTTGCCATGTCAAGTTCTAAATCCCGACAGTCGGCATGCCGACTAGCAGGGACTATTCCCACTAGTGTTTGTCGATAACACCCATAGTGTGGGAATAGAACCTGTAGCAAGTGCAGTGAGCCCGCAAGGGGCTTCGTTGTGCCCGCCCCCCTTCCGCCAGCATTCTGACTGCCGGTATCCCCAGCACCGGTAACGCCTACCCAACCCCTTCAACTTTATATACTAGCTTCCAGATTGATGAAACTGCTGCTGTGCTTGATTATAATGTACTCTTTTGCATTTTAAAAACAGCTGTGCAATAACTATTGTCTTAAAAACCCCAAGAATAAGAATAGGGACAAATATGCTTAATTGAAAAATAAAAAGCAGGGGCAGCAGTTTAGAGGGGCAACTCTTTTATAGCCTTGGATCAGGGCCATCTTAGCGTATAGGCACACTGGTCAGCTGCCTAGCTCCCCACAATTCTAGGGGCCTCTGAGCATGGGCCAGGTAGTGGACACACAATCAGAACAGCCAGGCAACATTCTCTACCTGCCTCCCAGCCTACAGCCAGACAATGATTGGCTGTCAGCATGCTGATTGGTGGATGGCTGGAGCTATCCACCAATCAGAGTACTGACAGCCATTCACTGTATGGAAGTTTGTGGAGAGACTGCAGGAGTGGCATGTTATGATTTTTCATAATTGGTTCACGTAAATGGGGGTGTAGTGGCCCCAGACCATTGCTTTGCCCAGCGTCTACAGTGCTGTTAAGATGCCCCTGCCTTAGAGAATTGGTGTGCCTCCACTTTATGTAGCAGGGAGGACCCCTTTCTCTATCTCCCTGTATATGTATGTGTGTGTGTATGTGTATATATATATATATATATATATATATATATATAGTATGTGAACGATATTTCAATCTACAGGTTCTTATAATTAATAGAATTTTCTAGCACCTTATTTTCTAAAGTTATTTTAATAAGTCAGCACGTTATAAACTAAAATATGCATTACAATTAAGAGCACACTAAATCTGTTAAGCACAGTCATACCCACTATAGTAATGAAATTCCTAAATCTGAGGTTCCACCTCCGAGAAAAAGGATTTATGTTACAAATGTTGCCAGTTTATCCATTAAATTGTTTGAACTGCATTATCTTGATTAGCCATTAACAGTAAACTAATTGATGACAAGAAATATGCACCGTGACATAAACCAATATCTATCGAGGGGAAAACACCTGTATAATTAATACAGTGATACTTTTACACTTAGAGATACAAGGGTGCATATTCTCAGAACTCTCTATATAACACAATATATTAAAAGAAAGATTAAATTTTTCTCTAAACAAAATGTGTACACTTTTTTTTTTTTATTGTGGGTTCCTCTTCTTGCTCCGAATTATCATTTATTTATGAGACTTCTTTTTTTTAATCTAAAATATATGGAAATCCTTTCTGGGAGCACAAAAGAATATTGAATCTGGAATGTCGTCTGACAGGTTTCTCCCTGTGCTTGCATCAAGTATAAATTGTATTTTACAGAGTTGTGTATATATTCTGCATTTTCAAGAAAATAAATAATCACTCTAATCTTGCCCACTCGTTCCGGTGTTAATTCCCAGGCTAGCTGCCACCTTTGTTCATGTATTCCATAAAATGGTGACCTTGAATCATGTAGGTATATAGACACTGGTTACTGTGTCATCTCTATGAAATAGATTCTTAAAATATGTTGTGCACCTATACACAGAAAAGGCAGCGAGGCTATGGATAAGCTTATATAACAGGATTTGCCAAAGCTTCACCAAGGGTACTTAATCTCCTCTTGGGGACATGGATATGGGAAACACAGGGTCATCCCATCTAGATTTTAGGGATGCCTTGCCCCCACACCCAGAAATATCTTAAAGAAGCAATCCAACACAGTTGTTTTAGTTTTTCTAAATAGAAGTTAAGTACAAATTAAGCATGAATTCAATTTTCTTGGCTACCATCCTACAATTTATTATCTCTCTTTCACTACCTCTCTGGAAGACAAACACACATGGCTGTCTCAATGTGTAATGCAATGCATATCTCCCATTAATAAGAGATTGAAAACATGAGGTGAGTGGCATGGTAATAGCACACTTGCCGATATTGAAATGGTTGGGAGATAATGCAGTGAGGAGGGGGAGGATATCTTAGTGCACAGGGCAGACACATGTCATTTGAGAGCAGAGGAAGGAGAACAAGGGGAAATATGTTTATGGCTGTGGTTCCTAAACTTTCTTGAATCACTGTACCCTGGAGTATCAGTATTTTTTTCGCTGGATACAAGTTTTCAATTGCTACATTTAAAAAAAATATATATATGAGAAAGTAAATTGAAAAAAATAGAAAACATATGAGAAAGTAAATTGAGCCTATATATCAATCATGAGGTCAGTTCTATGGCGCAGTTGTGCTTGTGATTGTCCACTTTTCATGATTGACAACCACTAGCACTGGTTTTGCCCACAACTTTGACCATAAATAATTTTATTTGCTCCTGGACTACCAACCCGAGGTACCCCTGCAAGAGCCATGTGGCGTACCAGGGTGTCTAGGCACACAGTCTGGGAACCACTGTGTTATGGTGGAAAAAAAAAAAGACCTCACATGGCCATTCCAAAGGGTTCCGGTATGAATGGTCGACCATGTTAAGGTCGACAGTCATTAGATCGGCCACTATTGGTTGTCATTGACATGGTCGACATGGACAAATGGTCAACACATGAAAAGGTCGACAAGGATTTTTGAACTGTTTTTGGTGTCATTTTTTCCGTAACATGACCAGGAACCCCATTTAGTGTACCGCGTCCCCTCGCTCTGCTACCGCTGCACTCGGCACAGGTTACTATTCCCAATCGTAGTCCACATGGATGGTAAAGTATGAAAAATGTAAAAATCTAATTTTTTCTTAAAAAGTCATGTCGTCCTTTTCATGTGTCGACCATGTGTCCATCTCAACCATGTCAATGTCAACTAATAGTGGTTGACCTAATGGCTGTCGACCATCCAAACGGATACCATTCCAAAGTGGGTTCCAATTTATAGATAGTGTATAGACAGTCAATATAGTCGACATGCAAAAAGTCGACAGTGCTTAGGGTCGACAGGTATAAAAGATCGACAGGTTCAAAAGGTCATGACAGTGGTCACACACACATATGGCTAATCATGTTTTTTGGGGGAGTTTTGTAAATGTTTTTCAACTTTCATTGAGTTACCATCCATGTGAACTACGACTGGGAATAGTAATTTTGCAATAATTGTGGTCACATAGATGAAACATGGAAAATGACACCGAAAACAGAAAAAATTTGTGTTGACCTTTTGACCCTGTCCATCACATCAACTCTCCACCTTTTCCATGTCAACCTTTTTTGATCCTTTCGACTTAATGTATGTCGACCTAATGACTAATTACTGTAGATTTTCTATACCACACCCGTCCAAAGCCTTTCTGCTCATCTGCTCACTACAGTATGCCGTAGTAGTCACATAGCACTGAGGAAAATCTGAAGATGAATTAATCATTAATAGGAGTATAAAGAAACAAACCTCATAAAAATTATGGATATGGTGATTATTCCTATTGCCTGTCACAGTACATATGTTTTAAAAATAAATATCTACAAATAAAACCAAATGTTTACATGAAATTGCTTTAAAATCACAAAATTAAAAAAAATATATATATTTATTTATTCTGAGATACATCATATACAAATTGCTTGGTTTTAAACTTTGCGAGGGTTTTTTTTTTATTGCTAGAAACATACTGTTTTATTTATTACCTTCTGATACCATTCCTAAGGGGGATATTCAATAAGTGCCGGGTTTTCAGACAGTCGGAAAATCGGCACTAATTCGACCGTTTAGTATTCAATAGCCGGCGTTTTCGACAGTTTATTGGTCCATTTTCACCATGCCTTTTCGCCTTTGTTTGTAGTCAAATCGGCATGGGCGAAAACGGGCCAAAAACTGTCAAACGCCTGCAAATTCATCAAAACACGTTGATCCATGTGGTATTCGCCTGGGCGGATTTTTCAACAAATCGAAAAATTGGAATGCGCTTTGAATAGGTTGAATGTGAATTCGACCTATAAACGGGCGCAAAGTGCCGTTTGCACTAATTGAATACCCCCCTAAGTGTCTATACAGTCCATTGGTGATAAACCAGTGATAAGTGCAAGGTGACAAACGCACCAGCCAATCCGTTTCAATATGTAAATTAACAGTTAGGAGCTGATTGGCTGGTGCGTTTGTCACATTGCACTTATCACTGGTTTATCACTTCCTTATGCCATCTCCAGGTTAATACATCTGCCCCTATTCTTAAAACATGCTTCAGTTTGCCTGACAAGAGAAAGCGTCACCATAAAGTTCCTGTAGTATAATCGTACACAGAAGCTTAAAAAATTCCTGTGAATACGAAGCGGCATACTTTGTCCTTGCTATAAACTGAGCATTAGAAGTATATTCTCAAAGCTTCCCTGCAACATAGTGTACTGGGTACTTATAGAGCACTCCCAAACCTCTCCATTGGATTGTACTGCATTAATGTTTGTGAATGCTACAGGAAGCTCTGAAATTGATGCAACCAGTGGCAACACAATTCACAAAGTGTGTGCATTCAAGTGTTTCAATTTACATCATTTCTTTAACCATCGTATCAGTAGTTCCATATATTTACCAGGCTTTAACAACACGCGTTAAACCTGTATAATTAATGTTTGCTTGTGGTTTGCAGGGTGCATGACCACTACGGAGCCCATGGGTTAGGGAAAGTCTTCTCACTCCATGGACCATCGGTCTGTGAAAAGGGGTCAGGACCAAGATGACCTGTTATCACAAGGCCCTGTCGCTCGGAGGTAGCCAAGATGCAAGAGGGCGACATACTCCTCAGGGAATCCAACATTTTAGCAGTCCCCAGGATAGTCTGGGTGAGGCATGTTTAACCTAGGGGTCTATTTACCAAAATGTGATAAGCCAAAACTGGATATTGCAGGAATTTGCACAGTGTGAACAGAGTTTTGATTTGCGATTACCTATTTTACCGGAGCTTACCTCTGTACTCTTAGATCTCTATGTAATTTCTAGCAAGACATCAGGCTCAAAGTAAAGTACAGTATCTCAGGATGGAGTAATAGAACTTACCTTTAACATGGGATCCAGTACTGCCAGAGAAGCTTAGCTGAAACCATTGCTGGGTCTCATTGCCATGCATGCGTGCCGAACGTAGCCACACATGTAAATCACTGCAGTATTCAGGCCCAGAGCTACCCGCTCAGCAAAGGGATGCAGTGCAGGTAGGCGCCGGACCAGACAGGCGCTCTGCCTGCCCTGCATCCCTTTGCTGCGCCGCCCTGCCTCCCCCTGCTGCTGCTGGCTACTGTGCCTCCCCCTACTCCTCCTGCAGTGTCCGTATCCTGTTCCTTGTCAAAAAGGGTGTGGAGCTAGATGGAATGGGGGGGGGGGGGGGGGAGGGGTTACACAGGACCAGGCTGCAGCCTGTTACACAGGATGATGAGCGGCTCCAGCAGCCAGACTTCTTTAGGTGAGTGAATGGAAAGAGAGTGAGCAAGAGAATGTGTGTGTGCATCTGTGTATGTGTGACTGGGCAATGTTTAAGCATCACTACTACAGAGGGCATTGTATGCGTAAGCATCAGTACTACAGGGGGTGTTGTATGCGTAATCGTCACTACTACAGGGGGCGTTGTGTGCGTAAGCGTCACTACTACAGGGGGCGTTGTGTGTGTAAGCGTCACTACTACAGGGGGCGTTGTGTGTGTAAGCGTCACTACTACAGGGGGCGTTGTGTGCGTAAGCGTCACTACTACAGGGGGCGTTGTGTGTGTAAGCGTCACTACTACAGGGGGCATTGTGTGCATAAGTGTCACTACTACTAGGGGGCGTTGTGTGTAAGCATCACTACTACAGGGGACGTTGTGTGCGTAAGCGTCACTACTAGGAGGCGTTGTGTGAAGGCATCACTACAGGGGGCGTTGTGTGCGTAAGCGTCACTACTACTAGGGGGCGTTGTGTGTAAGCATCACTACAGGGGGCGTTGTGTGCGTAAGCGTCACTACTACTAGGGGGCGTTGTGTGCGTAAGCGTCACTACTACTAGGGGGCGTTGTGTGCGTAAGCGTCACTACTACTAGGGGGCGTTGTGTGCGTAAGCGTCACTACTACTAGGGGGCGTTGTGTGTAAGCATCACTACAGGGGGCGTTGTGTGCGTAAGCGTCACTACTACTAGGGGGCGTTGTGTGCGTAAGCGTCACTACTACTAGGGGGCGTTGTGTGTAAGCATCACTACAGGGGGCGTTGTGTGCGTAAGCGTCACTACTACTAGGGGGCGTTGTGTGTAAGCATCACTACAGGGGGCGTTGTGTGCGTAAGCGTCACTACTACTAGGGGGCGTTGTGTGTAAGCATCACTACAGGGGGCGTTGTGTGCGTAAGCGTCACTACTACTAGGGGGCGTTGTGTTTAAGCATCACTACTACAGGGGGCGTTGTGTGTTTAAGCGTCAGTACTAAAGGGGGGTTTTACAGGGGGCATTTTGTGTTTAAGTATCACTACTACAGAGGGCGTTGTGTGTAAGCATCACTGCTACAGGGGGCACTGTCCCTTTGTAAAGTATGGGAGGCGCAAATTTATAGTTTGCAGGGGGGCGCAAAACACCCTAGCACCGGCCCTGGCAGTACTTAATTATGTATTGCTGCGATATGACTGATGTTCACCAGCCGCAGAGCCGGCGCTACCCGCTCAGCAAGGGGATGCAATGCAGGGAGGCACCGTGCTGAAGGCAGGTGCCGCCAGAGAGCTGGGCTCACTACGCAGCCTCAGCCCCCACACACAACGCCAGTACTTCACTACTTGAGAGGATTTCTGAGATAGGCATCATTTTGGGGGGGTGGCCTAATCGCGGAAGGCGTGGCTACGCCCCCTTGTGGAAAAAGTTTAGTTTTTTTATCTTTGTAGTGCCGAGCAAGGTGTAGGGGTCCAGGGGGGCCCTGAGCCCCTCAGCCAGAGTCAATTTGAGGGGGAGTGTGATCATTTCCCCCCACTACCCGAACAGGCAGAGGCTCAGCAGTAGCAGCAGCCTCACTGCAGCACAGCACACTGCAGCATGTGCTGTGCTGCCAAGATGAGTGCTTATGCTGCTGCCCAGTAAGGAGGGAGGGTGTAGGGAGTGCGGTGGACCAGGGCCTTCACCCGGCCCTCCATCAGTACATGGCCCGAGTAATTAGTACCCATTCCCTCCCTCACTGCCGACATCCTACAGAGCCGCTGCTGCGGGGGTAATGGCGCCTCCAAGAGACATGAGGAGAAGGCAGAGGAGGAGCAGCCCTTGAGTCGGGACCTCCTGCAGGTAATGGGGCAGTGCTGTGGAGGGAATGAGGGATGAACCTGGCATAATATGTATAATGGGCTCTACCTGGCCGCATAATGTGTATAAGGTGCTCTCCTGTGTAGCCTAACGTGTATAAGGGTACTACTGTGCAGTGTAATGTGACCAATGGACGCTACTGTGCAGAGTAATGTGACTAACGGACGCTAATGTACAGTGTAATGTGACTAACGGACTCTATTATGCAGTGTAATGTGACTAATGGACGCTACTGTGCAGTGTAATGTGACTAACAGACGCTACTGTGCAGTATAATGTGACTAATGAACGCTAATGTGCAGTGTAATGTGACTAACGGACGCTACCGTGCTGTGTAATGTGACTAACGGATGCTACTGCACAGTGTAATGTGACTAACGGATGCTACTGTGCAGTGTAATGTGACTAACGGATGCTACTGTGCAGTGTAATGTGACTAACAGACGCTACTGTGCAGTGTAATGTGACTAATGGATGCTACTGTGCAGTGTAATGTGAATAACGGACGCTACTGTGCGATGTAATGTGAATAACGGACGCTACTGTGAGGTGTAATGTGAATAACGGACAGTACTGTGAGGTGTAATGTGAATAACGGACAGTACTGTGAGGTGTAATGTGAATAACGGACACTACTGTGTGGTGTAATGTGACTAATGGACACAACTGTGTGGTGTAATGTGACTAATGGATGCTACTGTGTGGTGTAATGTGAATAACGGACACTACTGTGAGGTGTAATGTGAATAACGGACACTACTGTGAGGTGTAATGTGAATAACTGACAGTACTGTGAGGTGTAATGTGAATAATGGACACTACTGTGTGGTGTAATGTGAATAACGGACAGTACTGTGAGGTGTAATGTGAATAACGGACACTACTGTGAGGTGTAATGTGAATAACGGACACTACTGTGTGGTGTAATGTGACTAATGGACACAACTGTGTGGTGTAATGTGACTAATGGATGCTACTGTGTGGTGTAATGTGAATAACGGACACTACTGTGAGGTGTAATGTGAATAACGGACACTACTGTGAGGTGTAATGTGAATAACAAACACTACTGTGAGGTGTAATGTGAATAACTGACAGTACTGTGAGGTGTAATGTGAATAATGGACAGTACTGTGAGGTGTAATGTGAATAACGGACACTACTGTGAGGTGTAATGTGAATAACGGACACTACTGTGTGGTTTAATGTGACTAATGGACACAACTGTGCGGTGTAATGTGAATTGGTACTATTCTGTGGCCCCTATATTTTTCACGCGCCTACGGCGCGCACTGTCCCTGTATTGAGAGTGGCGGGCAGCAAATGAAATTTTTGCCCTGAGCACCTCTAGGTCTAGAAATGCCCCTGTCACCAATTTTAAAATGTCTTTTTCTTTTCAAATGTAACATGCCCCCAATTCAGTACAGAGGAGGTGGCACTGAAACATACCCTTGCTCCGAGCACCATGGCACCTAGCTACACCTCTGATAAGAGACACTACTGTGGACATTGTGTATAAGGGATACTACTGTGTGGCGTAACGTGAATACTATGTGGTATAATATGAATTAGGGGCACTACGTTTGGGGTAATGTGAATAAGATTGTAATACTATGTGGCGTTATTTGAATTGTGGGTACCATTGTGGCCATGCCCCTCCCTTGTGTGACCACACCCCTTTTTGCAGTACGCACTGTTCCTTTTTTATGGATGGGAGGGCACAAATTTATAATTTGCAGGGGGGGCGCCAAACACTCTAGCACCGGCCCTGACTAGCCGCCAATGGAAAATATTCTTCCTATTGTCCTACAAATATGAACTGGAAAGTTTTTGTTTTTTTATCATTCCTGATTAACCAGTGCAGTCGTTCTTCTCTCCTATCCCCACGTATCTGTGTGTTTATTTACCGCTTATGGAAATCCAGGCGCTGTTTAGACCGGGGGAATTTTTTGCTTTCTATTCTTTGTAAGCAGAAAACCTATTTGTACAACAGATCGTACATATGTTCAGTTGAACTAATTGCTGCTAGACACCAAATTAATTAGATAATTAATTCCTATGAACATGTGGCTATTGTGTTTCTCAGGCTTCCAGCCAACATTCCTTCAGCCGTGGATAAAAATAAAAAAGAAAAGAAAAAGCACACTATCACTGATCATCCATCTACTACCTCTGACGCAGCTTTTATGCTAAGCTTTAAAATAAAAAAAGATCCCCATTTGTGGCTTTCAATGAATCTTGCATCCCTATAACCTCAGTACAATGAGAGTTTGTTTTTAACCCTTGCCATTTTTGCTGGGTTTTTTTCCTACCTCCATCTCACAAATTAATAGTATTGATTTTTTTAGATTTACTGGGAGCTGATGCAAAAAGTGCTCCGTACGTGTAAATGCAATGTGACATAGTATCTGCCTGGCTGTGTCTCCCAGCGTTGATATTACAGTATGAGTGTCTCCATCCAGTTTGAAGAAGATTGCTGTTATATCAGTAAATTGTTCATGAGACTTCTGTTTTTTTCTTTTTTTAACCCCCCCTCTCTTGTTATATCAAGGTTACCTGTCAGCAGAATTATACATCGTAACACCGGTCTCCTTACCCATAGATGACAGGGGAATCGCATAAAAACATTGGTGGCTTAAGTTGATTTCTCATCCTTTGATGCGGTAAAAATTTTAAGGTTATCCGTTTAGTTTGCGCTGCATTTGAAATTAAAATGTGTGGTCCCAGGGGTGACCTCTGAGTAAGTAACCCCCAAATCTAATCACTCTGGAGTGCAAGAAAATCGACAAAAATGTCATCGTTGACTTTCAGCAAACACCTGAGTATATTTATTCATAGGCAAAAGCAGGGAATATCGGATGCTGCTGCTGCTGCACTGTAAAAGGGTATTTAAAATTAGAAGGATAAAAAAAAGCAGCTTAATATTTTAAGTATTTTTTGATGAGAGCGAGAAATTGATTACTGACTTTTTCCCATACCAGGCGAATATACAGTAGATCAATAGCCGATCAAACTGTGGTCAGTCCCGTGCCCCGTGAAATAAGATATATGTGATCTGGAATGACGCCAATCAGTTTAGAAAATACAGTGGCTTAATTTTCAAGATTACTCCGAACTAGTGATGGATTTAAATGATATTAACCAAAATAGAATGTTTTTTTTTCTTTTTTTTGCACCGAAGATTTTCCTCACAGACTGCTCCACATTTTTATAGTACAATGAGTGAATGGAATATGGGGGTCATTCCGAGTTGTTCGCTCGTTATTTTTTTCTCACAACGCAGCGATTAGTCGCTAATGCGCATGCGCAATGTCCGCAGTGCGACTGCGCCAAGTAAATTTGCTATGCAGTTAGGTATTTTACTCACGGCATTACGAGGTTTTTTCTTCGTTCTGGTGATCGTAATGTGATTGACAGGAAGTGGGTGTTTCTGGGCGGAAACTGGCCGTTTTATGGGTGTGTGTGAAAAAACGCTACCGTTTCTGGGGAAAACGCGGGAGTGGCTGGAGAAACGGAGGAGTGTCTGGGCGAACGCTGGGTGTGTTTGTGACGTCATACCAGGAACGAAACTGACTGAACTGATCGCAGATGCCGAGTAAGTCTGGAGCTACTCAGAAACTGCTAAGAAGTGTCTATTCGCAATTCTGCTAATCTTTAGTTCGCAATTTTGATAAGCTAAGATTCACTCCCAGTAGGCGGCGGCTTAGCGTGTGCAAAGCTGCTAAAAGCAGCTTGCGAGCGAACAACTCGGAATGACCCCCATTGTTCACAGCTTATGGTGCAGCAGGTTCTTATAAACAAATATTGTGTTGCTCTCATTGTATAATATGAGAGGTGTTTTATTTAAATTATATACCAAATGTTAGCAGCCGTCTATTGCTGGATCACAGCAGTTTAGTTTTACATGGTATTACCCAGAATGCACTGTGTAAATGATTTATTCAGGCTTTGTATCTCGTACTGTGTGGTCTCTTTTGCGTCTGGAATAACCTGGATTTATTGTACAAGTTAAGATTTTAAAATAAATACTCCCCAGTTTCCAAATATATGATATAATACTTAGCAGGAATGATCTTGACTATGTGTTGTTCCCAGCCCCACAATACTTAATATGGGAGCAGAGCCCTGAGATTTAACAGGTAGTAAAAATTAATGAAATCCATTCTGTGGTACTTATTGTGTTATAGGCAGGTAATTGTTAATCTGATGATGTCATTTCCTGTCATTTGACCTTTGCTGGCGTTTCGCAGGTCAGGACATAGAAAGCAATTAGTTACTAATTATGTATAGAAGTCCTGCAACTTTTTTAAATGCATGAATGTCAAAGTGTAAAGTAAGTTACAGATTTATCATCGTATTAAAGAAAATATGTGTTCCTTTCCGTCTGTCAGATATAAAATGTAGAGTTGCAGCTTTTCAGCAGCACTGTTAAGTGGCACTGTAAAAGTTAACATATTTTGATTATATATTTGATTTTGCAAGATAATTCTAGCGCTTAATTACAAAAATACAAACAAACAAAAAACACATACATTTCCCTGCCTTGACATTTTCATATACAATTTTGTACAAAGTCTTGTGTGTGTAGCGTTTTTTTTATTTTTTATTATTATTATTTATCGGGAACAGTGATACACTTGTAGAATTACCTTTCAGTGGCTGTGGTAGACAAATAAGCATATTTATCGATTATCGTATTGCAGACCTGAATTATAATTTCCTGTTGACGCTTATTGCGACAATAAGAAACTTAGTAATGACCAAATGTATAAAAAACACCCCCATGGACAGAGGCTCTAGGAACCTGCCTCTGCAATGTGTTAGAGGTGAAGTGATCACTATACTACTGCGCATACATGGTCAACCAATGAGCACCCATTGCCCGGTAGATGTTGCACACACCATAATGCCCATTACACATGCCTCACAGTAATGCCCTTTACATATGGCAGTCTTATACCAGGCGGGGAGGCTGCTTCCTATCTGGGGGCTCTTGGTTGCAGCTGCCCTGCAATGCTCTTCCTTCCAGGAAGTTCCTGGCAAGTGGTCCCAACTCTCCGCACTTCTGAGACAGACTGAGGCACATCACTGAACGGACTGGACTCCCAGAATCCCCGGCCAGTGCAGGCTGGCAATGGGGATTCTGGTAGATGTTGTTTTAGTGCCACTCCCTGCTCCCCTGTGCAGTACTGTGCTGATGGGAGATGCAACCATTTAATTTCCACCCAGGGCCCCAGCTCAACCCCAACTGGCTGGCAGCCACAGACGCCCCCCGTGCAAATGCACAGCTTGCCCAACCCTAGAAATGGCCCTGATCACAGTTGATATCTCCAATATCTGACATAGTCCCCTGTAGATATATTTTATAGATCCTATGTAATAAAAGGCATCTGTTGCTCCTTACCTCTATGGGGGAAATTTTTTTGTTTCACCATGTAGGCAGAACAGGACACCACTGGTAAAATACACTCGGAGGGCATAGACTGTACCAGGCACAAGCTGCAGGCTGAGATACAAGATGTAACTCACTTCTGAGCTACAGTCGTAGCGGATCACTGCAGAAACAGAGCAGCCAGCATGTGATGCAATGACAGCCACGCTGCAGAGGCTGAACACCAGATCCAGCAAGGGGACCCCAGCGGGCATGCAGACTTTACCGGAGAGGATCCAAAATTATGACCAGCACCACTCCCGCTCCATGGAGACCGGAGTGCCATAGCTAGAGGGCTGGCAGGTAAACTGCCAGGCAGCAGGCAGTCTCAGCAGACAAAAGCACCCACTGGAACCAGCAAGGGTGTAGGCAGGCACAAACAGGAGGTAAAGAGACTCTGCCCACTCAATTCAGAGTCATTGCCCAGGATTGTCCATTGCAGGAGGATATTTATCAGGATAGGTGGCAGGACAGCTAGTAAAGTGCTAACCTACTCCATATTAAGTCAGGTCTCGTCACAGTTTTAAAAAATATTGCCCATAGCAAATGATGCAGATGCGGCTGTGGGAAAAGACAGGGCCGCATCTCCGTGTGACTTAGAACCAAATTCTGTTTTTTAATAAAGTAGCACTGTGCCCTGGCTTGGCAGATGTTAAGGTGTTAACCTGTTTAAAGAAGAAGTCCAGTCACTGATGATGATTTATTTTTTACTTGCCGTCCACAACCCTTCGATTGTGGAGATGTTCATTAATCCATGGCCACTCTATTCTCAGTGACTCCCATGCTGAGTCGTAGCATTCATCCACAGTGGATTACATCAGGGCCGTTTCTAGGGCCAGGCAAGATGTGCAATCGCACGGGGCGCTGCCCGCCGTGGTCATTGTGTGCACACTGTTCAGTATTCTATACAGTTTGGCGGGCAGCATAGAATACTGTGAAAATGTCCCTCCCAAAATGGCCACCGCCTGAGAGAGGACAGTTTCGATGGATGCTAGAGGAGGCTACTGCCATTTTGGGAGGGACATTTAATAGACGGAGGGAGGAGGCAGGTGCAGCATGAGACAACACACCTACAATGAGTAGCTACAGTGCCCATTTTAAGGGACATATTACTAAGTGAAGCATGGTGCAAGGGGCATTACTATGTGGGGCACAATATGTATGGTGCTAGGGGCATTACTGTGTTGGGGCATAATATGGTGCAAGGGGCATTACTGTGTGGGGCATAATATGGTGCAAGGAGCATTACTGTGTGGGGCATAATTTGGTGATAGGGGCACTACTGTTTGGGGCATAATATGGTGTAAAGGGCGCTGGTGTGTTGGTGTAAGGAAGTATTTTCCTGCAAGACCACATCCATTTGCTGCTAGACCACACCCCTTATCCTTTGGCACATTTTCTTCCTATGACTATGGGAAGGCGCATGTTTTTGTTTTGGCACTGGCAGCTACCTTTTCTAGAAAGAGCCCTGGATTAGATAATGTACACATCTTATGTTTTTAGGGTATATGGTTAATATCCCGGCTGTCGGAATCCTGGCTGTCAAAATACCAATAACGGAATCACGGCACCCATCAAAAACACTACATTTAAATCCCGTCTGGATACCGGCGCTGGAACTCTGACAGCCGGGATCCCGACTGTTGCAAGTATAGCCACCGAGCTCAGGTTAGTGCCAGGGGAGTTAGGTTTACCCAATACAGGGGGGTTAGGGTTAGGCTGTGGGTGGTGCGAGGTTAGGGCTAAGCTGCGGACAAGGGGGCGTTAGACACCACCGGGGGGAGGTTAGGTGTAGACATTAAGGGGGAGGGTTAGGCTGTGGGAAGGGAGGGTTGGGGGGTAAGGGACAGTGGTTATCATAGTAAACTCACCCCTTTTGGGATTTCATACTTGAGATGCCGGCATTGGCATTTTAACTGCCGGAATGCCGTCCAGCGGTCATTCATACCGAAGCCGTTTTTAGTTATACTTTATTTTTCTACTTTTTTTTTCTTCTAATTACTGTATGTTTTATATCTGTACAGTAAGTTGTACTTTAGTAATGTGTTGTATGTTGTTATTTTATTTTCCCTTTCAACATCTTGTAAGTTGTGGCATTTATGTGGTATATGACCCCTGAGAAACACATTTCCAGAATTCCTGCAGAAAGTTTTATTTTCCCTTATACATTTTCACACAGTTCTTAGAAGTCTTTGCAGAAACCCACTGCTACTAGCAGTTTGTGCTCTGAGAAATTGGCACTCGTTCAGCACATCTGCAGTTGCACAGTTTATGAAGTCTGACTAGAGGTGCCCCTTTCCTGCTGTATAATAAGCTTTTGATACCAGTTCTTAACACCTAACTTTGCTTTTTAATGTACATCTAGCTTTAAAATCATGCCCTTTTCATGTCTATCAGTCACTTACCTTGCATTATATGCATTAACTTACCGTCCTGTCAATGAAACAAAATGATTGATAGGTTGGGAAGCCTTAAGGTGGGTCAATTGATCTGCAGATATATCTATGGACGGATCGAGCAGTGTGTTCAGCATACACACTTTCTCGATCTGTCGGGGACTGATGTCATGAACTGGGCGGGCGTGTACACCCGCCCGCCCAGTTCAGCTGTCAATCACCGCCGGCCGCCGCAGCATGTGTACGGGCACACACAGCGACGTGCCAATATATCGGTAGATATATTGGCCGTCGGCTGTGCTGCGCGGCCGACGCGATACGTCTGTGAACGACGGAGTTCACAGACGTATCGGCCGTACACACTGGCCGACGGTCCCGCGATATATCGGCCGTTCAAAAGAACGGCCGATATATCGACCAGTGTGTACGGGCCTTTAGAGTTGCTTGTGTCTATACTGTGTGCAGTCAGTGAGACACTGCAGTTTTCTGTCATCCCCTGAGCATACTGTGGTGTATGCTCATTGGGAATAAAAAAGACAATCAGAGGACACACAGGGTAGGCCCATGGCAAGGTAATCATACTAGTATATGCCAAATAGGTGAATATACTACCCGGGCCATATTATTAGTTCTCTTTCTTGTTGGTGTGCCTCTCTCTCCCCTTCCCCAAGGGAGTGACTTACCTAGTCCTCTTGAGTTCTTAATCTGGCTCTGATTTTTCCTGGACCATAGGCGCCGAGATGTTTGTGGGGTCTGATAATGGTAGGGGCGTGGCTATGCACCAACACACACAATGTTCTCATACCACAGAGGGAGGGCATGGGGGCTGCATCTCTATGTATTCCTGGACCCCTATAGTAGCCCCCATTGACTCTGCTTGAGGTATAATGTACCTCTATATTGATACCATATACATACATACATAGATTGAGTATGCACATGCATCCATGGTGGTGTCTTTCATCTGACACTACAAATGGAGCCATCTTTATTTTGGCCTTTAATAGGATTAACTGAGCCAGGGCAGTCAGACTTAATCCTGTGATGCATTGTTCTCTCTGTATTGTATTGCAGCTGAGAACAATAGATGAAGGGTTTATGCTAATAAACCATGGTGTGCCTAAGCGCAGCAGAGAAGCCAAGATAAGCGTGCCTCCATCTGTACATACGTTTATTTCAGCTTCTTTCTCATTAAAATCATTTTGAGAGTCCCCTCGGTATGTGTTTTCAGTAACAAGTTTCCTTTCCACTCCCCTCCCCATCTCCAGTGCCACCACATTGGACCTCTGATCCAAACACTTTGCCTATCCCATGGCTTTCCAGTGCTCACAGTTTATAATGCCTCTAACAAAGTGTGTCTATTTGCAGACGATGTTCTCTTATTTGTGACCAGCCTTGAGACTCCAGAACATTCTACATTGCTTTAGTTTAGCCTCTTACTACTAACTTAATACTACCAAAACTGAGACTCTCCCCATTAATGTTTATGAAAAAATGATGCTTTCATGTGTGTGGAGGAAGGTCCCTGCTTTCCCAGATGAGTGACTGGTTTCTCCCTCCCCATTCAAAGCCATGGGTTGGTCTGCAGTGCATTCTTATGATGGACCTTCCTTGTCTGATCTACCAGTCGGTTTCATCCACAACATTTTTTTGCACCCTATGGCTGTTTTGGACACCTTGAAGATTGGGGATGTTAAGCTTTCCCTCCACTCTCAGTTTGCTCTCCCTGCCAGAAATGGGTCCCTTAAGGCTCTTGGTTTGATGGTTTGGTTTGACATCTCCTATTGGCTTCGTATGGGCATCACGATACTAGCAGATATGTTCTCCCTGATCTCCTTCCTACCTTTGACAGAACTTCACAATAAATTTGGGTTGGGGTACTCAGGCTGGTTTTACTACCTTCAGCTTAAACATTAGGTTTCAGCAATCAGTATTTCCCCTGCTGTGTTACGTATGCCTCCCTCGCAGCTGTTAGTCAGACTGTCCATTGTCTCCTCCAGTGCACCATCATGCATATTTTCTGGAACTGCCCTGTATTGCCTCCATTTTGGTGAGAGGTGTTTGACCTCCTTAATGTAGTGTTGGGCAGGCAGGGTTTGGAAAACACAAAGGGATTGGGTAAAAGCCGGAATAGTCTGGATCCCGAAAGCCGGACTGGATTGGCTCCCTGTACCAAACTCTACTACTCTGGACCTTGTAGTGTGTGCCCCCGTCTGGAGGGGGTCCGGGGAGAAAGAGATTACAGCCTCCCTGTATGGTCCGGACCGTTCCAGCTCCAGACCATGAGGGGAGGCTGTAATTTCTCTCTCCCTGGCGACAGCTGTCACAGACACCATAAGAGAAGCTTGAAAGAAAAAATGGGGAGGCATTTGATATGCTGTCTGTCGAGATCCTGGCGCTCAGTATACCGGCGCCGGCATACCGACAACTATTCTCCCTCTTAGGGGGTCCACGACCCCCTTGGAAGGAGAATAAATAGTGTGGCGTGCGCCCAGCTGCTGGCATGCCGGTGGTCGGGATCCCAGCGCCAGTTATGCTGAGTGCCAGGATCCCGACAGCCGGCATAACATACTACACCCGATAAAATGTATGTATTAAACAGCCAAGTCTGCTGAACATAACAAAAGCATCAGACAATGCTGGTACTTTATTAGTACTGTATTTTCTTCATACATCTCCATAGCCATTCTGCAAACATATTGATCCCACCTGCTGCATAATGGTGGTGTTCCCAGTTGCTGGATTTGAGGGGCTCAGTGAAAAAGAGGCACATGCCACATCTACTGTACATGGATTGCCATCAATTAGCTTCTGCCATCTAGCGTCTACTCCACTAACTTCTAACCCAGTGGTACGTGTCTGTTTCTCACCAGCAGCAAAGTACAAATCCCTGGTGATATATTTCAAGACATAACTAGTTGAAAAGGGGTCCATGCAACCTGTGACAAGTGTCTCTCTTCCACTGAGCCCCTCATTTGTTACAAGTTACTTTCTATGACTCTTTCTATGACTCGTTCATCTTCCTAAAAAAAAAAGAAAAAAATATTTTGGGGGCGAGTTCTCAAAGCTTGACGACAGATAAAGTAGAGAGAGAGATAAAGTACCAGCCAATCAGCTGCTAACGGGCACGTGCAGGAACTGATTGGTTAGTACTTTATCTCTCTCCAAGCTTTGATAAATCGCCCCTATGTCTGGGCATTTCTTTCTGACTGTAGAGAGGCAGGAATCATTCCGGAATAATCCAGAGCAAAGTTCTGAACATTTTCCTCTGCACAGGACAAAGAGCCAAGCATTCTGTTCAAACACATTACAGGGAAATCAGCCGAGGAAGGAAAGCATACAACAAAGTCAAAAAGTGCAAGAATTTCCAAGCAGCTGGGTATTGATTTTGTTGATGGTGAGCATAGGGCTCTGCGGACACGTGGTACACTTAATTGTGATTTTATTGACTATCATTTCAGCCTTGTTTATACTGCCAGAGGCTGTAGCTCACTGTGACTGATGGCCTTCGCCCGTTCACTCAGCTTCTTGCAGTTCTGTCCATACTATCCTATGTAGGATGTTCAGCCCAGAAGATGTGTGTGTTCATTGGAATTCTCTGAGCCTCACAGGGCAGACAGCCCTTTGGCGTTGCCTTCGGCAGGGAAGGTCTCCCTTTTGTTAAGAATATCGGCCAGGCTATCCTATAAAACCATGTATAAGTCACCTGTGTGAGCAACTTAAAGTTATTGTCTGTTCTGCTGGTTTGAAGCAACTGTATACACAGAGCTCTAATAAATACTGTAGAATGTTGCTGCAGTAGAGAATCTCCAACTGCTGAAATACTGCAACTCCCAGCATCATGTAATAGTCTGAAGAACTATCCTTAAGCAACAGAAAGTAGGCTCTACAGTAGGTAGAGACAACCTTCTGTGTATCCAGAGTGATTTGTGTAACCTCATCAGGCGAGATGGCTACTTACTGGCTGCGGTGGTGGAGTCTGTGAGACCACCGTGATGGTGTCTAATTGCAGGAGTATGTTGGGCACTTGTTGGGTCCCTCCAGTCCTGCTCTGTCATGTCTGACACGTGAGGGTCTGTTACCAGTTTCTACTCTATTTAGACAACGGGTCCCAGCTGTCATCATCCTGATGTCTTCCGTGCTGTGAGGTGGTTGATCCGCTCTCTGGTGGACAGCATGCAGAACTTCAAACTTTTTATGACTTACCAGCTGACTTGTGACTTCTGTTCTGATGCCCAGTTCAAAAAGTCCAGCCTATTTAAACCTCCTCTGTGCACCATACTGGTCCCAGAGTATCAGGTCTTCTGCTTGTGCTCCAGCATTACAGTATGTCTGTGCTAATCCGATTGTATCCCGTGTACCAACCCGGCTTGTTATCTCAGTTCTGCACCTTTGCCCGAGTCCCTGACTTTGGCTTGTTTCCTCCTTTTGTACCTTCACTAGTGACCCTACCCTTGGCTTGCCTGACCATTCTTGTGTCTGTTGATTCTGTGCTGTGCCTGCACTCCCGCACAGTCACCTCTGAGGGGCACAACCTGCAGATTCTGGGCAGTAAAGCACACCCCACCTTGTGGTGGTTCTTGGTGAAAACTAGTAAACCCTGCACCTTGACTCGTCCAGCCCTAATCCTAATCTGACCACATTTTATATGTGCTGAGTGTAGATACCTTGCCAGTCAGAGGTGGACAATTTGTGGCTCTCCAGCGGCAGGGCGTGTTGTTCTCAACAGCTGGAGAGCCATAGGTTGACTACTACCATAATTACATTTTGGGGGTAGAGGGGGTAGTCTTGATTTGAGGGAGCTGTCCCATTATTGACACATTCCTCCTGATTTATTCCCTTTACAGTTATGCCCATCATTTGTATGGTGAGGGAATAGTGGCTATTGCGCCCACGCGGCAAAACCCCAACAAAACTAATAGGCGTGGCACGAAAAGTCCCATTTGGGTGCCCAAATTTGTCATTTTTGCACATTTCAGCTCGCCACCCCCCGGAAATGTAAGCTTACATGCCAGCACCGGCAGCCAACGTGCCCAAATGGAGCAACAATTGAATTGCTCCATTGGGCGCCATCTAGTGGCTGCCAGCGCGATAACAATTGAATATCGCCCTTAGAGCCTCACTTTCAATTAAATATTATCACAAAGCAATATTACAGTACTTTTACATTTACGATATTTACTCACCGTATTTAAGGTCTGTGTCTCAGTAGCTGGAAGAGTAGAATGTGTTCCTAATTTTACGCAATGTACTGATATGTAGTGCTTCAGCCTACGTTCAATGGTGGAAATGTATATTGTTAAAAATTTCCTTTCCAAGTAAGGTTTAAAGTGCTTTTGTTTAGTATCAGAGACTTGGAGAGGACCTGAGGGAGGTTTAGATTTATGATCGGTAAATAAAATGAAGTCCAATAATAAAATACTGGCAGAATGTGCCGCCACATGTATTTATTTTAGTGGAAAAACATGCTGAATTATTGAATGAAGTTGATCACACAAAAGGATTGTTTTGGGTTCTCTCCTAAATTAGCATTGCCTTAAACTGTGAAAATTCATGAAAGCTGGATGAAAGGGGCAGTGAAAGCTAATAAACGGAATAACATTATGCCATGGAGGGTTTCTTTAGAAGGGAAAATGTGTTTGGAGAATGTAAGTGTAAAGGGATACATTGCTGCTGACATCTTATAGATGTCATGTGACATGTAAACAAATTCTGATCTGCCTTTCGTTTCATGAGCCATGGTGGAACGACAAGTCTCAGCATGCTCTGCTACAGCTTGGTCAAATTTGTCGTTCTGCCACTTCTAAAGAGCTACAAGTTATCTATTACGGATATATTCAATTAGTGACGAATTTTCCTACAGTCAGAAAATCTGCACTAATTCGACCTCAGTGTATTCAGTAGCGGGCTATTGCGCCCCTTTTGTAATCTATTTTTGCCCATGCCTTTTCTTTTTTTTTTCTTTTTTTGTTGAATCTGCATGGGCGAAAACGCCTGCAAATTCGACAAAACACGTGGTTTTCGCACGTGCAGATTTTTCAAACAGTCCAAAAAAAAAAAGAGGGCGAAAAGTGTGTAAAAAAAACCCTGGCACTAATTGAATTGACTAGGGTTAGCATCTCATCCCTTTAATCAGAGCCGGTCCTAGGCATAGGCAAACTAGGCAAATGCCTAGGACATTTGGTATGCTTAGGGGCACAAGCGGCTTCTACTGGTTAAAATGATATGCGGCATACCTATATTCTGTGTGTGACTGTGGCTGTATCTGCATATGAAATGTTACGTTACAGTGTATTCCAGGAAATCACTGTAATGTAACATTTCGTATGTAGATACAGCAACAGTCACATACAGAATATAGGCATGCTGCATATCATTTTAATCAACAGAAGCTGCTTGTGCATCCTAGCCACAGTAATGCAAATAAAATGCATTTTCGTAAAAAAAAGGCGCCCGAAGTTAGCAGAGCTGCCAGCTGACTCAAAGCCAGGCATCTCCTGCTGCATGGCATATTGAGGCAAGATGTATGAGGACACATCTGTATCCAAGCAGAGGCAGAGGTCACAGTGTTAGCAGTCATGTGAGTGCTGAGTGCGGGTGGGTTGGTTGTGCAGTAGTGTTCGGCATTATGTATATAAGAGCATTAATAAAGGTTGGCATAATGCGTAAGGCGCATTAAGTTTATAAGGACATTAATAATGTGTGCCATGTGTAAGGGGCATTACTGTGTGGTATTATTAGTATAAATGCATTACTAATGTGTGGCATTATGTGTATAAGGTGCTCTACTGTGTGGCGTAATGTATAGAAAGGGTACTACTGTGTGGTCTACTGTGAATAAAGAGTAATATGGTGTGGTATAATGTGAATAAGGAGCATTTCAGTGTGATGTAATGTGAATAAGGGGTACTACTGTGAGGAGTAACGTATATAAGGTTAAGTGGTACTACTGTGTGATGTAACATGAATAAGAGATGCTATCACATGATAAAATGTGTAAAAAGTTGCACTACTATGTGGCGTAATTTGAATTGGGTGTACTATTGTGTGGCCATTCCCCTTCCCGAGAACGCACCTTTTTTGAGCTCAGCGCCGAATGTGCCTATTTAAAATATAGGGGGTAGGAGCACGAAAAGGAGGACTACTATGGGTGAGGGGTGATGGTGCTGGGAAAGAGGTGCAGGGTCAAAGACGGAACTAGCGGCGGTGCTAGGGGGCACCAGGCAAAATCTTGCCAAGGGCATCATATTGGTTAGGGCCGGCTCTGCCTTTAATTCTGAACACATATTAATTACACAGGTTCTGTGGCTGATTAAAACCAGGTAAATGGAGTCTTGAAGTCAGCCAAGCTACAGAACCTGTGTAATTAATATGTGTCCAGAAAGTAATGTGGTAACCCTAAATACCCCCCTTAGGGGTAAATTTACGTAAGCTTCTAAAAATGAAACGTGGTGATGTTGCCCATAGCAACCAATCAGATTCTGTTTATCATTTTCTAGGATGTAGTAGAGAAATGATTGGTTGCTATGGGTGACCACTTTTAATTTTTAGAAGCTTTAGTAAATATTCCCCTAAGACAGGGGTGGCCAACCAGTCAGAGTCAAAGAGCCAAAAAATCTTGTTAGGTACATCAAAGGGCCGAAGGCGAGCTTGCAAAAATGGGGTGTGGCCTTGTGCCCGCTAGGCCACACCCTGGTATAAAATACATTGAAAAAGCCGGATCCAACATAAAATACATTGAAGAAGTCACTTCCGCATAAAATAATTGAAAAAGCCAGAACCATATGAAATATAATGAAAGACGATTCATATAGTACACTTCAGCTCTCCCATGTCACTCCAGTCAGCTTCCCCACGTGTCACTCCTGCTAGCACCCTCCTATGTCACTTCATCCAGCTCTCCCATGTCTCACTCCTGCTAGAACCCTCATGTGTCACTTCAGAGCCCCCCCACCCCAACTCATGCCATTGTAGCAGCTCCTTATTACCCCTTTAACACCACACAAATATCCTGGTATCGATCCAGCAATATGCCGAATCAGCACGGGTTGGTGTGCGGTGTGAATGGGCCATGGTCGAATTCCTGGGTCGCCTGACCCGATAATTCAACCCGGGTTATAAGCAGTGTTATTCCTGGGTTGAATACCGGGTCAGTGGCAGCGTAATTGGGTTCCCGGGTGATGGGACCCGTTTACTACATAGGGAGAGGCGGCATGGAGATGAGCTCATCTCCCAACGCCGCTGCCGCCCCCCTGCAGCTATGGCAACCGACCCAGCATATTGCCGAGTTGGGAAGCAACCTGTTAGGGTCCAATGCCGGATCCCACCCAGGAAGGACCGTTTCTAATTCCCGGGTGGGATCCTGCATTGGTAATGTGAAAGGGGCTTAAGGATCCTCTGTTTGCCGGTGGGTGTTTTATCTCTAGTTTCTGGCTTCCTCAGTCCGCAGCCCTGGTAGTGCTTCCGCGTGTCTTTCTGGAGTGCAGTGGTTACCAGATCTGTTGTGGTAATGTGACTTCAAGTGTGGGGAGCCACATTTTAAGAAAGAAAGAGCCACATGCGGCTCAAGAGCCACAGGTTGGCCACCCCTGCCCTAAGAGATAAGAAACTTCTAGCTTCTGGGCAGAGATAGAATCAAGGGCGCCGGGCGCGACAGGCCAAAATTGAATGGGGGTGCCCTAAAGCAACGTCTTATAAGTAAAATAATGTATTATGTGGGGATGGGTGATGCTTTATTGGATAGTTTGCCATGCAGCAATAATCATAAATTATATTATTTTTGGAATGCATCCTAGTTCATAACATACCCTCATATACAGTATTTATTTACATTTGTGATTGCCATATTTTGGCCTATTTATGTTCTCTGTGTGGCAGGAACCAGTGAGGTGTTTGGCTGGGGAGGCACATTATATATATATATATATATATATATATATATATATATATATAAATCCATGTCAGTCGGCACTCATAGTTTAATAGAACAACATTCCTCCGTGCCAGATCATAATACCATGTGTAGAATCCAAAAAAGAACGACACTGGAGGCAAAGATAATGAAGCAAACAAACTTGTATTGATGGGTAACAGTCGTTTCAGGGCATCCGCCCCTTAGAATTTGTCGGCAGATAAGAACCACTTGGCCCATCTAGTCTGCCCCTTATTTTTTTTTTTTTTATATTATTTTTTATCACTAACCTTATTTGATCCTTATTTCTTTGTAAGGATATCTTTATGTCTATCCCATGCATGTTTAAATTGCTCTACTGTCTTAGCCTCTACCACCTCTGATGGGAGGCTATTCCACTTGTCCACTACCCTTTCTGTGAAATAATTTTTCCGCAAATTTCCCCTGAACCTCCCCCCCTCCAGTCTCAGTGCATGTCCTCGTGTCCTATTGCTTCTCTTCATTTGGAGAATGTTTCCCTCCTGGACTTTGTTAAAACCCTTCATATATTTGAAAGTTTCTATCATGTCCCCCCTTTCCCTTCTCTGCTCCAAACTATACATATTGAGATTTCTTAGTCTTTCTGGGTATGTTTTGTGATGTAGGCCATGCACCCTTTTAGTTGCCCTCCTTTGTACAGTTTCTAATGTATTAATATCCTTTTGAAGATATGGCCTCCAGAACTGAATACAGTATTCTAGATGAGGCCGTACTAATGACCTATACAGTGGCATTATTACTTCTTTCTTTCTGCTGCTGATTCCTCTCCCAATGCAGCCAAGCATCTGACTAGCCTTCCTCATTGCCTTGTTACATTGCTTACCTGCTTTTAAGTCATCTGAAATAGTGACTCCTAAATCCCTTTCCTCCTCAGTAGTTTCCAGTATAGTGCCATTAATACTGTATTTAGCTTTAGGATTTTTGAGACCCAAGTGCATGATTTTGCATTTTTTGGCATTAAACTGTAATTGCCAGACTCTTGACCATTCCTCTAGTCTACCTAGATCCTCAATCATTTGTTTTACCCCACCTGGTGTGTCTACCCTGTTGCATACCTTTGTGTCATCTGCAAAAAGGCATACTTTCCCTTTAATGCCATTTGCAATGTCACCAATAAAGATATTAAAAAGCACTGGTCCAAGTACAGATCCCTGGGGTACTCCACTGGTAACATTTCCCTCCTGTGAATGCACTCCTTTTACCACAACTCTCTGTTTTCTATCCTTCAACCAAGATCTTATCCATTCAATAATCCTAATATCCAATCCCAAACTTTCAAGTTTATTTAGCAGTCTGCGATGTGGAACTGTGTCAAAAGCCTTACTAAAGTCTAGATAAGCTATATCCATGGCTCCACCTTTATCCATCACTTGAGTCACACAATCAAAAAAGTCAATAAGATTTGTTTGACATGATCTCCCCCCAGTGAATCCATGCTGTTTGGGATCCAGTAAATTGCCGGATTTGAGATAATCTACAACTCTTTCTTTTAAGAGTGTTTCCATCAATTTCCCTACTACTGATGTAAGACTCACTGGTCTGTAGTTGTTTGCCTCTTCCTTGCTTCCACTTTTGTGCAGTGGGACTACGTTTGCTCTTTTCCAGTCCCCTGGAATTTCTCCTGTAGCTAATGACTGGTTGAATAATTCTGTCAATGGTGCTACCAGCACCTCTTTAAGTTCTTTTAATATCCTTGGATGTATCCCATCTGGCCCCATAGATTTGTCCACTTTCAGCTTTGAGAGTTCTGTTAGGACCTTCTCCTCTGTAAATGTACTTGTTTCATTTTCCTGAATATCCCTGCAACTTAACTGTGGCCCCTTCCCCTCTCTTTCAGTAGTAAATACTGAGCAAAAATAATCATTAAGATGATCTGCTATTAAATTGTCTCCTTCAACAAGACTCCCAGTGTCCGTCTTTAGTTTTATAATTCCGCCTTTTGTTTTTCTATTTTCGCTTATATACCTAAAAAAAGTTTTGCCTCCTTTACCCACTGACTGGGCCATTTTCTCCTCAACTCATCTGATTACCTTCTTTGTCTCCTTCTGTCTAACAAGATATATCTTTTTGTCTTCATTATTTTGTGTCTGCTTATATTTCCTAAAAGCCATCTTTTTTGCTCTCACAATATTTGCTACTTCTTTTGCAAACCACACTGGCTTCCTTTTCCTTGTGTTTTTCCTAACAGTTTTGATACAAAGGTCTGTTGCCTTCAATACACCTGATTGGCTAGTCTTGATAAAGATTCATAAAAGTGAATCGAAACGTCGACCATTACAAGCCTGAACTTTAACCGAATAAAGATTCCATTTTTACTGATCTATGTCGATGACGTCGTCTGTGGAGAGTGCACCCCCACACAAGTGGACACTACATGTGTCTAGGTGGTTGACCACTGGGAGCCCCCCCCCCCCCCCCCCCCCCGTTGTAATTTCATTGATGAGAGTGCAGGATTGTCTGTGTGTGTGTGTATATATATATATATATATATATATATACTGGAGCACACACACACACACACACACACACACACACACATCTCACTGCACTAATCATTCATTGTACTGTAGGTCCAAAAAGTCCCTCTCTGCACTGGCCTATAATCATTAAGGACAGACAGCCTAGCATGTTCTCACCTGGGGGGGATGATGATGATGCTGCCGCTGCTGGATGAGAGGGAGGTGGAGTAGGAATGAGAGGGGAGAGTGCTGGGCACAGTCGCCGCTGCAAGCACTACACCCCTGGGCTTCCCGGGGCCACCGCTGCTGCAGTGACCCGGGACAGCTCCAACATAACTACCGGGTCCCGCCGCCCCTTCCCCCGCCGCTTATGTGTGATTGGACCAGCGGATCAAGCACTGGATCTGCTGTCCAATGACAGCTGTCTCGCTGACAGGGGCGTGTCTGAAAGGCCATCGCTGTCAGCGAGGCACTTGTATAAGTGGGGTCTGGGTCAACACACCTTAGGTCGACACCAATTGGTCGACACGCCTTATGTCAACATGAACAAAATGTCGACATGAAAAAGGTCGACATGGGAACAAGTTGACATGAGTTTTTTATGTGGTTTTTTTTTTGTGTCGTTTTCTTCGTAGAGTGACCGGGAACCCCAATTAGTGCACCGCGTCCCCTCGCATGGCTCGCTTCACTCACCATACTTTGGGCAAGGTGCCTTGCTTCGCTTGGCACAGATTACCGTTCCAATCGTAGTCCACGTGGATCATTAAGTATGAAAAGGTTAAAAAAAGAAATAAATCGTGAAAAACGCATGTCGACCTTTTCCATGTCAAGCTTGTTCATGTCGACATTTTGCCCATGTCGACCTAAGTGGTGTTGACCAATTGGTGTCGACCTAAGGTGTGTCGACCTTTTTGTTGTCGACCTGGAGTCCGGATACTGTATAAGTTCCGATTTCCCCTCTGTTTCTAATGGTCTTTTACAGCCCAGTGCTTGGCCCCGCCCCCTCGCATTGTCCCCGTTACCTCTGTCTATGGGAGGCCTCCCAAACTAATTTACTAGACTAAAATGATTAGAACAATATAAAGAGGATACATATGACACAGAATGTGTTTTATGTATCTTCTTTGTATTATTTTAATCATTATGACAGGGGAGGCACTACCTCCCCTGCCTGCACGTCCCTGACAGGAACGCACCGCCATCAAGCTGACTTCATATTTCGCAACTCTGCCTAAGTGAAGGATCTTCAAGCCAAAGTATGGCCTCCGAAGACCATATAACAAATATGCACACACTTAGAACGGTGGATTCCTGTTTCCTGGATGTCCGGCCCCTCCGTGATCACAATCTGAGTCATTAACTTGCATACAATATAGTTCTCAAGGAGCTCAGACCTTGCACACTCTAATGGTTACCTAAGCCTCTGTGACGGCTGGCCACACCTTCAAACATGGGCCCCTACCACTACATTTTCCTGGCTGGCCCTTCAGGCACCTTTCGACACTGGGGTAGTGTCTGCCATTTTGGGTGTGTGTATATGCCTTCAGTTGCGACCGCACACTCAGAAAACACGGCAGCATCGCTGCTCCCACAACCAGTCTGCACAGCCATAGACTCACTTGGGGAGTTAATGCTGTCTATGTGTACCCATTTGCCGAAGACCTTGTGATGGCTCAGATTTGTAATCCGTAGGCTTGCAAATCGCATCTGCTTAGGCTTTTGCGTACAAAACAGAATCATGCCCACAATAACAGTAATCGGCAACAGAAAACTGATGAAGGACGCATCACTTCAATCAGACTGATCAGCCACAGAGCCGTGCGCGTGGGCCAGTGTTCTGTTGCTTCAATGAAACACGCTCTCACAGACAGGGAAACGTACACAGCTGCAGGATGCGCAGTAGAATGGCATGACCAGAGGAATTTTTGGGGCAGATGGGACATTAAAGCATGTAGAGGGATTAGCAGGGCAGCTATTGGGGGGGACTGTGGGAACTGGTGTCCCGGGCTCTTACAGAGAGTGGGCCACCCCTGGCTCCTACCGCCAATACCTGTAGAGCTGCCCACTTCTGTGAATCAACAGCAGACTTATGCGCAGAAAGGACTTCTTAAAATAAGCCTTCCCTGTGCATCAGCTCTCTGTGAACTATTCCTGTAGGTCCGCAACACTCCACCTATATGTAACGTCACAATGTATAACATCACATAGGGGTGGAGCAGTGCTGCAGAATCCTTTTTTTTTTTTTTTTTTTTTGTGGGGCCACGGCCCCACAATTTCTGATGGCAGCCCTGGGGATTAGTATATATGGATGGCAGTGGACTGCTAGCAATGAGCCTTGAGAGGGGGGATGAGTCATAGGGATCCGGTCTGAAGATCGACAGTGCCTAGGTCGACAATGTTTAGGTCGACCACTATAGGTCGACAGTCACTGGGTTGACAGGGTTTGAAGGTCGACAGGGTTTCTAGGTCGACAGGTCAAAAGGTCGACATGAGTTTTTCACATTTTGTTTCTTTTTTTGAACTTTTTCATACTTAATGGTCCACGTGGACTACGAATGGAACGGTAATCTGTGCCGAGTGAAGCAGTAGCGGAGCGAGGCACCTTGCCCGAAGCATGGTGAGCGAGCGAGCCATGCGAGGGGACACGGTGCACTAATTGGGCTTCCCGGTCACTGTACATAGAAAATTACACCAAAAAAACATGCAAATCTCATGTCGACCTTTTGACCTTTCAACCCTAGAGATGAGCGCCTGAAATTTTTCGGGTTTTGTGTTTTGGTTTTGGGTTCGGTTCCGCGGCCGTGTTTTGGGTTCGAACGCGTTTTGGCAAAACCTCACCGAATTTTTTTTGTCGGATTCGGGTGTGTTTTGGATTCGGGTGTTTTTTTCAAAAAACCCTAAAAAACAGCTTAAATCATAGAATTTGGGGGTCATTTTGATCCCAAAGTATTATTAACCTCAAAAACCATAATTTACACTCATTTTCAGTCTATTCTGAATACCTCACACCTCACAATATTATTTTTAGTCCTAAAATTTGCACCGAGGTCGCTGTGTGAGTAAGATAAGCGACCCTAGTGGCCGACACAAACACCGGGCCCATCTAGGAGTGGCACTGCAGTGTCACGCAGGATGTCCCTTCCAAAAAACCCTCCCCAAACAGCACATGACGCAAAGAAAAAAAGAGGCGCAATGAGGTAGCTGTGTGAGTAAGATTAGCGACCCTAGTGGCCGACACAAACACCGGGCCCATCTAGGAGTGTCACTGCAGTGTCACGCAGGATGTCCCTTCCAAAAAACCCTCCCCAAACAGCACATGACGCAAAGAAAAAAAGAGGCGCAATGAGGTAGCTGACTGTGTGAGTAAGATTAGCGACCCTAGTGGCCGACACAAACACCGGGCCCATCTAGGAGTGGCACTGCAGTGTCACGCAGGATGTCCCTTCCAAAAAACCCTCCCCAATCAGCACATGATGCAAAGAAAAAGAAAAGAAAAAAGAGGTGCAAGATGGAATTGTCCTTGGGCCCTCCCACCCACCCTTATGTTGTATAAACAAAACAGGACATGCACACTTTAACCAACCCATCATTTCAGTGACAGGGTCTGCCACACGACTGTGACTGATATGACGGGTTGGTTTGGACCCCCCCCAAAAAAGAAGCAATTAATCTCTCCTTGCACAAACTGGCTCTACAGAGGCAAGATGTCCACCTCATCTTCACCCTCCGATATATCACCGTGTACATCCCCCTCCTCACAGATTATCAATTCGTCCCCACTGGAATCCACCATCTCAGCTCCCTGTGTACTTTGTGGAGGCAATTGCTGCTGGTCAATGTCTCCGCGGAGGAATTGATTATAATTCATTTTAATGAACATCATCTTCTCCACATTTTCTGGATGTAACCTCGTACGCCGATTGCTGACAAGGTGAGCGGCGGCACTAAACACTCTTTCGGAGTACACACTTGTGGGAGGGCAACTTAGGTAGAATAAAGCCAGTTTGTGCAAGGGCCTCCAAATTGCCTCTTTTTCCTGCCAGTATAAGTACGGACTGTGTGACGTGCCTACTTGGATGCGGTCACTCATATAATCCTCCACCATTCTATCAATGTTGAGAGAATCATATGCAGTGACAGTAGACGACATGTCCGTAATCGTTGTCAGGTCCTTCAGTCCGGACCAGATGTCAGCATCAGCAGTCGCTCCAGACTGCCCTGCATCACCGCCAGCGGGTGGGCTCGGAATTCTGAGCCTTTTCCTCGCACCCCCAGTTGCGGGAGAATGTGAAGGAGGAGATGTTGACAGGTCGCGTTCCGCTTGACTTGACAATTTTGTCACCAGCAGGTCTTTCAACCCCAGCAGACCTGTGTCTGCCGGAAAGAGAGATCCAAGGTAGGCTTTAAATCTAGGATCGAGCACGGTGGCCAAAATGTAGTGCTCTGATTTCAACAGATTGACCACCCGTGAATCCTTGTTAAGCGAATTAAGGGCTGCATCCACAAGTCCCACATGCCTAGCGGAATCGCTCCCTTTTAGCTCCTTCTTCAATGCCTCCAGCTTCTTCTGCAAAAGCCTGATGAGGGGAATGACCTGACTCAGGCTGGCAGTGTCTGAACTGACTTCACGTGTGGCAAGTTCAAAGGGCATCAGAACCTTGCACAACGTTGAAATCATTCTCCACTGCACTTGAGACAGGTGCATTCCACCTACTATATCGTGCTCAATTGTATAGGCTTGAATGGCCTTTTGCTGCTCCTCCAACCTCTGAAGCATATAGAGGGTTGAATTCCACCTCGTTACCACTTCTTGCTTCAGATGATGGCAGGGCAGGTTCAGTAGTTTTTGGTGGTGCTCCAGTCTTCTGTACGTGGTGCCTGTACGCCGAAAGTGTCCCGCAATTTTTCTGGCCACCGACAGCATCTCTTGCACGCCCCTGTCGTTTTTTAAAAAATTCTGCACCACCAAATTCAAGGTATGTGCAAAACATGGGACGTGCTGGAATTTGCCCATATTTAATGCACACACAATATTGCTGGCGTTGTCCGATGCCACAAATCCACAGGAGAGTCCAATTGGGGTAAGCCATTCCGCGATGATCTTCCTCAGTTGCCGTAAGAGGTTTTCAGCTGTGTGCGTATTCTGGAAAGCGGTGATACAAAGCGTAGCCTGCCTAGGAAAGAGTTGGCGTTTGCGAGATGCTGCTACTGGTGCCGCCGCTGCTGTTCTTGCGGCGGGAGTCCATACATCTACCCAGTGGGCTGTCACAGTCATATAGTCCTGACCCTGCCCTGCTCCACTTGTCCACATGTCCGTGGTTAAGTGGACATTGGGTACAACTGCATTTTTTAGGACACTGGTGAGTCTTTTTCTGACGTCCGTGTACATTCTCGGTATCGCCTGCCTAGAGAAGTGGAACCTAGATGGTATTTGGTAACGGGGGCACACTGCCTCAATAAATTGTCTAGTTCCCTGTGAACTAACGGCGGATACCGGACGCACGTCTAACACCAACATAGTTGTCAAGGACTCAGTTATCCGCTTTGCAGTAGGATGACTGCTGTGATATTTCATCTTCCTCGCAAAGGACTGTTGAACAGTCAATTGCTTACTGGAAGTAGTACAAGTGGGCTTACGACTTCCCCTCTGGGATGACCATCGACTCCCAGCGGCAACAACAGCAGCGCCAGCAGCAGTAGGCGTTACACGCAAGGATGCATCGGAGGAATCCCAGGCAGGAGAGGACTCGTCAGAATTGCCAGTGACATGGCCTGCAGGACTATTGGCATTCCTGGGGAAGGAGGAAATTGACACTGAGGGAGTTGGTGGGGTGGTTTGCGTGAGCTTGGTTACAAGAGGAAGGGATTTACTGGTCAGTGGACTGCTTCCGCTGTCACCCAAAGTTTTTGAACTTGTCACTGACTTATTATGAATGCGCTGCAGGTGACGTATAAGGGAGGATGTTCCGAGGTGGTTAACGTCCTTACCCCTACTTATTACAGCTTGACAAAGGGAACACACGGCTTGACACCTGTTGTCCGCATTTCTGGTGAAATACCTCCACACCGAAGAGCTGATTTTTTTGGTATTTTCACCTGGCATGTCAACGGCCATATTCCTCCCACGGACAACAGGTGTCTCCCCGGGTGCCTGACTTAAACAAACCACCTCACCATCAGAATCCTCCTGGTCAATTTCCTCCCCAGCGCCAGCAACACCCATATCCTCCTCATCCTGGTGTACTTCAACACTGACATCTTCAATCTATCAGGAACTGGACTGCGGGTGCTCCTTCCAGCACTTGCAGGGGGCGTGCAAATGGTGGAAGGCGCATGCTCTTCACGTCCAGTGTTGGGAAGGTCAGGCATCGCAACCGACACAATTGGACTCTCCTTGTGGATTTGGGATTTCGAAGAATGCACAGTTCTTTGCTGTGCTGCTTTTGCCAGCTTGAGTCTTTTCATTTTTCTAGCGAGAGGCTGAGTGCTTCCATCCTCATGTGAAGCTGAACCACTAGCCATGAACATAGGCCAGGGCCTCAGCCGTTCCTTGCCACTCCGTGTGGTAAATGGCATATTGGCAAGTTTACGCTTCTCCTCCGACAATTTTATTTTAGGTTTTGGAGTCCTTTTTTTACTGATATTTGGTGTTTTGGATTTGACATGCTCTGTACTATGACATTGGGCATCGGCCTTGGCAGACGACGTTGCTGGCATTTCATCGTCTCGGCCATGACTAGTGGCAGCAGCTTCAGCACGAGGTGGAAGTGGATCTTGATCTTTCCCTAATTTTGGAACCTCAACATTTTTGTTCTCCATATTTTAATAGGCACAACTAAAAGGCACCTCAGGTAAACAATGGAGATGGATGGATTGGATACTAGTATACAATTATGGACGGGCTGCCGAGTGCCGACACAGAGGTAGCCACAGCCGTGAACTACCGCACTGTACTGTGTCTGCTGCTAATATATAGACTGGTTGATAAAGAGATAGTATACTCGTAACTAGTATGTATGTATAAAGAAAGAAAAAAAAACCACGGTTAGGTGGTATATACAATTATGGACGGGCTGCCGAGTGCCGACACAGAGGTAGCCACAGCCGTGAACTACCGCACTGTACTGTGTCTGCTGCTAATATATAGACTGGTTGATAAAGAGATAGTATACTCGTAACTAGTATGTATGTATAAAGAAAGAAAAAAAAACCACGGTTAGGTGGTATATACAATTATGGACGGGCTGCCGAGTGCCGACACAGAGGTAGCCACAGCCGTGAACTACCGCACTGTACTGTGTCTGCTGCTAATATATAGACTGGTTGATAAAGAGATAGTATACTCGTAACTAGTATGTATGTATAAAGAAAGAAAAAAAAACCACGGTTAGGTGGTATATACAATTATGGACGGGCTGCCGAGTGCCGACACAGAGGTAGCCACAGCCGTGAACTACCGCACTGTACTGTGTCTGCTGCTAATATATAGACTGGTTGATAAAGAGATAGTATACTCGTAACTAGTATGTATGTATAAAGAAAGAAAAAAAAACCACGGTTAGGTGGTATATACAATTATGGACGGGCTGCCGAGTGCCGACACAGAGGTAGCCACAGCCGTGAACTACCGCACTGTACTGTGTCTGCTGCTAATATATAGACTGGTTGATAAAGAGATAGTATACTCGTAACTAGTATGTATGTATAAAGAAAGAAAAAAAAACCACGGTTAGGTGGTATATACAATTATGGACGGCCTGCCGAGTGCCGACACAGAGGTAGCCACAGCCGTGAACTACCGCACTGTACTGTGTCTGCTGCTAATATATAGACTGGTTGATAAAGAGATAGTATACTCGTAACTAGTATGTATGTATAAAGAAAGAAAAAAAAACCACGGTTAGGTGGTATATACAATTATGGACGGGCTGCCGAGTGCCGACACAGAGGTAGCCACAGCCGTGAACTACCGCACTGTACTGTGTCTGCTGCTAATATAGACTGGTTGATAAAGAGATAGTATACTCGTAACTAGTATGTATGTATAAAGAAAGAAAAAAAAACCACGGTTAGGTGGTATATACAATTATGGACGGGCTGCCGAGTGCCGACACAGAGGTAGCCACAGCCGTGAACTACCGCACTGTACTGTGTCTGCTGCTAATATAGACTGGTTGATAAAGAGATAGTATACTACTAATATTATATATACTGGTGGTCAGGTCACTGGTCACTAGTCACACTGGCAGTGGCACTCCTGCAGCAAAAGTGTGCACTGTTTAATTTTAATATAATATTATGTACTCCTGGCTCCTGCTATAACCTATAACTGGCACTGCAGTAGTGCTCCCCAGTCTCCCCCACAATTATAAGCTGTGTGAGCTGAGCAGTCAGACAGATATATAATATATATAGATGATGCAGCACACTGGCCTGAGCCTGAGCAGTGCACATAGATATGGTATGTGACTGACTGAGTCACTGTGTGTATCGCTTTTTTCAGGCAGAGAACGGATATATTAAATAAACTGCACTGTGTGTCTGGTGGTCACTCACTATATAATATATTATGTACTCCTGGCTCCTGCTATAACCTATAACTGGCACTGCAGTAGTGCTCCCCAGTCTCCCCCACAATTATAAGCTGTGTGAGCTGAGCAGTCAGACAGATATATATAATATTATATATAGATAATAGATGATGCAGCACACTGGCCTGAGCCTGAGCAGTGCACACAGATATGGTATGTGACTGAGTCACTGTGTGCTGTGTATTGCTTTTTTCAGGCAGAGAACGGATTATAAATAAAACTGGTGGTCACTATCAGCAAAACTCTGCACTGTACTGAGTACTCCTAATGCTCCCCAAAATTAGTAAATCAAGTGTCTCTCTAATCTATTCTAAACGGAGAGGACGCCAGCCACGTCCTCTCCCTATCAATCTCAATGCACGTGTGAAAATGGCGGCGACGCGCGGCTCCTTATATAGAATCCGAGTCTCGCGATAGAATCCGAGCCTCGCGAGAATCCGACAGCGTCATGATGACGTTCGGGCGCGCTCGGGTTAACCGAGCAAGGCGGGAAGATCCGAGTCGCTCGGACCCGTGAAAAAAAACATGAAGTTCTGGCGGGTTCGGATTCAGAGAAACCGAACCCGCTCATCTCTAGAACATGTTGACCTAGAAACCCTGTCGACCTAGTGACTGTTGACCTATAGTGGTCGACCTAAACGTTGTCGATCTAATGATCCACACCCGAGTCATAATAGAGGGCAATTAGCGTGAGAAGTGTGGTTTTATCTCCTATTTAATAGCCCAGATCTGTGACTTTGTGCCTCATTTGCTAACGCTGGGCGGAGTCACAACACTGGGCGGAGTTAGTCAAATGAGTCACAGATCTGGGCAAATCTATAGGAAACTAGGAGCAGAAGCAGATGGTATGGGCATGGCACATGCAGGGGTGCATACCTCCCAGCTTTCTTCAGGCAGAAGGAGGGACACACGCGGCGAAAAGGGGGCGTGGCCACCGAAAAGGGGCGTGGCTTCACGGGAGGACCCACAGTCGCGAGCCACGCACCCGTTTTAGTCAGTGAGGGGGCATGCCCAGCGCTCTGTGAGCTGCTGGCATGCCCCAGGGGCGGATTATGAGTCCGTGGGGCCCAGGGCACTTCAGACAGGGGACCCTATCTCATTGCTGTGGGTTTGGGGGCATGGCCTAATCGCACCCCTCAGCTAGGGGTAAATCCAGAGGGGGTGGTCACTCCCCCCTACACACCCGCACAGGCAGAAGAAAGCAGGGAGGCAGCACCACAGACCTGCCAACACGCAGCAGCGTGTGCTCACTGTAGCACAATGCTGCTGCTGTTGCTGGCAGGATGGGGGAGCTTCAGAGCTACTCCAGCCGGGGGGGGGCCCAAAAACTGTGGGGCCCGCGGTACGTATCCCCTGTGCCCCACCTTAATCCGGCTCTGCTGCTGGACCCCCCCTTAATCCGTACCCCTTAATGCCCCGTCTCGCTCTGTCTCCACTAAATAGACGCTGTGCGCATACGCACAGCGTCTATTCACCGCTGCTTTGCTAAGCAGAGCAGCGAGTACAGGAGCTTCCCAACTGCCCCACCCCCACCGCGGGACACTGCGGCCCGTGGGTGGGACAGCGGGACAGACCCCCAAAAATGGGTCTGTCCCGCGAAAATCGGGACAGTTGGGAGGTATGGGGGTGTGTGAGGGGGTATGCCGTACAGACAGATGGGCACCGGCTCACTCTGTGCTTGACCCCCCACATCAGCAAACTCAGCAGGGTCTCTCTGGCGTGGAGGAGCGTTACTTTCTGGCACACTCCACGCTTCTTAGCTGCAGTTTTGTGGGGCACCTGCCGCTGTGCAGGTTCCGTACTGTCTCTGTTATCTCCAGCCCCGGCAACCCCACCGCTAGCTGCAGCCCGCAGTGAGGTGCGCCCAGCTCCTTCACACACTTTAGTCGGCGGGCAGCGCTGCAGACGTCCGCGCTGCTTGCAGGCTCTGACCCCCTCCTCCCTCCAGCCGCAGCATCTCCTGGGGGCTAACCAGTCACTCCCAGTCTCCCCTTACCACAGTGCCCAGCAGCCGCGAGGTCCGCGCCGCGTGCATGCTATGACCCGCTCCTCCCTTCAGTCCCAGCGTCTCCTGGGGGCTAACCAGTCACTCCCACTCTCCCCTTACCACAGTGCCAGGCAGCCACTGTGTGTGACTGAGGAGTGGGGGGGGGGGTATGCGGGCGGGCAGAGGAAGCAGGACTCCAGCCTGAAAGAGTCAGCCATGCCAAGTCTCCACCAGCAGCAGATCCCAACAGGTTGGAGTGGAACAGCAGCAGCCAGCAGCAGTGACTCCGGTAAGACACATCTGTCTGTCACCACTGTTCTGTCCCTAATACCAATCTCTCCTGTGCCCTGTGTTCTGTTATGTCTCTGTCACCCCTGGCCTTGCCCTGTCACCCCTGGCCTTGCCCTGTCACTCCTGGCCTTGCCCTGTCACCCTTATCCTGGCCCTTTCACCCTTATCCTGGCCCTGTCACCCTTATCTTGGTCCTGTTACCCCTATCCTGGCCCTGTCACCCATGTGCTTGCCCTTTCAACTCTATCCTGGCCCTGTCCTGGTCCTGCTGCCCCTACCCTGGCCCTGTCACCCCTATCCTGTCCCTGTCATTTCTGTCCTGGCCCCATCGCCCCTGTCCTTGCCCCGTCACCCCTGTCCTGGCCCCGTCACCCCTGTCCTGGCCCCGTCACCCCTGTCCTGGCCCCGTCACCCCTGTTCTGACCCTGTCACCCCTGTCCTGGCCCCGTCACCCCTGTTCTGACCCTGTCATCCCTGTCCTGGCCCTGTTACTGCATACCCTCCAACTACCTTTTTGCAGCGCCTCCAGACCCCTCCCCAATGCACCACACCTCTGCACCTTCCACTCTACCACATGCGGCACTCCACCCCTCCCCCACACGCTGTGCCTCCAGACCCCCTACACCACCCGTGGCTCCCACCCCTCCACCACCCACAGCACCTCCAGACCCCCTCCACCTCCATATATGTCTCCCCCCACACCTGCCCCTCCCCCACCCGCGGTGCCTCCGGACCCCCTACCCCACCCCTGGCACCCCCGCCCCTTCCAATCCCACAGCACCTCCGGAACCCTTCACCCATCCGCAACATCCCCGCACCTGCCCCTCCCCCACCTGTGGCACCCCTGCCCCTCCCCCACCTGCAGTGCCTCCGGACCCCTCCCCCGTCTGCAGCCCCCATTCCTCTGCCCCTACCCCACCCGCAGCACTACCCAACC
Source organism: Pseudophryne corroboree (assembly GCF_028390025.1). Classification (NCBI taxonomy): domain Eukaryota; kingdom Metazoa; phylum Chordata; class Amphibia; order Anura; family Myobatrachidae; genus Pseudophryne; species Pseudophryne corroboree. The sequence goes on along the minus strand of NC_086454.1, from coordinate 267,822,467 downwards.
CTTCCCCATCCGCCCCACCCCCCCGAATCCGCCCCCCTTCCACTCGCAGCATCTACAGACACCCTCCCCCATCCGCAGTCCCCCCCACACTTGCTACATCCTGTACATCGTGCCCTGCAGGTGCTGTTCACGCCGTCGCAAGGGGCTGCGCCTCCTTCACCATCGCACGCCCTTTCATTGTGCAATATTTAACCACTAACAAAGGAATGCAGGTAATACTCCATATAATACAAATATTGAACCCCAGAAAGGCATGCAAGGGTTAAGGGGGCGTAGCCCCTTGCGACGGTGTGAAGAGCGCCCGTAGGGCGCGATGAAGCACCTAGTATACAATAATTGTTACGTTGTCTTCAGAACTACATACTGAATATGGAAACTCCTCTAGAAATCCAGCATTTTCCCTGCCTACCGTAACACTGGATGGATATACTGTAGATGACAGCTTTAGGATTAAAAGATCTATTAAAAAAACAAACTTTAACCATTGAGCACACAATAAAGTTGATAGTAGCAAGTCCCTGCCAATGTACACAGCTATCAAGAGCGCCCAACCTGTCCTTTGCAATTACTTATTTCCTCTGTCTGTCACTACTTCTCCGCATTGGTTAGAGCCTCCGTCTGCCCCGGCCAATGTACTTACCCATCCGCTGCCTTTGATCCCAGGCCTGCTCTGCTTCTGTGTGATACATATTAACAGTTTGTTCTGTAGCGCCGCAGTTTAACATGTTATAAATTTTAAGCATGTGTCCTTTTGTGAGCAGACCTTGCAAGATATCCCCCCCCCCCCGCCGCCCCCTTTTAAAATTCAGATACTTTCAGCTGTGTTTATTCCCATCGTCAGCATACTTTATCATATCAAAGCCTTTGCAGACAGTGTAGTCCCACTGAGTTATGTTTGGGGTCATGTTTTGCGGTGTGCCCTTTAATACTGTAGCTTTAGAAATGCAATTTTCAGCCTCTGCTTATTACAATATGATAAAGTATGCCTGGTCTATGTCCAGCTCCACTAATCTCTAGACTACACTTCATGAATTAGGCATGAAGTTTTTAGTCAATGTGCTTTCAAAGTGCAGTGTATAGGGAATCATGGGTTTTCTAGGCGCAGAGCTGGAAATCTATAGTGGGCGGGGCTCATTTTCTAACATCTCTGAAAGAAATTACCTTTTCTGGCATACAAAATACAACAACATCTTCATCATATCTCCCAGTCATTAAGGAACGGGCGAAAATAAATGACTGTTTGAATTTTTTTAAATCGAGCCTTGAAACTGTAGATTATTCTCTAACAATCAGCATATCAAACACCTTATAATGTGATCTCGGAACTGGAGGTTAATATCTGCATGTAGAAATATATTTGATTTTTTATAAAGCCTCGATCTTCAACATTCGGAATCGGCGTTGTATAATGCTATATTGTGGCATAAGTTTCTAATGTTTAGATTACCCGGCTTTGTTTGGATAATGTTATAACAAATACATTTTTGTGTCCCACAGTTAGTATTCTTGCTGGGGTTATGGGATTGAACAAAAGTGAGTATTTTCAGGTGAGCGCAGTAATGAAAATAGTGCTGCCTGGGTCCAATATGGGGAAGATAAACACAAATCTTCAATGGTATGAGAAAAAATGTCTTTACAATATATGGGACCCCTGGCACATAATATTCATAGATGTATATTGTACTTAATAGTACTGGATCATTGAACCACCATGTGCATTATTTTATATACACAAGCACGACATTTTATTAAAACAAATATACATATACCAGGTTAAAACATATAATGTGCAAAAATAAGCAAATTAAACGTGCAAAATAAGCAATTTTGAGTGAGGTAGATAGGAGCTGAGTGCCTTGATGAAAGTGCCTTGGTGCTTATATTCTCCTTAGATGGAGACAGTCTCTCACCATAGTCCATAGGTGCGGTGGGCTAGCTCAAGAAGATAGCTGGGGTCCTAGACTGAATAGCCCAGCACCACCGCACTGTGTATATCAGCTTAAAGTCTCCAGCTCCAAAGCATACCCCTGACTTCTCCTCCAAATAACGCGTTTCGGTCCTTCAATGGCCTTTCTCAAAAATGGGATTATGGGATTATCATTTCAGTTTATGTATCTTGGTATATAAGAGTATTGATACCATTACTTCCAAATGCATAAGGCAAATGTATTCTAAATAATGGTATATCGGGATATAAGGGGAAATGGCGGTAATTCTGCTTCTTCCACATTAGCTTTGGGATATTTTCATGTTTCTCTGTCGGAATTTGGCCTTAGGTGCTCTGTGTGGAATTCCCTCTATTATAATTGTTCCACCCGGAATTGCCAGTGATACCAGTTGTGCATTTATCATTTGTGCAGTGCATAGGGGCTTATCGTGTCCAGGGAGGCCCACAGCACAAACGCTGCACCCATTTCTTCAGTACTCACCTCTCCTAAGTCAGGCGTCACTATAGCAGCCCTGCAAAATCACCAGGAAAATAGTGTGGCAGAGTTTTGCACATGCGCAGAACGGGAATAACCTGGAAAATGACTGTTGCACCATTTTCCCGAAGTCCTGCACATTTGCAGTAGACTCTAGCACCGCTCTAGAGTCTACTGGTGCCCTGCGCCGTGACTCAGAGTGACGCTGACTATGATGCCCAGCTGCTGCTAAGAAAGAGATTAGGGGGCCTGGTTGGAGACTGCACTCCTCTCTTAATATGCCCCTGAGTGATACCCCAACCACACCACACAGCAGATTTCATTAACCATTGTGTTCCTAGAAATGTATACTTTAATAATACATTCTGAAATCCCCATTCTGCTGAACGGTGAAGCAAAACTCAAAGTTGGTATATCCGGAACTTGGCATCTCTGCAATATAATATAGTCTGTTCTGGACAAAATTTGATTTGCTTCAAATGTGTATATATGTATGTAGATATATGTATGTAGATATATATATATATATATATATATATATATCTATCCTATAGTGAATTATAATATATTTCCCAACTCTCTCTGTCCCTCTCAAAGTATCAAGCTTTTTGGTCTGACATCAATCTGTATGAGTGGATTCCAAAGTGTCTTTCTACATCCTTATTTCATAGCAATAACTTCCCAACCATGGAGGAATTCAATTGCAAGTGAAGACATCTGCCCAGCTGAATCAGAAACTTGCACAAATCAGCTCACTACCCCATATGGTAGCAAGCAATGTTGTACAAATTTGGGATTTTTGCCTGGTGAGGGGTGCGAGACACAATGCTGTTGCCGAAGTTCAAGCACCCCGGCAAGTGCAGTTGAATCCCCCCCCCCCCCCCCCCCCTCTGAGTATTTTGTTTATTTTAGAGTTATGTGACCTTATATCTATGTATGAGCTGGGTTACATTGGAATTTAAACATGTACATCTGTTAATATCCATAGACATGGCAAATGTGTCTGTTAATATTTGTTGTAAGCCTTTCCCTGTCTCATTGATGTAATGGTAACTATATTTTAAGCACATTAGAAGTCACATTTTTGGCTAGATGCATCATCGCATCGAAAGTGATAAAGTGGAGAGTGAAAAAGTACCAGCCAATCAGGTCCTACCTGACATGTCACAGACTGTGTTTGAAAAATGGCAGTTAGGAGCTGATTGGCTGTCACCTTTTCACTCTCCATTTTATCACTTTCCAAGCGATGATGCATCTAGCCCTTTGAGTGTTCTACATACAAACACTCAGCCCACTTTTTTCATATGGTCCTAAATCAGCTCTTGACCTTATCCTTGTAATTTACACTTCTAAATGAGATGAAGGATGCACTCCATAGTGCAGTGGTTTACAAACTTTCTTGAATCACAGCACCCTAGAATATCAGCATTTTTTTCACAGCACCCCTAGAATAAAAGTATATTATTGCTATATTGGAAAAAAATATAAAATTCAGGGGTCTATTTACTAAGATTTGGATGGAGATAAAGCGGACGGAGATAAGTGACCAGCCAATCAACTCCTGACTGCCATGTCACAGGTAGGGTTTGAAAAATGACAGTTAGGAGCCGATTGGCTGGTACTTTATCTCCGACCGCTTTATCTCCATCCAAGGCTCAGTAAATAGACCCCTAAGTAACATGTGGCTACCTGTCATCCTTAGGTTCGGTTATGTGGTGGTGTACAGTTGTGCTTCTCATTGTCCACATGTTTTATGATTGGCAGACACTAGCACTGGTTTTGCATTTATCACTTTGACCATAAATGATTTGATTTGGTCCTGGACCACCAACCTGAGGCACCCATGTAAAAGCTTTGTGGCAGCCCAGGGTGCCCAGGTTCACAATTTGGGAACTACTGTAATAGAGCAAACATCTGAAAAGTATCAACAACAATTTAGAAATGTATACCAGAATTTCATTAATTGACAACATTTAAATAATAGCCAACAGTTCTCCAACAGGACACGGAGATGCCAGGACTACTACTTCATCTGTAATGTTGTGAATAATGGTGTCTACTCATTTGGACTCATTCCGACGCGTTTCATCTTCAACCCCTTTCTTTTTTGCTTCTTTGTAGATCGTGCTTAGCCATTTTGTTATTTTGTGTGCTGAAATAATAAAAAAAAAATGTTTAGATAAAAATGATTATTTACATAGCACATTACCATTAATTAAGGAATGCATCAGTTTTCTTTTTTTTTCTTTCCTTCCTTTTCTTTTATACCTTTTTATTTTTTATACCAGTGGGTGGCAGTGGAAATGACGCTGCTGGGAGTTAGTATGATGGTGATAAGAACACAGTAACTTTGGTTGGGAAGCAAATAATGTAAATCCAGGACTGATTGCAAAACATTTTCTTGTTGGTTCTAGTAGAAGAGGAAAGTACAAAAACATAAGACTCTTCCTAAGGACCAGAGCAGCAAAGCCTTGTATGTTAATGATACATTGTGTTCCTGACTTCATTAAGTGCAGGGCACAGTATGATTCATGAGGTTATCATGGTTTGTGAATGCCTGTATGTCTTGCAACAGAAAAAGCAATGAGCTCTATTCCACTTAAAAAATAAAGGTAAGCTGCCAGGGCTCATCACATTAATCTTAATACTTTAACCTGCGTAATTAAGCTGCTTCACTCCAGAGACACCTCTTTGTTCTCCAGAATCCAGTTTCAACTTTTGTGCCGTTTAATCACCAGATCCAGACAGATAGTTCCCTGCACCCTCCTAATCTGTTTGTCCCTCTCGCGCTGTTTATCCTTCTAATATTTCTATATTACACTCATACATTTTTAAAGAGCCGGTTTCAAACCATGTAGCTCTTCTTATTAAATAAATGCACTTGAATAAATACATCTAAAAAAATATGGAGGCATAAAATACATGTTAAGAAATAGGCTAAGAACACAAACTGTGTTTTTTGTTTTTTTTTGTTTTTTTAGGGTATTGTAAGTTCTAATTGATATGGCTATTACTTTGTGTTTAGAGGTTTAATTGCCTGTTACAAAGTCATTATTTATTTTAAATATTTGTGTTGACTACTTATACTTAAAATATGATGATGATGATGATGATGATGATAATAATAATACGTATTATTATTATTATTTATATTATTATTATTTTTTATTTGTTTTGTGAGTTTATATTGGGATCACTTATTAAAAGTTCAGGTTTTTTTCTCTAGTACTTCCTGAAAAGCCAAAAAATAAAAAGGGTTGCTGTACTATATTACCTTTCTAATTATAATTATTATTTTTATTCGGTTTAAATCAGAATTAGTAATTATGTATTTTTTTTTTTTTTTTTTAAGGATCACTGCCATTCACTCATCATTACAAAATATATTATATGATGAAATCATGACAAACCTATTTCTGCAGAGAAGAAATAATATACAGTAAATATGTATTTAAAAAAGGTGTTTTTCTTGGCTTTATGGCAATACGAAAAATAGTAATAGTTTTAATTTATGTGGCACTTAAAATATTATTCAGCATTTCTGATCACATGACAGTGGTTTGCCCTTAAAATGGCTCCTACTCACTGTAATATAAAATATTCACTTTAGGTGTCACACTAATTTAACAATAAACAGTTTAAACCAATCCAGAGTTTATTTTGTCATTAGATACATGGCCGTATGCCTCTTAATTTATTAGGTTGTTAAAAAGATTTAAAATACATGTTAGCTTGCAACATTTGTAACCTGAAACTAATTTCTGGACCTGTATTGTGACTTATTATAGTCTACTGGTCTGTATTTCTTTACCCTCTTTGAAGGGTTTTTTTTGTATTCTTTATTCTGTAAACTATATTAAATCTTGGTGTATTTATTAAGTGGTAATTCATCAATCTTTTTCTTTTTTTTCATGTTTTGTTTCTGTTACTATTTCAATAAACTTTGTATATATCATAGTATCCTGCAAGGCAGCACATTATACAGTATGTGTGTTAGATATTATTAGTGGTTCAGGTTATAGAAACACTATACAGTACTGTATTGTATGTTAAATCTATATACTAGGACTTGACTTACCTCATACTGTAACCTATATAGTTTGACACAACTGGCTGTCTCACCTGGTACCCATTTATGTCTCACATCCATATATTGCTTATCTCACATATAGTAGCCTACATCATGTAGTGCACCCAAGATGGCTGCCTCACCTGGTTCTCTCATTGGTAGGATGAATAATGCATGGATCTGATGATTTTGTAAGGACTCTGCATCTGTATTTAGTATTCTGTAGCTCCCCATTATGTGTAATCTCTTCCAGGCATTGCCTATTACTTACGTCCTGGAGGATACTGGGAATCCATTTAGTACCATGGGGTATAGACGGGTCCACTAGGAGCCTTGGGCACTTTAAGAAATTGATAGTGTGCGCTGGCTCCTCCCTCTGTGCCCCTCCTACCAGACTCAGTTTAGAAAATGTGACCGGCGGAGACGGTAACGTCGTTGGAAGCTCCTGAACAGTTTTCTGCATTTATTTTATCTGTTTGTTATTTTCAGGCAGGACTGGATGGCACCAGCCTGCCTTCTTCGTGGGACTTAGTGGGGGGGGGGGGGGGGAACGGCCCAACCTCTTGAATGGTTAATGGTCCCATTCCCCGCTGACAGGAAACTAGCCCCTGAGGGAACTGTTCGCACTCCCCATCACAGCAAGCGCACATTCCCGCAGCACACCACCACCCCTAACAGAGCCAGAAGATAGAAGAGTGGTGAGTACTAAGCCGGCGTCCCAATTAGCGGGTCGCCGGCTATTATGGCGACATGAGGGTACGGAGACACACGGCTTCAACGGGGGCGTCGGGGTCTCCAGGCTCAGTACAAAGTGCGGACGCACCGCTTCTGAGGGAGCGAATTTAGTCTCAGTACACTACGGGTGTACACAGTACCCAGACTGGCATTACAGACTTAAAAGGCGACTGACTCCATTTTAAGCACTAAAATTACCTCAGCAAGTATACAAAATCGGGGCTTCACTATGTGCGGATCCAGCAGCTCACCAGCGCCATTTTCCCTCTGCAGTGGACACAGACGCTGACTGTCAGGGACGCGCAGCTCCTCCGGAAAGACTCCAGATTACCTCAGTGGTACCAGAGGGTCATAGCCGGGGGGAGCGCTTACTAGAGTACTTAGTCCCCGATCTGGGTACTTAGTCTGCGACCGGGCTAAGCTTGGCATTAGCAATAAGGGCACTGTGTGCTGGCTCCAGGCTATCTCTGTGTCTCTCTTGAAGGGCTCTTTGTGGGTTAATTGTGCATTTAACCTTTTACTGTGTGTATGCTGTCACTATACCATATGTCAGGCACAAAGAGTGTGTTTCATCTAAGGCACAGTGTTCCTATTCTCCAGGGGGTTCACTACAGTGTACTCAGTGCAGTACACCCTCCCAGGCTAGTGGGGCGGAGCCATCTTGGCTGGATTACATTAGGGGAATGATTTCCAATATTCCTACTACATTGTCCCACAATGAGAAAGAGACACAATACTTAAGAAAATCGATGACTGAGTTTAGGAACAGAGACTCAGTACCCAAACCAGCGTCTCAGTCCCCTACCATTTGTCCGCAAAACGTCCTTTGGCCAATATCCTGCCGTCTGACTCTGATGAGAAGGGGTCAGACATGGAGGAGGGGGAAGTGGACTCAGAGGTGGGGAAGGCTACTCTGTCACAGGGAATAGAGGCTCTCATAGAAGCTATCAGAGAAGTTCTACAGATCTCTGGTAAGGTTACAGAGGAGACTGAGGAATGTTATTTTAATATAAAAAAAGAAATCCTCAGCCACTTTTCCTGTGTCAAAGGAACTAAATACCCTTTTTGAAGAACCGTGGATTAATCCTGATAGGAAATTTCAAATCCCTAAAAGGTTGATATCATCATTTCCCTTTCCTCTTGAGGATAGGAAGAAATGGGAAAATCCACTGATAGTGGATGCATCAGTATCTATGCTGTCCCGGAAAGTTGTATTGCCTGTCCCGGTACAGCCTTTGCATACAGCTGCTGGGGTGGCCCAGAGACCCACTATAGCATATGGGTGGATTACTATGGCCATCGCCAAATGGTCGGGTTACCTAATTGAGGGGTTAGGTACCTTGCTTCAGGGGGAGATTATTTTACTCCTTCAGCATATACAGGACTCTGCAAATTTTATGGTGGAAGCCATAAAAGAAATAGGATTGCTTAAAGCACGCACCACTGCTATGGCAGTGTCAGCACGCAGAGGCTTATGGCTACGCCAGTGGACTGCTGACACGGACTCCAGGAAAGGTATGGAAGGCCTACCCTTCACAGGAGAGGCCTTATTTGGAGATGAACTAGACAAATGGTTCGCCAAAGCTACCGCGGGTAAGTCCACGTATCTTCCTTCTGCAGCTCCCCCAGCCAGGAAGGCCTACGCAGGACCTAATCTACAGTCCTTTTGGACTGCCGAGTTTAAGGGCAAAACCAGAGGTTCTTCTACAGCCACCAGAGGCGCTAGAGGTAAACCACGCAAACCAGCAACTGCCAGTTCACAGGAAAAGAGCTCAGGCTCTGCATCCTCATAGCCTTCAGTGTGACGGTGGACTGCGATGCCTGGAAGACTGGCAGGTGGGAGCCCAACTAAAAATATTCAGTCACATCTGGACAGGTTCATGCGAGGGTCATAGATCTTTTTTCCTAGGGCTACAGACTGGAGTTTCATTAGCTCCCACCCCACAGATTCTTCAAATCAGGCTTACCAGTTTCATAAGAGGCAAGTATAACCTTACAGGACGCCATTCAAAAACTGGTACAGACTCAGATCATTGTTCCAGTTCCATCTCGTCTGCAAAACCTGGGATATTATTCCAACTTGTTTGAAGTACCAAAACCGTACGGTTCGGTAAGACCGATTTTGAACCTCAAGTCGTTGAACCCGTACTTACGAGTGTTCAAATTCAAGATGGAGTCTCTGAGAGTGGTGTTCTCAGGTCTGGAGGAGGGAGAATTCACAGTGTCTCTGGATATCAAGGATGCGTACCTTTATATTCCGTTCTGACCGCCTCATCAGGCTTATCTACGGTTTGAACTGCAGGACTACCACTACCAGTTACAAATCCAGATCTCGGTGCATCTGTGCATTTGCCTTCTGGGGTAAATGGTGGCCTCTTACGAGGCTTTAACATGGAAGGTTTCATGTGAGGCCCTTCCAGCTGCATCTGTTGGACAAATGGTCTGGATCGCATCTTCACATGCACCAGAGGATCCGTCTGTCACCAAGAGCCAGAATCTCCCTTTTACGGTGGCTACAGACTTCTCACCTCGTCGAGGGTCAGAGGTTCGGGATTCAGAATTGGATTCTGCTAACCACAGACGCAAGCCTCAGAGGTTGTGGCGCAGTCACCCAGGGGGTGTAGTTTTATGGTGTCAAAATTTCTCCTCTGGGTGGAAAAACATGCCACTGCGTTGTCTGCGGTCTTCATTCTGGGAGTAGACAACTGGGAAGCAGACTTCCTCAGCAGACATGACCTGCACCAGGGGAAGTGGGATCTCCACCCGGAGGTGTTCCAGTGGTTGACACATCGGTGGGGATATCCACAGATCGACATGATGGCCTCTTGACTCAATAAGAGGCTCAAGCGGTATTGTTCCAGGTCGAGAGACCCACAAGCAGTGGCGGTAGATGCTCTGACAACTTTGTGGGTCTACCAGCTGGTGTACATATTTCCTCCACTTCCTCTGGTACCAGGAATTCTCAAGAGGATAAAAAGGGAAAAGGTTCAAGCAATCCTCATTGCTGCAGATCTTCTCGAGATGCTGATCGAAGATCCGTGGCCTCTACCTCTTCGCAAGGATATTCTGCAACAGGGCCCGTTCATCAAGACTTACTGCGGCTACGTTTAATGACATGTAAGTTGAATGGCTGTTTCTAGCCAGAAGAGGGATTCCTGACAATCATCCCGACTATGATCCAAGCTAGGAAGGGGGTAATGTCTAAACATTATCACCGTAAATGGAAGAAGTATCTCTCTTGGTGTGAGAGCAGACAATATTCTGCGGTGGAATCTCATCTGGGACGTCTCCTGCTTTTTCTGCAGTCAGGAGTGGAGGTGGGCCTACGCCTAGGCTCCATTAAATTCCAAATTTAGGCCTTGTATATTTATTTACAGAAATAATTGGCTTCTCTCCCTGAGGTCTAGATGTTTTTGAAAGGTTTTCTGAACATCCAGCCTCCCTTTGTGCCTCCCACGACACCTTGGGATCTCAATTTGGTGCTGCAGTTCCTCCAATCAGACTGGTTTGAACCGTTATAGGAGGTTGGCGTAAAGTACCTTACGTGGAAGACCGTCACACTGTTGGCCTTGGCTTCAGCAAGACGTGTATTGGAGCTAGGGGCGTTGTCACACAAGAGGCCCTACTTAATTTTCCATGAGGACAGAGCTGAACTCAGAACTAGTCAGCAATTTCTTCCTAAGGTGGTGTCCGCGTTTCATATCAACCAACCTATAGTGGTTCCAGCTGTTACGAACACCTCTACTACTTCAAAGTCTTTGTGAGGGCCTTGAAGGTGTACGTAAAGAGGATGGTCGTCACAGGAAATCTAACTCGCTGTTCGTTCTCTATGATCCCAATAAAATTGGGTGTCCTGCTTCAAAGCAGTCTATTGCACACTGGATCAGGCTTACTATCCAGCATGCTTATTCCCCGGCAGGATTGCCGGTTCCAATATCTGTACAGGCCCACTCTACTAGGTTGGTGGGTTCTTCTTGGGCGGCTGCCCGGGGTGTCTCGGCTTTACAGCTCTGCCGAGCAGCTACTTGGTCAGGTTCAAACACATTTGCAACGTTTTACAAGTTTGATACTTTGGCCTCTGAGGACCCTCAGTTTGGTCGATCTGTTCTGCAGGAACCTCAGCACTCTCGCATCCGGTTTGGGAGCTTTGGTACTTCCTCATGGTACTAAATGGATTCCCAATATCCTCTAGGACATAAGAGAAAATAGGATTTTAATTACCTACTGGTAAATCCTTTTCTCATAGTATGTAGAGGATACTGGGTGCCCGCCTGGTGCTTCGTTCTTCCTGCACTGTTACTTGGTTAAGTATTCTGGTTTGTTCAGCTGTTGCTGTTCAGGTTTCAAGTTTGGTTAGCTTGGCTTTCCTATTGTTCTGTGTGCTGGTTCGTATTCTCATCACTTTCCTTATCTATCCTTCTCTCAAAGTATGTCCGTCTCCTCTGGCACAGTTTCCTAGACTGAGTCTGGTAAGAGGGGCATAGAGGGAGGAGCCAGCGCATACTATCAATTTCTTAAAGTGCCCAAGGCTCCTAGTGGACCCGTCTATACCCCATGGTACTAAATGGATTCTCAGCATCCACTACGGACTACGAGAAAAGGATTTACCAGTAGGTAATTAAGATCCTTTTTTTACCCAGTGTAACCTAAGTCATGTGTCCAAGATGGCTGCCTTATCTGCTATCTTTGTGGGTAGGATGAATAATCCCTGGACTTTATGACCCAAAATGGCTGCCCTACCTCTGTATTATCTTTAAGGTTTTCTGTATTTTCTGAAAATCTAATCCTCCGTTTTATGTTCATGATTTTAGTAAAGTGCCTTGAGTTATATCATTTATATAGGAGGTATTCAAATCTAAGCACTGGTAACCTATTTAAAGTCCAAGTAGGAACCACTAGTTGCTTTATGGACCTTGGAGGGAGTTGATGGTTACCAAACAGTGCAATATTGTCTATTACTAGGTACATATCGGCCAGTTACAGTATATCACTGACATTGCGTGTTTTCCTGCTCACCTCTGTGGGGTGTGAGGCAAAATGTGCAATGTTGATAAACACGACTTGCCACTCCAGAATGGCAAATTACGTTCATTACGTTGAATTGAATCCCCCCCTTAATTTGTGACATTTGTAAGTGAGGGGGGTTAGATGTAATCACATCTTGCCAAAATGTTATCTTTTGTAAATTGATAGTATTGAGTCAGGTGGTTAAATGCAGACAGTCTACCTTTGTAACTTTTATTTGCTCAGCTCTGATCGGCTTCCGAATCTGCCCTCTGTCTTGTACCATAGAAAATGAGGAAAGCACAAGCATACACTACATAGAATAAAATAACCTAAGTACAAATACCTACAGTATAAACTTCGTGCGTATACTGTATGCCTGTGAATGATACATAGAATGTGGTTCCCATGAAGGGTCTATGTCTAAAGTTGACAAAAGCCTTTTCTACTATGTGTACACAAGATATCACTTTTGTCAACTTTTCTTCATTTATAAATGGCTATCCTGCGCAGACATCAGAGACTTCTCTGGTTCTTTGCTGCATATTGCCTTCCCCATAGATGTTTATCAATTTATGTTTGTCAATTTAACAAACGACAAAAAACTTTGCCTATAAAGGGAAGTCAGAAGCCAGAGAGGTTTCATAAGATCCCTTTCCGGGTCAAAGCTGAATTATGCATATGCGGCCAGCAGCTATGGTTGCGCATTCTGCAGGAGCTCCTTGCCGGCTGCATTAAGCTGACTGCATAGCAGTGGGGGTTTTGCTGGGACTCCAAAAGATAACTTAACGATGGGAGTGTTACCAGGGGCAACAAATAAAATAAGGAACAGAGTAATGCTAGACATACACTAGACAATTATCTGCCCGATGCGGCCGATATTGGTGGATCGCCCATTTAACTGTACAGTGTATTTGCACGGCGATCTGAAAATATTGATTGGATATTCCGGATCATCTAGCATGCCCACCCAATGCGATATTGGGCAGTGTGAAGTAGGCCGCATTGAGCCATGACCTACCAACAGACATTCCCCTGTTCCCTCACAAGGGAGGAACGTGGAAATGTCTCCTTCCCAGGAAAGGAACCCAGATATCGTGTGGCCATACATTGAGAGATCTCACAGTATATGCCCATGATATCGGATGGGTGTGAAGCTGTTCGATAAAATGCCTGTTAGTCTGACAGGCATTTTATCTGACCATGTATGCCCAGCTAAAGCAACCTGTCCCAGCGTCCCTTAGTTGCTGCCATCCATAATGACACGTACTTTATTATGTCTGTAGCCTCCTTTAAAATGGAACAAGTTTGGGTCTTTCACAGAAGAGGAGTGCAGTGTAATTTTTCCATTTAAACCTTCCACCCTTTCCTCTTAACTTACAAATTCATCCCTGCCTGCTGGTTGCCTCGTTGTTAAATAATTAAGTGCCTATCGTTAAGCAGAAGGAGAGAATTTAAATATTCCGCATGCATATTGTAAAACTGTCCTTAGTACTTTCGCGTATCCTGTTTTAAGTTAAAGGAATGTCTTCCCACTAGTGTGCATTCTCAGAAAGCAAGAACAAAGAGATTACTGTTGTACTGTATACCACATTAAAACATAAAACACAAATGTAATGAATAAAGCACTTTTTTTTGTTATTTGATACTGAACCTGGTTTTGGATCTTTCAGAGAGAATCTAAAAAAATCCAGAGGAGAAAAAAAAATATTGAAAAATATTCCTAACAGGCTCTTGCAAGTAGTTTGTCAGGATCTTTGGGTAAGGGTCACCTTGTTGTTCCAAAACAGTGGGTGTAGTAAGAATTCCATTTGGGGTTTGGTTTATTTTTTTCTGAATAATATACAGTTTTCAAAGTCTAAGTCCTGTGGTTTTAATGGAATCCTCTGGATAAACTTTCAGTCTTGCGAAAACAACGTTCTCAGTTACAGAACACATAAGACAGGCCTTTGAAAGGATCTCTGCCATTTGGGAGAGGGAATTTTATTTTTCTATCTTTTCTGTTAATAGAGCTTTCCCTTGACTGTCATAGAAGCCAAGCATTGAATATTTCAATCGAAATTGTCTTATAAACAGGAAATAATGGATAGCTGCACACCCAATTAATAAAGATTTCTGCAGGAATATCAATTACTGTTTTTGGAAAGTATCCCTTTGGTTTCCAGTGATCTGTTTCAGCGGTTACTGAAGTCAATTTAATTGACTAGGCCAATAAAACAATGCTGTGAAGAAGAAGAAGGCTGGGGAAGGGGGGGGGGGGGGGGGGGGGGGTTGTAATCCGACAAAGCAAACAATTTGTTACCATTTGGAGAAGGATTCTATGGTGAGCAGATTATGTATTTAGTGCATATTGCGGTTACTGTAGGTTTGGTAAAATGCCCGTAGAGATTAGATTACAGAAAATAAACTCTACAAACAATAGGCTGTGTATGCTACACCACTTTTTGTATATCTGATGCCAATACAATATATAACTTATATTGTGGGTACACTTTTACTCTCATGCATACATGGGGTGGTGGGAAGAGGAAATGGGGAAAATAAGAATGTGGTCATAATCCAACATCAGTGCATCCCCAGATATGCCATTTAGGAGGCATTATAGTGCATACACTACAGGGTTGTGCAATGAATCACAATGAAGAAGATAAATGTTACCAGCGCAATCTTGCTGCTTCTGATTTGCTGAACGCATATTGACCCATCCAGGATACTGTTGCGGCTTTATATCATGTTACGGCCTTTTATTTTTATAATTTACAGGATAATGCCATTTGGACTACTGTTGGACACCGTATTCCCATTTTATCATCCTCATTAAAGCAGACATTCCCAACCCCGGTCCAGGCTCAAGCCACACTGACAGGGCAGGTTTTACTGATAACCATGCTTCAGCACACATGGTTAAATCAAAATAACTGATGTGCTCATTAAGTCACCGGTGCTTTAGCCTGGATATCACTAAAACCTGGACTGTTAATGTGCCATGAAGACCGAGGTTGGGAATGTCCGCATTAAAGGCTTAAGCAACGGATGCGGATGTTTATATTTCATTACATTGTACATTGCAAATGTGACTTTAGCAATAACTGTCAGGACAATATTCTCTGTTGCGTACATACTTCTATGCAGAGTAGCGGTAAGAGTGCTCCCCCTGCAGGACACTGAAGGCCCTGAGTAGAAGGACTGTCCTGCTAAAAGTGGGACAGATGGGTATACCCCTGATTCTACAAATTATACTCAGTCTATGTTGCAAGTACATATATGACTTGCTATGGAAAAATGTACAGCTATTCATCGGGGAGCAAGTACAAGTGCTTGTGCCTTGCAGCAGCTTTTCTTCAGATTTTAACAGTACATTTTATTTCTACAGGAGGGTTCTAGACAGTGATAAGCTACCCTTGGCTTGTCTATTATATTTTGCTACAGTGCAAATCGTACCTCCCAACTTTTGAAGATGGGGAATCGAGACAGTGTGTGGGAGTAGTCAAGGTCATGGGGTGCGGCCACATACCATTAAAAACCATGTCAGGCCGTCTTCAAAAAACTCAGTGCCACACACGAGTGGTGTTGAAATGAATACAGTATATCTTCCAACATTGCCACCATGGTATATTTCCCAATGTTCCCACCAGGGACGGCTCAAGAGGTGGGGCTGCAGCTTGGTTCAAAATTCAGATAGGGAAGCCACACCAACTGCCAGTGAGTCAGTTTGAAATGGCAGTTGGTGACAGTTGGTATGGCTCCCCTATTTGAAATTTTAACTGACCTGCAGCCCCTCCTCTGGAGCCGCCACTAGTTCACACCATGGGATAAAGCAGTCAATGGGTAAGATAACTGGATTGGCTCAGAGCAATGATGATACAGCCTGAAGCTACAATATGTACAAATGAGGGGGCTTAGGACAAGTTAGGCCCCAATGCACTTGCAATAGCAATAGCAGGTCCTGTTAATGTAAATTATACTTTATTATTTTTTCTTTATTAAACTCATTGATTCATAAGCTCAACGATGAGACATTACGACGTTGGACATTATCAGTGCTGGTATCTAACTGGGGAATCCATTTTTTTAAATAAACTCCTACTTGTCTAAAGCTGTATATTGCCATGCCATTTTTTTGTTGACACAAAGATTTCTTTGAGGTGGAGTCCTCTTGGCTCACACTTGCTCATTAATCTTGCAGTTGTCAGCTTAGTAGCTTGCTACTGGTCAGGTCAGGTCAAATACAATGTGAAGCCCTATGGTTCAGTTAACATTACAACTTAAAAGCTGGATTGAAGTGAACATATAGGTCACAGTACATTTCTACAAATATCAGAAGTGTGGACGCTTCATTGAAAAATAGTCTTTGTGCTGTGTTTAACTTGTAAATTGCAGTCAAGATGCAATATGAGGAAGTATACTTGATTTTAGAAACATAAGCTGCTAAATTCAAATTATTTTCATTACCGCAAACTATCACAGGCAATTTACCTGCAAATAATGTGCATTAAAAGGAGTATTTACTGTACAACTTCAGGTGACATTATTACTCTCTGCGGACTTTATGTTCTTTACATGTTGCTACCAAAAATAGATTACCAAGTTGTCCTGGGTGTCTCCCTGTGATTTCAAATAATGAAGGACATTAATGAAAACGGGTGCTCCTAAATGCCAGCTGTAACCCATAGCAACTGATCTGTAATTTTCTAGTGCAGTTAACACAAAGTCTGTTCATTTCCAATAGGTTTTTGTTTTGTTATTTATGCACCAAATTTTATAAATACTGTATTCCCCAATTTGTACTACTAACTAATGTATTGTTTTAATCATGTTGTGCTATTATTTTACATTCTTTCCCCAATTAACTAGTATTTATAGGGTGGGATGTACTCAAGGGAAAATGTGGGCAAAACCCTGAACACGGCTGTTTTCAGATTTTGGTGGCATTTTCTAAGCTTGGATGCCAATCGGATCCTCCCAGCACCCCCAATAGCCACCGCGTCACTCTGCGCATCCGCAGAGGGACTTCTGGGTACTAAACACTGAACTCCAGTGATTGCAAAGGACAGCTATTATCAGGAGAGCTGTCCTTTGCGATACTTATCGCATATGTAAGTACATATGTGATTAGTAGATCCGCAGTAAGTGGCAGGATGTACTGCAATGCAGATGTGATGCTTAGTGCATCCCGCCCATAGTGTTACAGTACATTTTGTTTTTACAGTTGTGTAATATAATATGTAGACAGTACCATAAACATATTAAAAGAAATTATATAATTAATTATAATCTCTTTTCAAACCACTAATTTATGGGAAGATTTCAACTATAGGCATGCTTTGGTTTGGGGATGTACATCAACCATCGATGGTTTTGCAACCATCAATGATCTGTAGCTAACAGGAAGTGTTTTTTCCCTCCCGCCATTGATGAGAGGCCACAGATGCTGCACTTTCAAAGGCGGTATCCCGATGTATAGGAACATCGGTGACGATCGGCCGATGTTGTAGGCTTGTGCATGCACAGCACTCAGCATAGATGGCTCAACGCTGGTTTAAAACTAGCGACTATTAATGGGTAGGGGAATCGTTGGCCATTATTACCTTAGCTTAAAAAAATCATAGAATCTACATGGTAACGAAGCTGAAACAATAATCACAACACATGAATCTGGAAGACAAAGCACACTTTAAGTTTTACAAACTGGTATGGCTGCCGATAATGGACAAAAAGCTTCAAACCTAGGGGCTGATGTATCAAACAGTGAAAAGAGTGGGAAAGTGGACCTGTGGAGAAGTTGCCATAGCAACCAATAAGCTTTTATTCTTCATCTTAGGGAATGTACTTGATAAATGCCTCCTCAAAGCTTATTGGCAACTTCTCTACTGGTCCACGTCTCCACTCTTTTTTTTGGGGGGGGGGGGGTTGTCGCTTTTCTGCCACAAACAAGCCCCATTAGTATACTGCATCTCCTCACATGGCTCGCTTCGCTCACCATGCTTCGGGCAAGGTGACTCACTGTGACACAGGTTACTATTCCCAATCGTAGTCCACGTGAATGGTAAAGTATGAAAAAGCTGAATTAGAATGAAAAGAGTTAAGAAAACCTGTGTCTACCATATGTCTATCGACCATTATCATGTTGACCTTTTGACCCTGTCAACATATTGAACTGTCTACCTTTTACATGTCGACCTAATGCATGTCTACCATTGGTGGTAGACCTATTGACTGTAGACCTTTTTAGTGTAGCTCTATAGTCCGGATGCCCGGTAGGGTAATAATCTAAAATCCAAATTTTGCATGTTATTTTTTTCTGAGCCTGTGCTTTGCTAAGAGTGGAGAGATGGGTCACACCATGCAGGACCACTGTAGTTATGTAGTTCAGATATGCTAAGTTAACATATTTCAAGTAACTCTGTAATATGCAGACTATGGGCCTATTCATCATTGGGGGCCAATATCCAAATCGCAGTGAGTTGCAGTGGCAGATACTTACTTACTGGCTCAATTTAGCATTGCTCTTGTGTGGGGACAGCTGCTCCGGGAAGTACAGAGGTAGCAGTGATACTTAGCACCCCTGTGCTGGCTGACTGCTCATGTATGACCTCAGGCTACGCATGCACACAGGCAAACATTGCGCAGTGAGTTGGCAGGGGAGGGATCCGCTCAGGCCCCAACTGATGAACAGGCCGTTACTTAAAACATGTTGAAATTAACATTTCCGCATGTATAACTGGGCCATACCAGATCCTGAATAGACCTCTATGGAATAATATTATGTCTTTTAGTGGGTATACTTGGTTTTTAAGTCTCTGTCTAGCTCGGTATCATTGACTCTGGTAGTAAATATGAAATATTTCCATGTATGCCTCCCAACATTTAGGAAATGCAGAATCAGGATCTAAATCTAGTTCTTGCACGATTCATGGTCAGCCAATACCAGGTAATTAATGCAAAATCTCAATGTTGGTGGCCGAAAAATGACCACAGTGACAGCTAATGTTCCTTTTCAAAATCAATAGGATCATTATTGGGAACGGCTAAAAATATGGTCAGAAGATGACCATTACCGGTCTGTGTATGCAGTCTTCTGAATATACTAGCAGGCAACAAATAGGCCGGAAGGGATTTGGCAGGCTGAACCAAGAGATAAACGCTCAGCCGTCATTTAATACTCCCACTATCATGTGCCAAGTAGAATGATGATCACACCGCACATTCAGTTTGTTTGGGTCTGGCGTCACAATTCCATACATCTTAAGGAGTTGAGAACAGCAGGGTTCTCAGGAAATTATTAATTGCCTTTATGTGTTTTTCCTGTAGCATTCCTCAGAATGACCACTATTTGGTTTACATAGTCCCTAGTAATTAGGGTGATTGAGAGTGCCAACCCCCGGGGCTTATCATGTAATCTGTAGCAAGAGAGGAGTGGATTTTTTTTTCTTCCTTTGACAGGATCTACATTCCAGGGCTGATGGAGTTAACATTCATTTTCTTTTTGAGCGTTCCATTTGAGTCTCAGGGATATATTTACTAAAGTGTGGCTTTATAGAAGTGGAGATGTTGCCCATAGCAACCAATTAGATTCTACTTATTTGTGTAGCACCCTCTAAAAAATAATAGCTAGAATTTGTTTGGTTGCTAGGTGCAACTTCTCCACTTATATAAACCTGCACTTTAGTAAATATACCCCTCAATGTCCAAATGTCCATACACCAGTAAATTCTATGTACAGCCTGTATTTTGCCTTCATAGCAATAACAATCCCATAGTATGGGGTTTATGTAACAGGATGCGGTGTGGGCCTACTGCACTGGTGGAATCCCAGCACATTCTGCCATATGTAATATGTGAGAATTTAATGACCTGGATTTTTATTTTTGAAATATAGCAACCCAAAGGACAACAATTGGTCCATCTGACCAAGAGACCAGGTAAGAGAAACACTGAGTACCATCTGGAGACAAAAGTCTGAGTGTCATCTTAGGTATATATCTAGATGTAAACCACTGTAAATGGTTTGCCCTGTGCAACTAAGTAAAACACTGGAGGAATGAATAAAAGAGTGTGATTCCATTGTGTGTCATACATCGGACTGGTAAAGTCTGTTTCTGCACCAGTCGCTGTAGCTTCATGGCAGTGCATCACTCACTTAAACTGTCAGTACATGTTCTAAGCCATAATAATAAGTTAGACTATTTTCTTCATGTGAAGCTGGTGCCGCCATCTTGCTTGAGATCAGCTGACTGCTACTCAACCACTGCCAGTCCACATCTCCTGCACATGACTCTGGTGTCTATGAGCAGACAGGGTGACCTATGTAATTTTCTCCCTGGCCACTGCTCATTGCAGGTACATCATTTTCTTTATCCTGCTTACTGAGTTCCAGTCTGCAGTAGCCAGAGATGGCTCCACAGTTTAGTGTCCTCCATTGGCTGCTATGTTTTCCTTCAAGCGCTAGCCAGTCCTGCTGAGTGCTATGTCCAACCTCCAGGCATTGCTGTATGCTCATAGTTCCAGTTAGTCTTGCTGAGACCATTTAGGACAATGGACTTTATTCAGTAAGGATTTTAAAATTTGCGATTCGCAATCCGGACGATTATTGAAAGACTGCGCATGCGCACTGTTCACATTGCGTACATGTGAGCAAAAATAGCAACAGAAATTTCGTCAGCCGCTGTTTCACTGACAGGAAGCTGACGTTTCTGGGAGGAAACCTGATGTTTTCTGGGTGTGTCAGAAAAAACGCAGGCGTGCCCAGGCGGTTTTAAGGAGGGTCCCTGACATCAACGATAACCACTTCCAGCCTCTTGTGTCGCAAGAATTCTGGATGACCTTGCTTGGTGCAGATAGAAAAAAATCTTTGATGTTCCGGTAATTGCATCAGGTTTTGCGATCAGACCGCATATTGTGATGAATTCACAATTTCTGCAATGGCCGTTTTTTCTCTTTCTGGACGGTAAATATTTGGTCCCAGCGGCTGCTTTTTAGCAGAAATTGCAATCCTTGCTGAATAAGGTCCTATTTTGTGTTCTTTCCAAGCACTAATCAGTCCTGCCGAGCGCTATCCACTGTCTCTTATGTATTGCTGTATGCTTTTAAATACAGTGCCAGAAAGTTCTGCTAAGCACCGTTCAGTCTCCTATGTATACCTATGTATCTTCAAGCACCAGTTAATTCTTCTAAAGTGTTCCCAGAGACTCAGGTGTATTCCAGAGACTCTGTCAGTGCTATCCTGTCTTACTAAGCACTCCTTCAATTCTCCAGTGTGTTCCTTCCAGTGGAATTTTAAGTCCTGCCAAATAAAAAGCTTCTCCAGGTTGAACCCGATGGGCATTTTGCCTCTTTTCAACCTCATTAACTTTGTTACTATATTCTAAAGTGTGCTGCAAGTACCAGAGTTCATTAGAGGGGGGGTAGGGCCTGACATGCGGGGCAGACTAGCCCTGTGCTGTGCGTCCCCCCGCATGTCAGAGTAAATCAAATCTGAATTATGCCCATTAATGTGAACTGGAGGGCACTGTAATGTGCCCTCATCTGATTTGCTCGTTGTAATGTGGATGGAACTATAATGTTACATAATAAGAACTGGGGCACTTTCCTGTGGCACCTTATGAAATGGAGGCACTATAGTATGAACTGGGGCACTGTAACGTTGCATCATTTGAACTAGAGAGCACTCTAATGTGGCACATTAATTAGGGTCCCTGTGTGGCATAATGTGTACTGGCAGCCCTACAATGTGATATAATGTGACCTAGGGAACTACTATGGATCATAAAATAAACTAGGGCAAAACTATGCTGCATAATATTAGCTAGGGCACTACTATGGTTCAGAAAATGAACTAGGGCAATACTAATGGGGCATAAAATTAATAACTGCTTGTCAGAGGTGTCTCTCAAGAATCATTGGGACAGGGGCCCTTTCAAAATGTTGCTATAGGGCTCACAAAGTTCTGGTTATGCCCCTGCATGAGACTCCTAAACAAATACGAACAATAACATATTTAATATAGACCAACTGATCTAAGTAGACAGAAACAGTAATGCCATAAATAATAGATTACATTTATTTAATAAAAATATATGGGAGGAGACAGTATGATGGCAAATAACAAAAGTCTAGCAAACTATGAATAACCAAAAAGTGAATGATAATCTCATGAATTGATGGGCGCTCTAGCATTTGAACAGCGGGGAAACAAAAGCACATTCAGGGCATTTGGCCCAATCACCCAAGTACCGGTCCTGTGCAATATGAGATTCTTGTAAGATCTAGTAATTCAGGGCAAGGACAAATTGATGATCATGGTACCCACTTTTTTTTTGTTATAACACGGTAAGATCAGATTGCTTACAGGGATGAATAAAACGTAGTTGATTGACAAACTTAAATGTATAATGCAACAGTCACGCTGATTTTATTGCGAATATTTAAGATAGTTTAACATAAAACTTGTCCTGTTGCTCTTGCTAATTCCAGATGAGACATTTCCCTCCTCTTTGACTTACGAGCAGAGCATTACTATCACTGCAGTTCAGAAAGCCTCAAGCTGTTAAGAAAATAGGCAGAGAAATCAATAGTCCACTTGTTGAGGATAAGTGAATTAGCCTGTGTTGAATGTAACGGAGTACCTGAACACTTGAGTGAGCAGGCTTTGTGTTTGGAAAATTGTACAGATTGTCTCGGAGCGGCCGTAATGATGCAGGCCACAGATTAACTATGCTGCAGAAGATGGACTAAGTCGTTTATGTTGAGTGCTAACGTGAGTTTCCAACTTTGTAACAAACTGTCTTTCCTTGTGTCTATGCGGCACGCAGATTGCTGCTAGTTCCTACCCATCTGTGGATGTAGCAAATTAAATAACTTAAATATAAACCATTTGTCAGCAGTTAATGCTGTTTGAGGAGAGAGGAATTACCTCACTGTAGTTTACCAAAACTGCACTGAAATAAAAGGCTGACTTATTACATATACTGTAGTATTAAGTAAGATCAAACCTATCTACATACCTCCCAATGTTTATTATGAATATACATGATTAGCTTCCAGGATAATGCCTTATTACTCTTACTGGATCATCCTTTAATAGATTATGCCATCATGTATGGTAAACAGGGATGCCCCCGTCCCCAGGAACCTCATTATTTATACCCCTTTCACACAGACCAAAATTTCCCGGGTTATTGCACATGAACGCGCATCAACCCCAGAAATTTCTCAGTGGGAAAGGGTTCCGGGATAAAATCCCGGCACTCATGCCCCAGCATTTCAACCCTGCAATCGACCAGGGTTGGTCCCGGGATCTTCCCGGGAACCTGGTCAGTGTGAACGGGAGCCGGGTCAATGCGCCCTGGCTCCCGTTCACTCTCTATGTAGCAGGCGGCGCTTGGAGATCATGTGATCTCTCGCGCCGCCCCGCCGCGTCACTGCTGACGTCAGCAACCCGGCAATATGCCGGGCTGCTGACTGCGGTATGCAAGGCGTCTTACCCGGGAATGTCCCTGTATGATCCTGGGACCGTATTTCCGGGTAAGACCCTGCATTTTTTGGTGTGAAAGGGGTATAAGTGTAATGCTAAGCCATGTATAGCTCTTTATTACATGTCTACTGAATGAGTGGTCACGGACTGAGGGTTAGACTGGCCCACACTGGGAAAATACCCGAGCGCCCCACCCCTTCCTCTAATGTCAGGTTCCAGAGAGTGGGCTCACATATATGGTCAGAACTGTTTCTTGCAGCGGGTGAGACGTGCCTTTGCACAGGGCGCCCGCCGCGGCTCTTTAGGTGGCTCCTAGCGCTCCTCCCCGTCATTACTACACTGCTCGGGGGGCAATGATGCGTTTGTGTCGTGATGTCACAACGCGTCATTGTGTGAAATACCGCCCCCGAGCGGAGTACTAATGATAGGGTGGAGGGGGAGCCAGGACCTCAAAATGGGCGGGGCTGGCTTGCGATCAGGCGGGTGGGAGGAGGAGGAGGGGGGAGATGCTGGCGAGCGGCCGGGTGGGCACTGTAGCACCCCAAAGAGCACTGCACAGCCCTGGCAACTGGCATTACACAGCCCTGGCAACTGGCATTACACAGCCCTGGCAACGATAATGACACCTGTCCCAGAGCATGAAGCCTCTGGCAACCAGCATGGATCCCAGAGAATGAAACTCCTGGCAACCAGCATGGATCCCAGATCATGAAATCCCTAGCAACCAGCGTCAATCCCAGAGCATGAAACCCCTGGCAACCAGCTTGACACCCAGCGTGTTAAACCCTTGGCAAAGAGCAGGTAATTTAAAAATAATTAGAAGCTTTACTGTAGGGCATAATGTATTAAGGGCATTGCGGTGTGTGGTATAATAAGGTGGCAGGGGGCATTACTGTGTGGGGCTTAATATGAAGGATTTTTTTTCCCCTGTGGTGGCCGTGATCTGTTGGTGTAGGGTCAAAAAACTGTGGTGTTAAGGTGCATACACATTGAGCACTTTTCCCCCCTGCCCAGCGATGTCAGCGGGGGAGAGCGGCTTTCCATAGCAGGACGCTATGGAAAGCTGCTCAACCCGCCGTTCATCTACTGGTAATACCAGTAGATGAACGGCGGCCGCCAGCGATGAAGCGGGAGCGTGCATCAGTGCTCACCGTTTGTGCATACACAGTGGGCTGCGTTGAGCTGAAAGCAGCTCAACACACCAGAAGTGAGCTGCTTTCAGCTCAAAATCGCCCAGTGTGTATGGACTGTAAGGTAGTCTTTTGAGATGAGACCACGCCCATTTTAGCGAGACCATGCCCCTCTATGGAGGTGTGTGTTTTATGACAATTAGGGGGAAGGGGGCACTCATTTTTAAATCTCGCACTGGGAGCCAAATTGGCTAGAAACAGCCCTGTATATTGTTACTGTAGTAGAGGAGTCTCTATTAGCTCTACAAGCCTCCGTGGGCTAGTCTCACCCCATGGTGTCTGGCCACAACCCTTAATCATGATCCCCTACCACTGCATTCCCGCAGTCTGACACAGACTCAGGGGCCTGTTTAATAAAACAATAAATGAACATAAAAACATTGTTTTTAGTGCTACTATTCATTTAAAAGGAAAAATTTGTGATCTGGAACTAAAAGGGTTAATTTACCACTGCATCAGGTCGGTTTCTGATAATGATTTGCATGCAAAGTGGCTGTAGTGGCAGGTAGCCACATAAACCTGTTTTACTCAATGAGGTACCTACAATGGGAGCAGTGTGTGTGGCACATCCAGGCCCGTGGGATCAGGGGGTGCACACCACCCAACCTGCTCCCATTTATATTTAATACTTACCTCTCTGGAGTCCTGCATCACCAGCAGTAGCGCTGTACAAGTCGCTGGGAAAATGGCGCGACATTTTCACAACACTTTGCACATGCACAGTAGGAAAAAATGGCCACCGCACCATTTTCCTGGAGACCTATGTTTGTGCAGTAGACTCTGGTGCTCCTAGTGCTCAGAGTCTACTGCGCTGCCAGCTAGAGAGGAGAGGGTCCCAGACGGAGACTGCATTGGGGTTACTCTTAATGCGCCCCTGGTTTTACTACTTTATGCTAATGTGAGTCTCCATTCAACCAATGCAGGGTGTGTGTGTGTTGTGCAAGCAGAAGCTGGTGCCACAGATACATCCAGGGCTTTGTAAAGGATGGAGGGAGGGGGTAACAAGGGCAGTCACCTCTGGGCCCCCACACAGGGTCAATCTGACCCTGCAATTGCTGAGAACAGGTGCCCAGGGGAACCTGTTCCCAGACAGGGGATGCATACAGCGCAGAGTGGCTCCCGAGTCCTCTCATCAGTGGCACATGACACATCACATCCATACTGCTGATGTGGGGACTCCGGGAGCTACAATGGTGAGTTCCCCAGTGGCACAGGAGGGGGTGTGTGTTTGCACTGAGGCCATAATGGGGGGAAGGCTAGGGGTAATTTTATTAGAGGAGGCATCAACAACTTAGTCAAGAGCCTTAATCCGGCCCTGGATGCATCTGCACAATATAAACCTGCTGATGGAAAATATACTCCCGTGTTGACAAAGTATGGTGATCTCCTGCAGGTAATTACGCTGTACTTTCCCATCATGAAAAATCAATGCAATATGTGTAATTTCTTTAAGTGGGTGAAACCTCTCTGTATGGAAGGCTCGGGCATCTGCAAGTGGGGTCTTGGCCCAGAAAACAGCTCATAAATAGAGAGACAAGTTGCTTGTATTGTCTGCAGCTGGAGAGACTCGCTGCAATGACTGGAAACTGTAATTGTGGTGTAAACAGAAGAGGGCGCCAGCTGTTTCAGCCTCAGTGAAATCACATAAGCAACAGAACACATGTTATATACCCAAGCTATTTCACTACACTGGAAGCTACATCCGACGCACAGTGTAACAGACTTTGGTAGTTAATCCTACCCTTAATGGGAAGGGTGTGCCTGCTGTTCCGTAACTTAGTCTTTATGTAGTGAATTGCAGGTGGTTAAATGCAGAACTAGCAAACTAATTTAAAAAAATTACTGAAATTGGAGAAAATTGGGAGAAAAGATGGTTTTCTAATTAGACAGCCTTCCACATCAGCATTTTATCCTATTTTGCATTCATACATCTATAGCTGTTGTATTCAATGAAAGAATTAGCAAGACAGAAGCATATGGCAATGTACATCTGCTAAAACCTGTGGTAGCGCACACCTTTCACTGCAACATATGCAAGGACTTTTATTATCCAGTTGGTCCTCCGTACACATGTATGTTCTGTTCTTTGTACTGCCTTTGTTTTCTGCAAATCCTTTTTTTTTTTGTCCTCCCCTTTTTAATCCATTTGAAGAATAATTTTTCAAAGGTGTTATGCAGCAATGTGGCCAAACGCAAGTAGGGAAGATTACAGGAGCTCCATTGCTCTTGTGCTGTGTGGTACAAGTGCTTTAAAGAGGTATTATTCCATACGCAGCCCACTCTATTTGAAGTTTTCAAAGAGTTGCTGTTTGTTGACTGCTTGCTTGTCTCTTCCTTTATAAATTGTTGTTTAATTGCAAGATACCCTCAGTTTAAAATTATTTTAATTGGCCTGAAATGCTTCAAACACTGTGGATTACCTTTAAAACTCCTAGCAGAGGCATCAAATAGCTGTTTGAACATCAATTTTGAAAGTAATTTTTCTAAACATGATATATTGTATCTGTTTTTCTAATCGCTTGGAATGTATGTATTGTAGTTTACAATGCACCATCCTGCTACTCTGCATCTTTGAAATAAATAGCATACAGTATGTGCATGTTCCAACTACCCTGTTTTGCAAGAGTAAAGACAGGGTGGGGCCTAACAGAATGGGGGGTGGTCATGGTAATTTAGGGTGTGGTATAGTGTATTGAGGATGGGGCCAATTTTTGTCTTGATTTGTACAATTCTTAATCTTTGTCATTATTGTTAATATGATTTTAACAACTTATTACACAGGCCAATAAACCTAAAGATTTAGGGGCATATTTAGTCATCAAATTTTTGGGGAAATCCCCTGAAAATATAAATTTTCGGGGGAAACCCGCACAGTTTCCCAATTTCTGATTGCAATGGCAGCTCCAATAGATTTTTACGGGGCCTTCTATATTGTGAAATTTCTCAAGATCCCTGGATCCCTCCACTCTTACTTGCCTACTCTCCCGGAACGTCCGTGAGGCTCCCGAAAATCGAGTGGTGCTCCCGGCCTCCCAGAAGAGTGGGCAAGTCTCCTGGCCAGGTGTCATCCACATGCAGCCCCACCGCATTTGCCAGCATACCATCTCGCAGTTTCCGCGTTCCGGGGTCCGGGGATGCGAATCACGTCATCGTAGCTCTGTCTCCTAATGTCGGTAACCACAGCATTATGTAGCAGGGGAGGGGCCACGATGACATGGCAAAGCAGTCCCACCCCAGTTCCGCCCCTATTCAGCATCACATCATCCGCTACGCCATGTCCATGCTGCACCATGCCCCCCGCTGTGCTGACCTGGCTGCTAGATTGTCTGCATGTATGTCTCCCCTGTAATGGCCGCTCACAAGTGCAGTCTGATGATCGCGCATGAGCAGTAGGCCGCCGGGTGTACCTTAGTAATAAAGTGTTTTCATTAGCGATCATTTTATGCATCACAGGACAGGGCTCCTGTCCAACACATGTCCAGCTCAGATGCAACTTGGGTCAGACCCCTCTCTCACCGGCGGTGTGGGTTACTCATGGGTCCAGCCGTTTACACTGGACCCGATTTTTCTTCCATGAGCCGGGTCTATCCGGCTTTACAGTGAATGCTTGGAGATGATGTAATCTCCAAGCACTGCTGCAGGTAGCCAATCTGGAGGTATGCAACATGACCCAGAACATACTACTGTATGGGGAAGCGATATCCACCCTCAAGAGCACCGCTGGAGAAATCTGTGTTTTCTCCACGTTAACGCCTTTTAGGAAAAGGAGGAAGCAGTAAAAAAAAAAAGCCCTGTTATCATTGATGAAGGGCTTTTCACTGCTCCATGAATAGACCCCCTGATCCCTCTGTATAATGCTGCATATGTTGGCACTTTATAAACACAGGATAAAAATAAACAATAGTCTCACATAGTACTAAAATACATGAGAGACCACTGGAGTAGCCAGGACCATCTGCATGTTCCCCGCAGACTTCTTGCAGCAGACCTCAAACAGGCCACCTGCATGGATAAAATAAAAATAGCCTTCCTAGGATGGGGCTTCATGTTGTTACTGAGCTCTCACATTTGTTTTGTGAGGGGAAAAAAAATACAGTTTTAATTATATTTATTATCTTGTCATGTTTTTACTCAGTGGTCCTCCAGGTGTCACGGTTGCTATCAAAGAAAGGATTTAACCTGAGGAGCATTATACAGAACACTTGGCACGTTATATGTGACTTGTCCATGTAAAAAATATCTGGGACAATTTTTACCACACATATGGTGGGTTGCTGTCCAAAAACAAAATCAAACACAAGTTTGTCACCATAGAGCAACATATTCAAGGATTTTTACACTTGGGAGTCTTTTAATCATCCCTTGTTGGCCAGTTACACATTAATGGGCCCAGTCATTATTAGGCGTCCGATAGTGCTGCCTAATATTCAGCAAACTTCGAAAACTGAGTGTTTTTGAAGTTTGCCTGTGAGAACAAACGCCATTTTCAGATGACTTCGGATCACACATGCGCAGAAGTCTGGCATAAGGGGGTGTGGTAAGTAATGCTGCTACTGAAGTAACAGTGTTATTGCGCGCGGGGACAGCTGCTTTTCAGAGCATCTGTCCCTGCACTGGAGCAATGCTGAATTACTCTGGTAGTTAAGTATCCCCCGCCACAACTCCTCTCCATCCGGCCCCCGATGATGAAATAAGCCCTTTAGCACATTCATTTTCCGCCCAATGGTTTTACAGTTTCGGGGCCTATTTATTAAGCCTGCCCCACAGTCAACATGATGTCATGTGTTCACAGAAGATGGTTATAATATAATGGATTGATTGATAACCAGTCAGAAAATTGACAGTAACCATGTTGACATGGTTCAAACTGTCGACAGGTACCAGGTCTATGTAACATGTTAACTTTGAGGATGCTGATATTGTTTTGGCTGCAGTGTGGGAGGGATGTGTTAGTGATAGGCGGCAAGTGTGGAGTGGAAGAGGTAGGGTTAGACACCAGGGGGGATGGTTAGGGAGTAGGCAGATAGGCAGGGAAATACTCACTGGAATGCTGCAGAATCACAGGAATTACCGGACCTGGAAGAGGTTGCTGGAACCTCTGCTATAGCCGGTAGAGGGTAACAGACCACTAGGCCGCCAGTGACGGTTTGTTGACAGTTCATTATGTTGACATATTATCCTGGTAGACATGATGACTGTCAACATGCTGACATGCTACATGTCACCAGTTCAACCATGCTGACAATGTCATGTTGGTCGAATGACTGTCGACATGATACAGTACCTCACATAGGTTATCCAGTGTTCGCAAAAACGCGCTATATCGCGTATTTTACCCTGTTTTGATGATCAGGGACTCACATTTTAAAAGTGGGCGGGTCCCTGAGGACGCGCTCTGCTACAGCCAATCGGATGCTCTCTGGATATGTCCTGGCGTGGCAGCAGGGGTGAGTTTGTGTGCGCTGACTGTTAATTAACTGTTGGTGGAGCGCCGGCAGAACTTTGTGTGGTGGTGGTGGCGGGGGACTAAGTCCTCCCACAGCAGGGTGCTTACTCAGCGGCAGGGACTGGGAGGAGTCCAGATGCTCAGCGCTCAAGAGGGTGCAGGCAGCGCTATGGCGGGGGGTGGGGGGCTGTGTACATAGATTTCCTGCGGGTGGGAGGGGGAATCCGTATGGTCGGCGTCCCTGTGGCTTGAAGGGGGGGGGGGAATCTGCATCCAGGGGGGTGCCCAGGGGGTCAGTACCCCGGGCCCCCCTGTGTTAAGGGGCCCCCCGGCCGGAGCTCTGCACCACCTTACAGGTTGCTGGGGCAGGAGGGATCCAAGCTGTGCATGCGACTTCCTCTCCCCTCCTCTCGGGCAGCACGGTCAAGCAATCTCCAGCCTTCGCTGCTGCCAGGAGAGATGCTGCTGGCGGCAGAGGTTGGAGATTGCTTGACTCAGTCCCCGGCCGTGCTGCCCGAGAGGAGGGGGGAGGAAGCAGCATGCACAGCCGCACTCCTCCCCCAGCAGCGCGGATCCCTCCTGACCCGGCAGCCTGGTGTGTAGTCTTCTCCCCCTGCTGCAGCGCGGCTCCCGTTGCCTGTGACCGCGGGAGATGAGCAGCGCGTGCAGCGGAGGGGAGGGGGGGACCTGATGGTCGGCGAGGGGGCCCTCCTGTCTTTGGTGCCCTGGGCCTCCCGAGGGCTTGATCTGTCCCTGTCTGGATGCTCAGCGCTGTGTCGGGGGTGGGGAGTCTGTGTGCATAGTTTTCCTGTGGGGGAGGTGTCTGGATGCGTCAGATCCAATATCACCCCCAAAGCTCATACTTTAATGTTTCTGGATGCCAGATGGCAATTACAGTAGTGCAGCCACTATGTAGTACACCCCTAGTGAGATGTACAATGTAAAGATACCAACTCCAACCACAGTGATCTCTGTTCTCTCACTGCTCTGTGGTTTTCTAGATGTTCTAGAATTACACGCTTCAGCGTGTCCTGCCAGCCAGCGGCACAGAATGTCAGGGTGTTGTGTGACATCTAGTTCCGCAACAGAGCCGCAGAAGTCTGTTCAAGAGGGACAATATTCAGCTTCATGCAGTGTAACACACGGCACCCCCTCTACTGACACCTGCGATGACTGTGGGCACCCCCTTCCCTGCTGACACCCGCGATCACTGTGGAAACCCCCTCCACTGACACCCGCAATCACTGAGGTGGTGGCTGCAATGTGTATAACGCGCTCTGCCGGGCGCAATGTGTATAACGCGCTCTGCCGGGCGCAATGTGTATAACGTGCTCTGCCGGGCGCAATGTGTATAACGCGCTCTGCCGGGCGCAATGTGTAAAACGCGCTCTGCCGGGCGCATTGTGTATAACGCGCTCTGCCGGGCGCATTGTGTATAACGCGCTCTGCCGGGCGCATTGTGTATAACGCGCTCTGCCGGGCGCATTGTGTATAACGCGCTCTGCCGGGCGCATTGTGTATAATGTGCTCTACCTGGTGCAAAGTGTATAATGTGCTCTACCTGGTGTTGTGTGTATAACGTGCTCTACCTGGTGCTATGTGTATAATGTGCTCTACCTGGTGCAAAGTGTATAATGTGCTCTACCTGGTGTTGTGTGTATAACGTGCTCTACCTGGTGTTGTGTGTATAACGTGCTCTACCTGGTGCTATGTGTATAACGTGCTCTGCCTGGTGCAATGTGCATAACGTGCACTACCTGGTGCAATGTGTATAATGCGCTCTACCTGGCGCATTGTGTATAACGTGCTCTACCTGGTGTAATGTGTATAATGTGCACTACCTGGCACAGTGTGTATAGGAGGTTCTACCTGGTGCAATGTGTATAAGCGACACTACTGTGTGGCGTAATATGAATTGCCACTATTATGTGGCTACGCCCCTTCCTCATGAAGCCATGCCCCTAAATTTTAGTGACGCGCCTTCGGCGCGCAACGCCTGTTGTTTAGGGTCTGTGAGGTGGAGCTCCAGTTCACTTTCTGCCAAAGGGCACCAAAATATCTAGTTACACAGCTCTGGTGCAGGGTGTCCTGCATGCTACACAGCCCAACACTTTTGTAGTGTCCAAATAAGATTAAGATTAATAAAAACCTTCATTCCGATGGGACCCAGAAAAGGACCGGTAGGACCCCAATTTTTAAAAGTGAGGGGTCCCGGGGACTCACTTTTTTGGGGGCTCAGCGCGATCACTGTTATCAATCCAATGAAATAGTCTGTGAACACAATTTTTATCCTAGAGTTTTCCCTGGATATTAGAAACCTCAGGCAACTACGGTATGATATACCCATACTTGCTGATATTTTTACCTCTCTAGGAGATCATAGAGGGAATGTCCAGTTCACGTCATCATGGCCTCGCCCCCCAGCTACATAGTGCCACAGTCCTTGTTATCACACAGCGAGGGGTGGGACTGAGGACGTGATTCATCACATTTCGTATAGGCCCGCTCTCACAGGAGTGCACAAGCACTCATCAAAAATTCAAAAGTCTCTTGGACAATTTGGGAGAGTAGGCAAGTATAAATATAGTACATGCCGCCTTCATATTTCTACCTTTAGATGCACAGAAAACGTTGTGGGGGAGATTCAAATGTTTGAAAAGTCAGTTGGGTGCCTGTTTTTTTCCTTTCTCATAGACAGGAAAAAACAGACACCCAACTGAGTTTTCAAACATTTGAATTCCCCCCTTAGTGTTGTATGCCATTACTATGTGTCTTGATGGAGCCCATGCTGCTGATTAAGTGAAAAATTACTTAAGCCATTTTTCACCTTGTAAGGGATCTGTTCAACAAAAGCCAATAAAGCACTGTACTGTCCATAGCGAAAACAAATACAGAATAAAGCTGCAGAGAAAAGCTATTTATATAGTAAAGAGGGGTACTCACGGAGCAATCGCTGCTTAAAATCTAAGCAATCTGACTAGATTGCTTAGATTTTAAGCCTGATCTCTCCGTGTGTACCCCCTACAGCGATAGGGCTGCGCATCGCTATCGCTGGTGCTAGATTGGCCTGCCGTGCAGGCCAATCTAGCGGGTCGCTCATTTCACCCGCTGGGTGAAATGAGCGGCCCCCCCGTCTCCCCCGCACGCTCAGCACACATCGCGCTGTGCTGAGTGGTGGGAGAGATGTGTGCTGAGCGGTTCGCTCAGCACACATTTCTCCCGCATCGGCCAGTGAGTACTGGCCTTAAAAGTTGCAGTATGGCATACACAAGCCATTAAGTTAAATGAATCTGATGTTTGGCCACATCTAAAACACATTCACACTTCTAGTCACATATAATGCATGGTGGAATCAGAATCACTAGGGTCATCTCTGGACATCACTGGCGGCACTGAGAGCTGCAGGAGAACCGTTTGCACTACTCATTTCAATGGATTAAAAAAAACACATAGTTTCCCATTAAATATGTTACTCTGCAGTGAACAAGATAAATCAGGCCTATCCCGACCTCTCGCTGAGCAAAGGTCAAGTGCAGGGCTCCGAGTCCCTGCATTGGTTCGCCGGCTTCTTTTCACTCTGACTTTCAAAGCGAGCTGTTAAATATGACTCTGTAGGACACTCTCTGTCTTCCTGCCGACTCTTTTAAAGCTGTGTGTATTCAGAACAGCTAAAATAAGTGAAGTTTTCCAGACTTGCCCTTCAGGGATTAGCAGCTGGGAGCAGATACTTTGAGTTTATTTTTATAAGTGAGACACTGTTCAATGAAAGAAGGGTTTAGCGTAAAAAGGGAGACTTCTCCTTTGAGGAGAGATAGGAGGGTTTTCTAAAGTGCATTTTAACCATCTTATCAAAGGAGGACTGTAATAAAATGTGGCTATATGCAAAATAATTTGACATAGGCAGATTGTTTGAAATGCAGAAAACATACACGTTCAAGTAGTTTGTGTTACCTCATCCTATTGATGTGTTTATGTTACAGTGAAATAGTGAGGCCTCGCTAGGTGACCTGCTGTGATCCCTTACACCGAGTCTAAGCTGGATACAGAATCGTCAGCTTGTTTAACTGAATCTGAACATAAAATTGTTGAATACATGTATAATTCTTCTTCCCCATGCAGGTTGTACGCAGGGCCCACTCAGACCATCTTAACCGCATTGTAGGTCATGGACATAGCAATGCACAGGGGCCCCTACACACCCATTCACAGATGCAGTCCAGTGCCCTTTCTCTACATGCTTCCATACAGTGAATTAGGCATGGCCATTGACCATCGATATTTTTAAACCATTTATAGATTATACCTAGTGCCCGATGGTTTTACCATCGATGGCAGGATGTAGATGGTTTCCCGCCATTGATGGTAGCAGTGGGGCCGACTCATTCCAGGCCCATGCATTGTAGTGTCTGTTATGAGGTTTGCTGGGATTGGTGGAGCGTGGGATGTCCCGCCTTAGTGACTGGCTGAGCAGCTTGAGCTCAGCTGTCAATTAGCACAGTCCAGGCCTGCCCCCGGCTCCGACTCACATCAGCTGCAGAATGGTCTTGGTATACAGAGTAAGAGGATACTGTATATAGTGTGACAGTGTGTGACTGTGTGCCGGGGACCGGACCTGCCCACAATCTTTGTTCTAATGCTGTGTGCTGACTTGACAAGGCAGAGCGGCAGACATGCTCACCTGTCAGTAAGCACATAGCAGCCCATCCCTTCCCAACCCCCTCTCCGTCTTCATTCACAGACAAGAAAGCTACTCAAGTCTTGTCCTGCCAATGTGGCTCTCCTTCTCAGCTGCTTAGCATCTCTCCATTAACCATGTATGAGCAGTAGCCAGCCAGTGGTGGTGCCATCCCACGCATGTTCAAAGAAAGCTTTTGTTCACTGATTGTTCATTCTGACTGAACAGCAAAGCCTCTACTGCGCATGCCCGGATATTCGATAGCAGAAAACATCAATGCCTAGATAGTTTATAAGCATCGATGGTTCCAGCTGAAATGATCATAGATGGTAACCATCAATGGTGTGGGTACCAATGGCCATCCCCACAATGAATTTCTGTCAGCACTCTGATTGGTGGATAGCTCCAGCCATCCACCGACCAGCATGATGACAGCCATTCACTGTATGGCTGCAGGCTGGAAGGCAGGTAGAGAATGCTGCCTGGCTGCTCTGATTGTGTGACCTCCGGCCCCTTCCCGATGGCCCCTAGAATTGTGGGGCCTGATTCAGATGCCCAGTGTGCCTATACGTTAAAATTGCCCTGGGCCCCTTACATCACCAGATTGGGGGTAATGGCAGAATTATTATGGGAAAGAGCGCAAATTCACCATGACACTTTTTGGAACAAAAGTTGCCCCATTACATTCTTTATAATATTTATAATATTTATTTTATATATTTATAATATTTATAATATTCTTTATAATACAATGAAATGACTACAAAAAATATAACAGTCTATGACATATTATTGTTTAAAATACTTTAGAGCTTATAACATGGGTTGACATAGGTCTGATAGACGCTGATAATATCTTATATTTAGACATACAGTATGTTGATGTCGGCTCTTGGTCTCGGCGCCACCGAGTCACACTGCATTTTGTGTAACACGGCTTGTCGCGCATGGAGCAAAGCTGTAGGAGGACACATCTGTAAATTGTACTCTAATTGGCATTTTTGTTTGGAGCAAGCGGGCATTATAAGGTGTCTGAGCTGTATTTTGGGGTGCGAGGGTGGATTGAGTCACACAAGATAAAGTGAAGGGTGTTAGATGCATGTACAGTAGGATGTAACAAGGGCATATGGTGTCTCATTGTTTCTAAACTTATTAACTAGAGTAAGGCCTTCTTGAAAGTGAAGGTGTTGCACATGCAGCCCTTCAATGTGTGCCAGGTTCCCATCACTGCCATAAACTAACGTTCCTTTAATTATTGTTTTATGTATAAGGTTTCACAAGGGTTAATATAGATATATACATATAGGGAGTTAGCATAATTATGTAGGAGACGGCCCTAAGCTTACAATCTATATGAGGATAGATGGAGTGAAAGAGAGTAGTGCTTAGGTTTGGAGCGGACCAGAGAAGTCCTAAATTCATAAGGGCAAAGAGCATCAGGAGTGTGTGAGGAAATGAGGTTGGAGGACCGTTCAGAAAGAGATTTGTAGGTGAGAGAGAGGAGTCCAAATTTATTACCGAGTGGTATAGAGAGCCAGTAGAGTGACTGACAAAGAGAGACAGCAGGTAGAGCTACGAGACAGGAAAATGAAGGATGCAGCAAAGTTAACGATAGACTGGATGGGGCAAGGACCGGGAGTTAAAAAGATCATAGAGGAGCAGATTACAGTAATCAAGGCAGGAAATGCTGAGAGCATCAGTGAGTAGCATCCAGGTCCAGGAAGGGCCTGATTCTTGTAATATTGCAGAGATGGGAACTGCAGGATTGTGACAGTGACTGGATGTAGGGAAAGAAGGAAAGGGCAGGGTCAAGAGTGGCACACAAAAAGTTAAGGGGGCATATTCATCATCATTTAAAAGTCACAATTTCTACACTCCGCAGGAGATGTATAAACTGTGACATTCATCAAACTCCGGAAAAGCATTTTTTCCGGATTTTGATCATGACACTGTTCGCCATCCTGAGGTGGCGAACAGCTTCCAAATCTCAGCACAAACTGGCGTTTACACGGCAGCTTGTGCAGAGGGGAGCACCGTGGCTGCAGTAAGTGCAGCCCCAGCAATATGATATGGAGAAGGGGGGTGGAGGGGGGTGTCCGCGGGACACTTCCTGCCAGGCTGCCCGGTACTTGCAGGCTGTGCAGTGGCTGCATTGATCCCTTTAGCAGCCGCTGCAGCTGGGTAGCGCTGCTACAGCCAGACACACAAAGGTGGATGGCGATGGAGGTGCGGCTGGGAGACAACATAGGTGCCGGGTGCAGCTGGGAGACAGACACATGTGCCTGGGGAGGTGTGGCCCTGTCCGGGACACACAAGTAAGTTGCGGAGGGGTTACACGGTCAGGAGGTCACAGGTGGTGGTGGGGAGATTGTTCACATATAGAACAAGTGCAGTGGGGGGAGAATTGGGGTTGGGTGCTGCAGCCGGACAGCGGGGGGTACAGCGGCTTCAGAGGGGAAAGTTATCACTTTCCGAAAAACGGTCAACTCCAAAAGCCCAGTTTTTTCGGAAGTGATAATTTTCTTATGGTGGCATGATGAATCGTGAAAAAATTGTGAGAGAATGTAATGAGAATTGAAAACTAAAAAGTCTCGTTGCACATTTTTTTCCATGATGAATATGCCCCAAGATCCTTACACTTTATTGTATATCGTGTATTGCAGCCAGATGTCATTGTCAGCTTTGCCTCTAGCTGCCCTGGCTAAATTACCAGTTAACAGAATGTGACAGTTACAATATAAATTGCTTTTTGGAATCAAAATATCTAAATAACAAATGAAAATCGGAATATTGCTAATAAAAAACCTAAAGCTAAAAACAATTAAAATAATAAAAAAAGGGTGCATAGCGCTGTGATTTCTCTGTCTATGGTCAGGATTGTGTACGGTGATCTACTAAATATCACTAAATTTGCACAATCAGGAAGGATCAGGCCTCCAGAAGGACTCCCAGTCCTTTCCTGTATAGTGTGTAAATCAAGTTCCCACCACTGCACTGAAGTTATTGCCCACTATTAATATCAGTAACCCTTCGGCTGCTTGCCAACATAAGATTTATGGTGATGGCTTTTTGTATGTAGGACAACCATCACCATAAAAACCTACAGCTTTGGCAGTCATAGGTTAAAAATAAACCAGTTATTCAAAACTAAACCGCAGATCCTGAATCAGCCCAACCCTTTAAAGTACATTTTCAAGATAGTGCTGCTTTCAAGTGTCCCAAACAATTCAATTGTTTGAGTTTTTCTATTTGTAAAACAGTGAAAAGAAATCCAAATAATGTCCTTTATTGTCTCTCATTTTCCTGATACATCTTATATATTTATAAAGATAATCCATGCAATTTATTTATTTATTTTTCATTTCTGCTCTTTTAACTGAACGGAAGATAGAAAAAATAGATAACGTGGTTTATTTGTTTCTTATTTATTTATTTGTTATTTTTAAATGACGTATGCTGATCGTCAGTCTCTTCCTACAAGCTAGGTTTCATTCTGGCCCTTCAAAGCGTACAGTAATGCTCTTTGCCCTAGATCAGTGATGGCTAACCTTGACACTCCAGCTGTTGTTGAACTACACATCCCAGCATGCCCTGCACCAGTTTTAGCATGGCCAAATAACAAAACTGTAGCAAGGCATGCTGGTATGTGTAGTTCAACAACAGCTGGAGTGTCAAGGTTAGCCATCACTGCCCTAGATCAACGTTGTTAATCCTGCGCCTGACATTGCCTGCAAGAATATAGGGGGTAATTCCAAGTTGATCGCAGCAGGAATTCTGTTAGCAATTGGGCAAAACCATGTGCACTGCAGGGGAGGCAGATATATCATGTGCAGAGAGAGTTAGATTTGGGTGTGGTGAGTTCAATCTGAAATCTAATTTGCAGTGTAAAAATAAAGCAGCCAGTATTTACTAGAGATGAGCGGGTTCGGTTTCTCTGAATCCGAACCCGCCAGAACTTCATGTTTTTTTTCACGGGTCCGAGCGACTCGGATCTTCCCGCCTTGCTCGGTTAACCCGAGCGCGCCCGAACGTCATCATGACGCTGTCGGATTCTCGCGAGGCTCGGATTCTATCGCGAGACTCGGATTCTATATAAGGAGCCGCGCGTCGCCGCCATTTTCACACGTGCATTGAGATTGATAGGGAGAGGACGTGGCTGGCGTCCTCTCCGTTTAGAATTAGAATAGATTAGAGAGACACTTGATTTACTAATTTTGGGGAGCATTAGGAGTACTCAGTAGTGTACAGTGCAGAGTTTTGCTGATAGTGACCAGTGACCACCACTTTTATTTATAATCCGTTCTCTGCCTGAAAAAAGCGATACACAGTGACTCAGTCACATACCATATCTGTGTGCACTGCTCAGGCTCAGGCCAGTGTGCTGCATCATCTATTATCTATCTATATATAATATTATATATATCTGTCTGACTGCTCAGCTCACACAGCTTATAATTGTGGGGGAGACTGGGGAGCACTACTGCAGTGCCAGTTATAGGTTATAGCAGGAGCCAGGAGTACATAATATATTATATAGTGAGTGACCACCAGACACACAGTGCAGTTTATTTAATATATCCGTTCTCTGCCTGAAAAAAGCGATACACACAGTGACTCAGTCACATACCATATCTGTGTGCACTGCTCAGGCTCAGCCCAGTGTGCTGCATCATCTATATATATTATATATCTGTCTGACTGCTCAGCTCACACAGCTTATAATTGTGGGGGAGACTGGGGAGCACTACTGCAGTGCCAGTTATAGGTTATAGCAGGAGCCAGGAGTACATAATATTATATTAAAATTAAACAGTGCACACTTTTGCTGCAGGAGTGCCACTGCCAGTGTGACTAGTGACCAGTGACCTGACCACCAGTATATAATATTAGTAGTATACTATCTCTTTATCAACCAGTCTATATTAGCAGCAGACACAGTACAGTGCGGTAGTTCACGGCTGTGGCTACCTCTGTGTCGGCACTCGGCAGCCCGTCCATAATTGTATATACCACCTAACCGTGGTTTTTTTTTCTTTCTTTATACATACATACTAGTTACGAGTATACTATCTCTTTATCAACCAGTCTATATATTAGCAGCAGACACAGTACAGTGCGGTAGTTCACGGCTGTGGCTACCTCTGTGTCGGCACTCGGCAGCCCGTCCATAATTGTATATACCACCTAACCGTGGTTTTTTTTTCTTTCTTTATACATACATACTAGTTACGAGTATACTATCTCTTTATCAACCAGTCTATATATTAGCAGCAGACACAGTACAGTGCGGTAGTTCACGGCTGTGGCTACCTCTGTGTCGGCACTCGGCAGCCCGTCCATAATTGTATATACCACCTAACCGTGGTTTTTTTTTCTTTCTTTATACATACATACTAGTTACGAGTATACTATCTCTTTATCAACCAGTCTATATTAGCAGCAGACACAGTACAGTGCGGTAGTTCACGGCTGTGGCTACCTCTGTGTCGGCACTCGGCAGCCCGTCCATAATTGTATATACCACCTAACCGTGGTTTTTTTTTCTTTCTTTATACATACATACTAGTTACGAGTATACTATCTCTTTATCAACCAGTCTATATATTAGCAGCAGACACAGTACAGTGCGGTAGTTCACGGCTGTGGCTACCTCTGTGTCGGCACTCGGCAGCCCGTCCATAATTGTATATACCACCTAACCGTGGTTTTTTTTTCTTTCTTTATACATACATACTAGTTACGAGTATACTATCTCTTTATCAACCAGTCTATATATTAGCAGCAGACACAGTACAGTGCGGTAGTTCACGGCTGTGGCTACCTCTGTGTCGGCACTCGGCAGCCCGTCCATAATTGTATATACCACCTAACCGTGGTTTTTTTTTCTTTCTTTATACATACATACTAGTTACGAGTATACTATCTCTTTATCAACCAGTCTATATATTAGCAGCAGACACAGTACAGTGCGGTAGTTCACGGCTGTGGCTACCTCTGTGTCGGCACTCGGCAGCCCGTCCATACTAGTATCCAATCCATCCATCTCCATTGTTTACCTGATGTGCCTTTTAGTTGTGCCTATTAAAATATGGAGAACAAAAATGTTGAGGTTCCAAAATTAGGGAAAGATCAAGATCCACTTCCACCTCGTGCTGAAGCTGCTGCCACTAGTCATGGCCGAGACGATGAAATGCCAGCAACGTCGTCTGCCAAGGCCGATGCCCAATGGCATAGTACAGAGCATGTCAAAACCAAAACACCAAATATCAGAAA
Organism: Pseudophryne corroboree; assembly: GCF_028390025.1. Lineage (NCBI taxonomy): Eukaryota > Metazoa > Chordata > Amphibia > Anura > Myobatrachidae > Pseudophryne > Pseudophryne corroboree. Next base: position 267,781,179 of record NC_086454.1, on the reverse strand, counting down.
AAAAAGGACTCCAAAACCTAAAATAAAATTGTCGGAGGAGAAGCGTAAACTTGCCAATATGCCATTTACCACACGGAGTGGCAAGGAACGGCTGAGGCCCTGGCCTATGTTTATGGCTAGTGGTTCAGCTTCACATGAGGATGGAAGCACTCAGCCTCTCGCTAGAAAACTGAAAAGACTCAAGCTGACAAAAGCACCGCAAAGAACTGTGCGTTCTTTGAAATCCCAAATCCACAAGGAGAGTCCAATTGTGTCGGTTGCGATGCCTGACCTTCCCAACACTGGACGTGAAGAGCATGCGCCTTCCACCATTTGCACGCCCCCTGCAAGTGCTGGAAGGAGCACCCGCAGTCCAGTTCCTGATAGTCAGATTGAAGATGTCAGTGTTGAAGTACACCAGGATGAGGAGGATATGGGTGTTGCTGGCGCTGGGGAGGAAATTGACCAGGAGGATTCTGATGGTGAGGTGGTTTGTTTAAGTCAGGCACCCGGGGAGACACCTGTTGTCCGTGGGAGGAATATGGCCGTTGACATGCCAGGTGAAAATACCAAAAAAATCAGCTCTTCGGTGTGGAGGTATTTCACCAGAAATGCGGACAACAGGTGTCAAGCCGTGTGTTCCCTTTGTCAAGCTGTAATAAGTAGGGGTAAGGACGTTAACCACCTCGGAACATCCTCCCTTATACGTCACCTGCAGCGCATTCATAATAAGTCAGTGACAAGTTCAAAAACTTTGGGTGACAGCGGAAGCAGTCCACTGACCAGTAAATCCCTTCCTCTTGTAACCAAGCTCACGCAAACCACCCCACCAACTCCCTCAGTGTCAATTTCCTCCTTCCCCAGGAATGCCAATAGTCCTGCAGGCCATGTCACTGGCAATTCTGACGAGTCCTCTCCTGCCTGGGATTCCTCCGATGCATCCTTGCGTGTAACGCCTACTGCTGCTGGCGCTGCTGCTGTTGCCGCTGGGAGTCGATGGTCATCCCAGAGGGGAAGTCGTAAGCCCACTTGTACTACTTCCAGTAAGCAATTGACTGTTCAACAGTCCTTTGCGAGGAAGATGAAATATCACAGCAGTCATCCTACTGCAAAGCGGATAACTGAGGCCTTGGCATCCTGGGTGGTGAGAAACGTGGTTCCGGTATCCATCATTACTGCAGAGCCAACTAGAGACTTGTTGGAGGTACTGTGTCCCCGGTACCAAATACCATCTAGGTTCCATTTCTCTAGGCAGGCGATACCGAAAATGTACACAGACCTCAGAAAAAGAGTCACCAGTGTCCTAAAAAATGCAGCTGTACCCAATGTCCACTTAACCACGGACATGTGGACAAGTGGAGCAGGGCAGGGTCAGGACTATATGACTGTGACAGCCCACTGGGTAGATGTATGGACTCCCGCCGCAAGAACAGCAGCGGCGGCACCAGTAGCAGCATCTCGCAAACGCCAACTCTTTCCTAGGCAGGCTACGCTTTGTATCACCGCTTTCCAGAATACGCACACAGCTGAAAACCTCTTACGGCAACTGAGGAAGATCATCGCGGAATGGCTTACCCCAATTGGACTCTCCTGTGGATTTGTGGCATCGGACAACGCCAGCAATATTGTGTGTGCATTAAATCTGGGCCAATTCCAGCACGTCCCATGTTTTGCACATACCTTGAATTTGGTGGTGCAGAATTTTTTAAAAAACGACAGGGGCGTGCAAGAGATGCTGTCGGTGGCCAGAAGAATTGCGGGACACTTTCGGCGTACAGGCACCACGTACAGAAAACTGGAGCACCACCAAAAACTACTGAACCTGCCCTGCCATCATCTGAAGCAAGAAGTGGTAACGAGGTGGAATTCAACCCTCTATATGCTTCAGAGGTTGGAGGAGCAGCAAAAGGCCATTCAAGCCTATACAATTGAGCACGATATAGTAGGTGGAATGCACCTGTCTCAAGTGCAGTGGAGAATGATTTCAACGTTGTGCAAGGTTCTGATGCCCTTTGAACTTGCCACACGTGAAGTCAGTTCAGACACTGCCAGCCTGAGTCAGGTCATTCCCCTCATCAGGCTTTTGCAGAAGAAGCTGGAGGCATTGAAGAAGGAGCTAAAAGGGAGCGATTCCGCTAGGCATGTGGGACTTGTGGATGCAGCCCTTAATTCGCTTAACAAGGATTCACGGGTGGTCAATCTGTTGAAATCAGAGCACTACATTTTGGCCACCGTGCTCGATCCTAGATTTAAAGCCTACCTTGGATCTCTCTTTCCGGCAGACACAGGTCTGCTGGGGTTGAAAGACCTGCTGGTGACAAAATTGTCAAGTCAAGCGGAACGCGACCTGTCAACATCTCCTCCTTCACATTCTCCCGCAACTGGGGGTGCGAGGAAAAGGCTCAGAATTCCGAGCCCACCCGCTGGCGGTGATGCAGGGCAGTCTGGAGCGACTGCTGATGCTGACATCTGGTCCGGACTGAAGGACCTGACAACGATTACGGACATGTCGTCTACTGTCACTGCATATGATTCTCTCAACATTGATAGAATGGTGGAGGATTATATGAGTGACCGCATCCAAGTAGGCACGTCACACAGTCCGTACTTATACTGGCAGGAAAAAGAGGCAATTTGGAGGCCCTTGCACAAACTGGCTTTATTCTACCTAAGTTGCCCTCCCACAAGTGTGTACTCCGAAAGAGTGTTTAGTGCCGCCGCTCACCTTGTTAGCAATCGGCGTACGAGGTTACATCCAGAAAATGTGGAGAAGATGATGTTCATTAAAATGAATTATAATCAATTCCTCCGCGGAGACATTGACCAGCAGCAATTGCCTCCACAAAGTACACAGGGAGCTGAGATGGTGGATTCCAGTGGGGACGAATTGATAATCTGTGAGGAGGGGGATGTACACGGTGATATATCGGAGGGTGAAGATGAGGTGGACATCTTGCCTCTGTAGAGCCAGTTTGTGCAAGGAGAGATTAATTGCTTCTTTTTTTGGGGGGGTCCAAACCAACCCGTCATATCAGTCACAGTCGTGTGGCAGACCCTGTCACTGAAATGATGGGTTGGTTAAAGTGTGCATGTCCTGTTTTGTTTATACAACATAAGGGTGGGTGGGAGGGCCCAAGGACAATTCCATCTTGCACCTCTTTTTTCTTTTCTTTTTCTTTGCATCATGTGCTGATTAAGGAGGGTTTTTTGGAAGGGACATCCTGCGTGACACTGCAGTGCCACTCCTAGATGGGCCCGGTGTTTGTGTCGGCCACTAGGGTCGCTAATCTTACTCACACAGCTACCTCATTGCGCCTCTTTTTTTCTTTGCGTCATGTGCTGTTTGGGGAGGGTTTTTTGGAAGGGCCATCCTGCGTGACACTGCAGTGCCACTCCTAGATGGGCCCGGTGTTTGTGTCGGCCACTAGGGTCGCTAATCTTACTCGCACAGCTACCTCATTGCGCCTCTTTTTTTCTTTGCGTCATGTGCTGTTTGGGGAGGGTTTTTTGGAAGGGACATCCTGCGTGACACTGCAGTGCCACTCCTAGATGGGCCCGGTGTTTGTGTCGGCCACTTGGGTCGCTTATCTTACTCACACAGCGACCTCGGTGCAAATTTTAGGACTAAAAATAATATTGTGAGGTGTGAGGTATTCAGAATAGACTGAAAATTAGTGTAAATTATGGTTTTTGAGGTTAATAATACTTTGGGATCAAAATGACCCCCAAATTCTATGATTTAAGCTGTTTTTTAGTGTTTTTTGAAAAAAACACCCGAATCCAAAACACACCCGAATCCGACAAAAAAAATTCGGTGAGGTTTTGCCAAAACGCGTTCGAACCCAAAACACGGCCGCGGAACCGAACCCAAAACCAAAACACAAAACCCGAAAAATTTCATGCGCTCATCTCTAGTATTTACCCTGCACAGAAATAAAATAACCCACCCAAATCTAACTCTCTCTGCAACTGTTATATCTGCCCCCCCCCTGCAGTGCACATGGTTTTGCCCAACTGCTAAAAAATTTCCTGCTGCGATCAACTTGGAATTACCCTCATAAAAGCTACAAAAATCACCCTCACCTCACAATTAAAACATGTTTTATATCGGATCTTCCTTTAGTATCTATGACGCCAATGACCTTTGTATAGCAGGTGGTAGTAGCTCCAGTGACTGCTGTAATGTCCAATTGCGATCTCGTGCAGATTGCTGCTTCAGCAGGGTTCGGTTCCCGGTCTCTGGCAAGGGCCTGATTCAATTTTCAAGGTGTCCTCACCAGGTTCCTGTGAAGGCTTTTTTTTTTTTAATGGATTCGCTTGATATACCATCCAAATAAAGTACTTTATGCGTTAATTCAGTTTGTGATAAAGATCCCTTTTACCCTTCTTTTCATAATTCTTTCTACAGATATGAAGTACACTAGAAGGTTAGACATGGCATTTAATTTTTTCTTCTCCCACAAAACCTCTCCGTACAGGGGAAGGGAGAAAAAAAAATTACATTTCATTACTATTCATGTGTAAGAATATTGAAAGTAGTATAGTAAAGAGATAACTATTTCTTCTTCTATCAGAGGGAGAACAAATCTATCTTGGAACAAGACACTCGATTCTTATTGAAAAGATAAAAGGTCATCTGCTGCACCTGTTACAATAAAGCTGTGGGCATAGACGTTTCTATCATGGGTGCAGTATGTGCGGTGCACATGGGTCCAGGGGGGCCCACACCGCACATATTGCACCCATATTTTAGTACTCACTTCTCCAGAGTCCAGCGTCGGATGCTGCAGGCGCATCCAGCGCACAAAAAATCCCTTCCAAAATGGCCACCGCGCATGCACAGTATGAATTTTTGTCTCTGGAACATGGTGGACGCCATGTATCCAGAGACCTGCGCACAATGCCGGAGCCTACGCCGCCGTGGAGAGGTGGGGGCCCACCCTGAGTCTGCACACGGGCCGCCGCCTCTCTTAAGACACCTCTGGCTGCGGGTTTATTAAAAAAGGGGGGCCGGGGGGGGGGGGTTACGCTCTCCATTCCCAGATGGACCTGCAGGGCTTAAAAATTGTCCCTGCTGAGATTTGTTTTCCAAATTGGTTTCATGTCTCTTGACACGGGTGGTTTAACTATTTTCAGTTCAGCATCTCCTGTCCAAATGGAAGTTTGCCAAGTATCCATTTCATACCTAACCTAATATTCTCAGTAAAAAAATATATATATTCAGCAAATCCTGTCCTGAATCAGATATGTTTACTATAAGCTGACGGCTGAATCGGGACAGAAAAGAGCTCTTCTCTGGCATTGGCTACTGCTTGAGGGGAGATGGGGGGGCATTGACTGTGCGGATAGCCTCTTTTATATTGGATGGGATTAGTGGAGGGTGGTGTGTACTGTATACATACAGTGTACACACACTCAGCAAGAAGCCGGTACTCCAGGACTTGTAACAAAATGTAATGTTCAACTCTACTGTTTCAGTTAATGTTACACTTTCTTTAGGGACAACATACAATACCAAAGCTTAACTTGTATACCCATGCACTGACTTCACTCAGGTGTACAGTGCCACTGATCTGTCCACTGCTTCCCCAGTTTATGCTGACATCTCCCGCTCAATGGGCTTAATAATATGCTCATGTATTGGACAGTGGTCACTATGGACCATTTGTTCATAGCAACTGATAGCGCAGTAGCTTCCTGGTTATGGGTCTGTGCCACATGTGCCACTGGGGGCGGTGACGCTGTGCATGTGTGCATAGGCGTGCGCAGCTAATTTTATTAGGGGGTGCACCGCCTTTTGGGCATGTCTAGCACTATTTTACATTCTCTTAGTAAAATCACATGGCTTAATCTAATTTCTCCCTAGAAGCGGTGTGGCTTCTTTTTTACATGGTGGACTGAGCTATAGGACTGATCCTGAACTTGCGCTTAGGAGTATCCGGAACTCTGTGGGCTTTTTGGATCGATGAGTATACAGCCATCTCTAGCACCAGTGTTATTATATGCTTTTAAATTTCTTTTGTTTGTGAGTGCATTAGTTATTAAAAAACCTTTTTCCTTTGAATGGGAAGTCTGCACTATTGCTTTGCCTTATTCTGTTTCAGCCTGAAGTTCAGGTGGATATCAGAAGAATCATTCTCTTTCAAGCTGAGACTTACTATATGCTTGCAACCCATTAACACATTGTGAGTGTGGTATATAAAGAACCGATCTGTGTTTTTTGCATTGGATGTCTGCACTATTGTATTATTATTTTTTTCAGTTCAGACAATTCAATACATGGTGATACCCGAGAAGTTATTCCCCATAAAGAAACAAAAGGGAAGTAACGTTCCTCTATTTCATGTAATCATTTAGGACTAAATTTGCGCAATTCATACACCAATTTATTTGTAAACAATTGTATATGGAAAATTAGTGGATTTTTCCAAGGTGTATATGCTGTATTTTTTAATGTCTGTCTAGCGCAAATCCACACAAATATTTTTTTGGTACAAAATTCACCACTGGTGGCATAAGTATAACAGCAAGACAAAAAAATTATACTTCCAATGCTGATGTATTATTTATTATCTTTGCACTTTTTATTTAATGGGATCTCTAATACAGTGAATGATATTGATGGATTTGGCCATATAACTGTGGCTATTGCTAATGGAACCCAAGATGCCATGAATAGTGACTTACAGTCTGTCTCGGTGAAAGAGTCTCTGCTGAACTGCATCAGCAGAATGTGTCCTTCGGCGGTGGTTCCGAGTCCCCATGAGAGGAACTCTGGATGTGGCCGCACACATGATTGAGAGCACGGACAGGAGGAGAGCGCGGGCGGGAGGAGAACGCGGCGGCTGGGCTGGAGAGTACGGTGGATGCACGGTATAACGTCATCAGGCGACGCCAGTCCCCCCTGTGAGGCCGCCGCACATAATGTACATTCATGTCAGCATGTATTAGCGGGTGCCGGGTGCAGTGGTGGGGGGGAAGCAGAGGAATGAGCTGCAGGCTCGCGATCACTGCGCTGCAGCAGGCAGTGTGAGGGTGCCGGACATTAGGGGGTGCCTGTGCGCACCAGGCACCCCCCGTGCGCACGCCTATGCATGTGTGAGACTGGCCAGTGAGGTAGCTGGGTATTGCTCAGCTGCCACAGATATACTATATTAAAGGTAAATGGTGAACATAATAGATTTTCTGTCACTGTGATAGAAAATGACCACATAGGAAATTCGGTTGCAGTTAAAATGTCAGCTGTCGGGATCCTTGCGTACAGGGTCCAGACGCCGAAATCCCGACAGCTTACAATGCCGACAGACGGAATCTCGGTGCACCAGCCTATTCCCACGACACCCATAGAGTGGGAATAGATCCTGTGGCAAGCGCACCAAGCCTGCAAGGGGACTCTTAGCGCTCGCCCCGCTGCTCGCATTCTGGTGGGCGTGGTGCCGCTGTTGAGATATTGACAGCCAGCATCCTGTCTGCCGGTAAGCCGTATGTTACCAGTAAATGTCCTTTGATGAGCATCATTTTATAGGAATGCGTCTCTGCTTCAGGACTAGGAAACTTCAGTCAAAATAGAGGGCAAAATGGAAGTAGCCAGATCCAGACATATACAAATCTATTCAGCAGTGGTTCCCATACAACCAGAACTCAGTGTTTCATAGAAGACTGGCTGAGAATAAGTGCCCTGGTGTAGAAAGCTAGGAGAGATACAAGTAACACCATGTCTTACAATAATTTATAATAAAGCTGGGTATTAATTACCTGAATTATATACCTGTAATAGATACAATAATGACACTTAACTACAGTCTTGCTCTATTTCACTCCTCTGCTGCAGGTTGCCATGTTGGGAGGAGATGGTGGTGCACTAACTAAACAGGCAGAGGAGGAGTGACTGATTTGTAGACTTGCTGTGCGGAATATTACTGTATGGTTTGGTGTAGTCAATCATTGGGCTTGCACGAGTTTTGTCCCAGTAACTCAGATGACTTCGTTCTTAGCTTTTGACCTGTAGCAGATCACATTGGAACAATGGCCCTCATTCCGAGTTGTTCGCTCGTTCTTTTCCTTCGCATCGGTGCGATTTTCCGCTAACTGCGCATGCGCAATGTTCGCACTGCGGCTGCGCCAAGTAAATTTGCTAAGAAGTTTGGTATTTTACTCACGGCATTACGAGGTTTTTTCTTCGTTCTGGTGATCGGTGTGTGATTGACAGGAAGTGGGTGTTTCTGGGCGGAAACTGGCCGTTTTATGGGTGTGTGTGAAAAAAACGCTGCCGTTTCTGGGAAAAACGCGGGAGTGGCTGGAGAAACGGGGGAGTGTCTGGGCGAACGCTGGGTGTGTTTGTGACGTCAAACCAGGAACGACAAGCACTGAACTGATCGCACTGGAAGAGTAAGTCTCGAGCTACTCAGAAACTGCAAAGAAAAATCTTTTCGCAATATTGCGAATACTTCGTTCGCAATTCTGCTAGGCTAAGATTCACTCCCAGAGGGCGGCAGCTTAGCGTGTGCACTGCTGCGAAAAGCGGCTAGCGAGCGAAAAACTCGGAATGAGGGCCATTGTCCTAAAACTTTGTGTTGGAATGAGGAGGAAATAATACTTCACATTGTAGCAGAACTGCAATTTAGTTAGGTGAACACTGAAATTGTATTTAAATCCTGTAAGTTGCCTCCATGGCTCAAACACGACACATGCCTGTACACGACACATGATTGGTAAGTGTGTATGCCCTTAACAATAGTCAGATACTGTAGGTTTGCGAATCAGCCAGGTGTGTACCTATAATCCACAGCAATGCCAGGACTCAGGGTTTCCCAGCAGAAGATTGCTGAGCGCATCACACGGCAGCTGCCGGCTTGCCCTCTTCCAATAGTGCATCCTGAATTTTAAACAGGGGTTAAAGTGGTCCGGAACGGGGCGTAACTGCATTCCATCAGTTATGTTTCCGCCTCCGCCATCCCACTTTATCTGGCCACAGACAGGACTTTCTACAGGAAGTTCTGCCTGCTTAATCCCCGCATTATGCAGCGCTGCACCGCGCTGTCCTCCCACACTGACAGAGAGGGTGAGCGGTGAAAGGCAGTGTACTACTCCAGCCAGTCCCTACCTAAGCAAATGCTCTTGCAGTGGTATTGAGATGACGGCAACGCAGGAAGTGCCATCATCCCGCGTTCGTCCATTGTGCCGATCAAAGAGGAGGATGCGGAGCAGGTGTCATGAGAAAAAAAAGTAAGAGGAAAGCACGCTGGATAGGGATGGGAAGGAGGAGTGGCGGCACATGAAGATGTTCTAGAGGATGGGGCACATAGAAGCCACGGGATTGGCACATGAAGGCAGGAACACTGGATGGGGGTTCACTTTAGGGAAGATACAATTGGTGGATGTGTGGCACAAGAGGGTAGTCACATTAGATGAGAAGGGACATATGAAGAAGATACACTGTATGTGGGGTGGCACATTAGGGAGGACTGCATAAGGGAAAAGCGATGATGGGGGAGAAGCTGTGTGAGGGATAAGATGTATCGAGGAGAAGCTGTGTGAGGGATAAGCGGTGTTGGGGGAGAGCTGTGTGAGGGATAAGCGATGTTGGGAAGAAGCTGTGTGAGGTGAGGTATAAGAGGTGTCGGGGAGAAGCTGTGTGAGGTATAAGAGGTGTCGGGGAGAAGCTGTGTGAGGGATAAGAGGTGTTAGGGGGGGTTTCCGTTAAGATGGTCGACCATGTTAAGGTCGACAGTCACTAGTTCGACCACTATTGGTTGACATTGACATCTACAAATGGTCGACACAGGACAGGTCAACACATGAAAAGGTCAACGTCTTTTGTTAAAAAAATAATTATTTTTTACTTTTTCATACTTACCATCCACGTGGACAATGATTGGGAACAGTAACCTGTGCCAAGCGCAGCGGTAGTAGAGCAAAACACCTTGCCCACAGCCATGCAAGGGGACGCGGTACAGTAATTGGGGTTACTGGTTATGTTCATGTCGACCTACTGAATGTCGACCTTAACATTGTCCACCATTCATACTGGAGCCGTTAGGGGGAGAAGCTGTATGAGGGATAAGAGGTGTCCGGAATAAGCTGTGATAGAGGAGAGCTGTAAGGGGGAGAAGCTGTGTGAGAGATAAGCAGTGTAAGGGGAGAAGCTGTGTGAGAGATAAGCGGTGTAAGGGGGAGAAGCTGTGTGAGAGATAAGCGGTGTAATGGGGAGAAGCTGTGTGAGAGATAAGCAGTGTAGGGGGGAGAAGCTGTGTGAGAGATAAGCAGTGTAAGGTGGAGAAGCTGTGTGAGAGATAAGCAGTGTAAGGGGAGAAGCTGTGTGAGAGATAAGCAGTGTAAGGAGGAGAAGCTGTGTGAGAGATAAGCAGTGTAAGGGGGAGAAGCTGTGTGAGAGATAAGCGGTGTAAGGGGGAGAAGCTGTGTGAGAGATAAGCGGTGTAAGGGGCAGAAGCTGTGTGAGAGATAAGCGGTGTAAGGGGCAGAAGCTGTGTGAGAGATAAGCAGTGTAAGGGGGAGAAGCTGTGTGAGAGATAAGCAGTGTAAGGGGGAGAAGCTGTGTGAGAGATAAGCAGTGTAGGGGGGAGAAGCTGTGTGAGAGATAAGCAGTGTAGGGGGGAGAAGCTGTGTGAGAGATAAGCGGTGTAAGGGGGAGAAGCTGTGTGAGAGATAAGCAGTGTAAGGAGGAGAAGCTGTGTGAGAGATAAGCGGTGTAAGGGGGAGAAGCTGTGTGAGAGATAAGCAGTGTAAGGGGGAGAAGCTGTGTGAGAGATAAGCGGTGTAAGGGGGAGAAGCTGTGTGAGAGATAAGCGGTGTAAGGAGGAGAAGCTGTGTGAGAGATAAGCAGTGTAAGGGGGAGAAGCTGTGTGAGAGATAAGCAGTGTAAGGGGGAGAAGCTGTGTGAGAGATAAGCAGTGTAGGGGGGAGAAGCTGTGTGAGAGATAAGCAGTGTAGGGGGGAGAAGCTGTGTGAGAGATAAGCGGTGTAAGGGGGAGAAGCTGTGTGAGAGATAAGCAGTGTAAGGGGGAGAAGCTGTGTGAGAGATAAGCGGTGTAAGGGGGAGAAGCTGTGTGAGAGATAAACAGTGTAAGGGGGAGAAGCTGTGTGAGAGATAAGCAGTGTAGGGGGGAGAAGCTGTGTGAGAGATAAGCAGTGTAGGGGGGAGAAGCTGTGTGAGAGATAAGCGGTGTAAGGGGGAGAAGCTGTGTGAGAGATAAGCAGTGTAAGGGGGAGAAGCTGTGTGAGAGATAAGCGGTGTAAGGGGGAGAAGCTGTGTGAGAGATAAGCGGTGTAAGGGGGAGAAGCTGTGTGAGAGATAAGCGGTGTAAGGAGGAGAAGCTGTGTGAGAGATAAGCAGTGTAAGGGGGAGAAGCTGTGTGAGAGATAAGCGGTGTAAGGGGGAGAAGCTGTGTGAGAGATAAGCGGTGTAAGGGGCAGAAGCTGTGTGAGAGATAAGCAGTGTAAGGGGGAGAAGCTGTGTGAGAGATAAGCAGTGTAACGGGGAGAAGCTGTGTGAGAGATAAGCGGTGTAAGGGGGAGAAGCTGTGTGAGAGATAAGCGGTGTAAGGGGGAGAAGCTGTGTGAGAGATAAGCGGTGTAAGGGGGAGAAGCTGTGTGAGAGATAAGCGGCGTAAGGGGGAGAAGCTGTGTGAGAGATAAGCGGTGTAAGGGGGAGAAGCTGTGTGAGAGATAAGCGGTGTAAGGGGGAGAAGCTGTGTGAGAGATAAGCAGTGTAAGGGGGAGAAGCTGTGTGAGAGATAAGCGGTGTAAGGGGCAGAAGCTGTGTGAGAGATAAGCAGTGTAAGGGGGAGAAGCTGTGTGAGAGATAAGCAGTGTAAGGAGGAGAAGCTGTGTGAGAGATAAGCAGTGTAAGGGGGAGAAGCTGTGTGAGAGATAAGCAGTGTAACGGGGAGAAGCTGTGAGAGATAAGCGGTGTAAGGGGGAGAAGCTGTGTGAGAGATAAGCGGTGTAAGGGGGCGAAGCTGTGTGAGAGATAAGCGGTGTAAGGGGGAGAAGCTGTGTGAGAGATAAGCGGTGTAAGGGGCAGAAGCTGTGTGAGAGATAAGCGGTGTAAGGGGCAGAAGCTGTGTGAGGGATAAGCAGTGTTAGGAGGAGAAGCTGTGTGAGAGATAAGCGGTGTAAGGGGAAGAAGCTGTGTGAGAGATAAGCAGTGTAAGGGGGAGAAGCTGTGTGAGAGATAAGCGGTGTAAGGGGCAGAAGCTGTGTGAGGGATAAGAGGTGTAAGGTGGAGAAGCTGTGTGAGAGATAAGCGGTGTAAGGGGAGAAGCTGTGTGAGAGATAAGCAGTGTAAGGAGGAGAAGCTGTGTGAGAGATAAGCGGTGTAAGGGGGAGAAGCTGTGTGAGAGATAAGCGGTGTAAGGGGCAGAAGCTGTGTGAGAGATAAGCGGTGTAAGGGGCAGAAGCTGTGTGAGAGATAAGCAGTGTAAGGGGGAGAAGCTGTGTGAGAGATAAGCGGTGTAAGGAGGAGAAGCTGTGTGAGAGATAAGCGGTGTAAGGAGGAGAAGCTGTGTGAGGGATAAGAGGTGTAAGGTGGAGAAGCTGTGTGAGAGATAAGCGGTGTAAGGGGCAGAAGCTGTGTGAGAGATAAGCAGTGTAAGGGGAGAAGCTGTGTGAGAGATAAGCAGTGTAAGGAGGAGAAGCTGTGTGAGAGATAAGCGGTGTAAGGGGGAGAAGCTGTGTGAGGGATAAGCGGTGTAAGGGGGAGAAGCTGTGTGAGAGATAAGCGGTGTAAGGGGGAGAAGCTGTGTGAGAGATAAGCAGTGTAAGGGGGAGAAGCTGTGTGAGAGATGAGCGGTGTAAGGGGGAGAAGCTGTGTGAGAGATAAGCGGTGTAAGGGGCAGAAGCTGTGTGAGAGATAAGCGGTGTAAGGGGCAGAAACTGTGTGAGGGATAAGCAGTGTTAGGAGGAGAAGCTGTGTGAGAGATAAGCGGTGTAAGGGGGAGAAGCTGTGTGAGAGATAAGCAGTGTAAGGGGGAGAAGCTGTGTGAGAGATAAGCGGTGTAAGGGGCAGAAGCTGTGTGAGGGATAAGAGGTGTAAGGGGGAGAAGCTGTGTGAGAGATAAGCGGTGTAAGGGGAGAAGCTGTGTGAGAGATAAGCAGTGTAAGGAGGAGAAGCTGTGTGAGAGATAAGCGGTGTAAGGGGGAGAAGCTGTGTGAGAGATAAGCGGTGTAAGGGGGAGAAGCTGTGTGAGAGACAAGCGGTGTAAGGGGGAGAAGCTGTGTGAGAGATAAGCGGTGTAAGGGGGGAAGCTGTGTGAGGGATAAGCAGTGTAAGGGGGAGAAGCTGTGTGAGATAAGCGGTGTGAGAGATAAGCGGTGTAAGGGGGAGAAGCTGTGTGAGAGACAAGCGGTGTAAGGGGGAGAAGCTGTGTGAGGGATAAGCGGTGTAAGGGGGAGAAGCTGTTTGAGAGACGAGCGGTGTAAGGGGGAGAAGCTGTGTGAGAGATAAGCGGTGTAAGGGGGAGAAGCTGTGTGAGAGATAAGCGGTGTAAGGGGTAGAAGCTGTGTGAGAGACAAGCGGTGTAAGGGGGAGAAGCTGTGTGAGAAACAAGCGGTGTAAGGGGGAGAAGCTGTGTGAGGGATAAGCGGTGTAGGGGGGAGAAGCATTGTGAGAGACAAGCGGTGTAAGGGGGAGAAGCTGTGTGAGAGATAAGCGGTGTAAGGGGGAGAAGCTGTGTGAGAGATAAGCGGTGTAAGGGGGAGAAGCTGTGTGAGAGATAAGCGGTATAAGGAGGAGAAGCTGTGTGAGAGATAAGCGGTGTAAGGGGGAGAAGCTGTGTGAGAGATAAGCGGTGTAAGGGGGAGAAGCTGTGTGAGAGATAAGCGGTGTAAGGGGGAGAAGCTGTGTGAGAGACAAGCGGTGTAAGGGGGAGAAGCTGTGTGAGAGATAAGCGGTGTAAGGGGGAGAAGCTGTGTGAGAGATAAGCGGTGTAAGGGGGAGAAGCTGTGTGAGAGATAAGCGGTGTAAGGGGGAGAAGCTGTGTGAGGGATAAGCTGTGTGATGGATAAGAGGTGTCAGGGGGAGAGTGTCTCGGGAATGACAGGAGCAGGGGGTGAGATGGGGGAGTGAGGAGCAGGGGGTGAGATGGGGGAGTGAGGCACAGGAAGTGAGAGGTGCAGGGGTGAGATAGAAGCAGAGGCTGAAGGGGTAGCAGGGAGTCAGAGGTGTAGGGGGTAAGTAAAGGGGAGAAAGGTGATCAGGTGCAAAGTAGAGTGTATAGGGAGTAAAAGGGTTACCTAGGATGAAGATACGGACACGAGGAGAGTGACAAACAACGGAAACATAAAGCAGAGATGACACATAGAAGACATAAGAGAGGTGAGCAAAGGTTGTTCAACATATCCTGCTATATTGTGCACCACATCTAAAATTAGGGGGACACTACTGTGGGCATTGTGTGTGTAAGCGTCACTTCTACTGTGGGTATTGTATGTTTAAGGGGCACGGCTACTGTGGGCATTGTGTGTGTAAGCCGCACTACTACTGTGGGCATTGTGTGTGTAAAGGGCACTATTATGTTGGGGCTATGTGAATAAGATTGTGGTACTGTGAGGCATAATTTGAATTGGGGGTACTATTGTGTGACCACGCCCCTTCCTTGTGAGGCCACACCCCTTTTGTGGCACGTGCCTTCGGTGTGCACTGGGGGGGACGAGTGACCGAGGAGATGAGTTCCCCCACCTCTCCAGGTGTGCTATCACATTCCAGTTGAACTTAAGACATGCTTGCTGGTTTAAAGTAAATTTGCACACAGGCTTTTAATGGAGAGACAGTCTTAGTGACAGAGGAGGATTTGCAGAAACATGGGGTCCCTTGATGGAGACTGTAAGCTAAAATGCATTGCTCAAAGTTTGAACTATGGGGGTCATTCCGAGTTGATCGTAGCTGTGCTAAATTTAGCACAGCTACGATCAGGCACTCAGACATGCGGCGGGACGCCCAGCACAGGGCTAGTCCGCCCCGCATGTCAGTGCCCCCCCCCCCCCCGCAGAAATGCAAAAGCAGTGCACAGCGGCGATGCTTTTGCATTTTAGGAGTAACTCCCGGCCAGCGCAGCTCCTGCGGCTGGCCGGGAGAACCTCCTCACTGCCCGGGTCGCAGCGGCTGCGTGTGACGTCACGCAGCTGCCGTGGCCTGACCCCTCAACAGTCCGACCACGCCTGCGTTGGCCGGACCGTGCCCTTTAAACGGCAGCTTAATGCCGCCATCCAGCCCCCTCCCGCCCACGACCGCCTCTGCCTGTCAATCAGGCAGAGGCGATTGCTACGGCGCATGCACAGATTTGACCCGATCGCTGTGCTGCGATAAACTCCTAAATCTCCATGCTGTATTACGGTGAGTGCAGAGCCTGCATCAGAGCCAAAACTAGGGGGGGGCTAGGGGGGCATGTGACCTGGGCGCCAGACTGGAGAGGGCGCCGAGACTGTCACTTTAATCCCCCCTAATGCCCTCTCCCTATGTGGCAGCGATAGCTTGCAGCCGGCGGAGCTCGAGCTCCAGACCCTGCTAGCTGCCGCACACGCACCGCATCGTAGAGATGACACTGAAAATAAACTACATCTCCCAGCAGCCCTTGCTGCCGGGAGCTGTACTTTACTTTCAGTTTCATCTCTGCAGCGTGCTGTGATTAGCACAGCAGAGCCACATCAAGAGGGGACAAATTACTACACCCCCCCCCCCCCCCCCCCCCACCCCACTAGTACCTTTAATCAAGTCCGCAGCCACTGCTGCAGTGAACAAGAAATGCAGAGGTCCGAAAAGGGGGCGGGGCTAAACGGCACTGTACACACAGTGCCATGCCAGCCAGCAACAGCATGGGAGAGAGGAGGGGAGAAGAGTAGCACAGCCTAAACAGTGAGTACTGTATAACTCAGGGAAGGAGCACTGTATGTGTGTGACTGCTATATGTGTGTATGAATGTGTGCATGTATGTGATTGTATGTGAATAGATGTGTGACTACATATCTGTATGGGTGTGGTATGCGTGGCCAGGCATACCGACGCTGGGAGCGGAATGCCTGTCGGGGGGAAGGGGGGGTTGCGAGCGCAGCAAGCCCCTTTGCGGGCTCGCTGCGCTCGCCACGCTGGGGTGGGAGTGGTCCCTGTTGGTCGGCATGCCGTCCGTCGGGATTGTGAGGGGGCGGGATATAGGGGGAGGTACTGTGACCGGCGGTCACATAACTACATCCCATCTGTATGTGTGCTTGTGTGTCACTGTATATATATGTGTCAGTATACATGTTTGTACCGGTGTGTGATTATATGTATGTATTATATGTATGTATGTGAGTGAGTTAATGTATGTGTGCGTGACAGTATGTATTTTGTATTGGTGTGTGATTTTATGTATGTATTAATATATGGGTTATTATTTTATTTCTCCTTCATCCGTAGCCCAAATAAATAAAAAATTAAAATAAAAAGTATGAAAATGCCGAGCTATCCCCTTTGCCCTTATGAAGTTGATATATATATATGAATGGGAGGGGGGCGCTTAGTTAATGGCTTGCCCCGGGTGCCAAAACTCCTAGTTTTGGCCCTGCCTGCATCTATGGGCTTAATTCATATCTGATCGCAGCAGCAAATTTAGGACATTGTGATGACATTTGTTGAGCAGCAAATTTGCTAGCTAATGGGCAAAACCATGTGCACTGCAGGTGGGGCAGATCAGAGCCGGATTAGGCTAAGGGGGGCACGGGGCACTGCAAATAGCATGACCCCTAACAAATAATAATAATAATAAAAAAATAAAAAAAAATATATATATAAAAACACCCATGGACGGCTGCACTTCAGTAATAAATCCACAAACTGCAAAACACTGCAATGTTCGCCGTATCGTGTGGATTTTTTACCGAAGTGCCGCCGTCCATGGGTGTTGTATATGGGCTCATCAGTGTGAGTAGCTCCAGAACTTTTACTTTTAGTTAACAGTTGTGCTGCCCGCATCCAGTATGTGTGTGTGTGCCCGTAACTGCAAAAACCCTGAGGACCGTGATCAACAATTACAAGTGTACACTGAACGATTCAAGGAAAAAGGCTATCCCAACCATCTCTTGGGAGAAGCGAATGATAAAGCAAAAAACCTGGAGAGGCAACAACTTTTGAGGTACAAAACAAAGGAAAAGGGGGAGGATGTTGTAAGATTCATCACCACCTATAGTAGACATGGTAACCTTATCAAGAAAACCCTTAAGAAACATTGGAATATCCTCCTAATGGATCCCGTTCTAAAGGATTATCTTCCCAAAGATCCGTTGGTGGTATTCAGGAAATCACAGAACCTCAAAGATCTGGTGGCACCAAGCATGCTGAGGAAGAAAGAAAAAATATCAGGTATGCCCAAGTGTGTCGGATGCTACAAGTGTGGTCGTTGCAATATGTGTCGTTACCTGCACCCCAACAGAAAGACTTTCAGGAATACAGATAGGTCCGGAGAGTACAAGATCAAGGGGTTCATTAACTGCAACACGACCTCAGTGATTTACATGCTGGAATGCTCATGCGGAATGAAGTATATAGGAAAAACCAAGAGACCCCTGAAGATCCGCGTCCAGGAGCATGTAAGGAATATTAAAAACAAGGTACTATCCCATGCGGTCTCTAAACATTTCCACATGTGCCACAACTCAGACCCTGAGGAACTGACCTTCAAAGGCATCGAACTTGTCTCATTGGGCGAAAGAGGTGGAGACCTTGGCAACCTCCTATCCAAGAGGGAGATGTTTTGGATCTTTGAATTGAACACTCTGCATCCTGAAGGCTTCAATGAGGGCTATGAAATAGCCCCATTTTTATGACGTAAGCACATTGCACTTTTAACCATCTCACCAGGGTGACCTACCTCATTGTTCCTCCACTCACATACCCTCGGCTGGCTCCACAGTCCACACACTGCAGCCTGCGTGCCCAGCCAATGACTGAGCCGCAGGCTGCACCTTTACACTCCATTGGACAGTTAAGCCGTCGCTCAGCTGTCCTGCACTTCTATGCGGCGCCGCGGCTGTTAGATCGCCTGGGCAACCTATGCACAGCGCCGCAGATCGGAGGTCTGATCTGTGTGCCGGTGCAGGGGGACCCTTTTAGAAAGGGGGGCCTGCACCCCCCTCCCCCTCCCCCTCTTAATCCGGCTCTGGGGCAGATATAACATGTGCAGAGAGAGTTAGATTTGGGTGGGTCATTCTGTTTCTGTGCAGAGTAAATAACTAGCTAACAAATTTACTGCTGCGATCAGATCTGAATTAGGCCCTATATTCGTTGTGAAAAAAAAATGCCAAAAGGTTGCACCGAGGTGGCTGTATGACTAAGCTAAGCGGCACAAACACCTGGCCCATCTGTGAGTGTCACTGCAGTGGCAGACAGGATGGCAGTTTAAAAAAAATAGTCCCCAAACAGCACATTATGCAAAGAAGTAAAAGAGGTGCAATGAGGTAGCTGTATGACTAAGCTAAGCGACACAAGTGTGTGGCACAAACACCTGGCCCATCTAGGAGTGGCACTGCAGTCGCACTGCACTAATGGCGGATACCGGACGCATGTCTAACACTAGCATAGTTGTTATGGCCTCAGTAATTCGCTTTGCAACAGGGTATATATATGGCAGTATCACTGGAATTATATTGCAGTACCACTGGACATATACGGCAGTATCACTGGAATTATATGGCAGTACCACTGGACATATACGGCAGTATCACTGGATTTATACGGCAGTACCACTGAAATACTGGATTTATACACCAGTACCACTGGATTTATACGCCAGTACCACTGGATTTATATGGCAGTACCACTGACATATACGGCAGTATCACTGGAATTATATGGCAGTACCACTGTACATATACGGCAGTATCACTGGATCGGCTTTATACGGCAGTACCACTGGACATATACGGCAGTATCATTGGAATTACATGGCAGTATCACTGGACTAGATTTATACGCCAGTACCACTGGATTTATACTGCAGTACCACTGGACATATACGGCAGTATCACTGGACAAATACGGCAGTACCACTGGACATATACAGCAGCACAGGGACACCACCACTGGACTGATGCAGCACAACACAGCACCACTGCAATGGACTGGACTTATACAGCAGCACTGGACATATGGCAGCAGAGGACACCACCACTGTGACTGGACAGATGCAGCACAAGACACCACCACTGTATTGATGCAGGACACTGAGAATGGAGACACGTCCTCTCGCTACACTCTCCAATGCCGGAGTGAAAATGGTGGCGACGCGCTGCTCCTTACATGGAATCCAAGCCCCGCGAGAATCTGACAGCGGGATGATGACATTTTGCCTCGTTCTGGTTTCCGAGTCAGGCGGGAAAACCTGAGCCAGACTCGGATCCGGGCTCGGGTAGTGAAGTTCGGGGGGGTTCGGTGCTCAGAGAACCGAACCCGCTCATCTCTAATATATAGTGAGTGTGGCAGACTGGAGACTGAGAGGATAGAACTCCTGTTAGATTTTTTGAAGCCTTGAATCAGCGACAGCACTTGGATGACATTACAGCAGCTTTTGTGGTATTGTCAGAATGAGAATGTCAGAAATTGTGTCACACAGCTTTGTTAGAGACAGCAGCAGCGATGTCCTGACAAAAGCGACCACCGTTGACACCTTTGTGGTTTTGTGTTACATTCCTCTCTAAATGACACCCTTAAATGGAAAGTGACCAAACTCCCTCCACAAAGTTGTTACCACAAGTGAGTGGAGTGAGGAAGCTGATGCTCCCCTTCCCCACACTTCCCCGCTCTGAGGTTTCTGTGTTATTTAGAGAGAGAGATTGTGACTAATCGTGTTTTGGAAAAGGTCTCTGGAAGGATGCGTAGGCCGCGCACAATGCACCCCCCAGATTAAGAATCACTGAGTAACCTGTGAATGTTTGGTTAAGGGCTTGCTTCACATGCTGTGTCACCCAGTACTGGAAAGTAACAATAGACTTACAAGAAAAGGGGGACGTACTGCCGATCGGCCAGGCTTCCTCAGTGCATGAGGGAGAATGAAGTGGGCATTGTTTTGCATAAGTGCCGTTTGTAACACAGCAGTTCTCTGTTTATCATAATGATTAACGTGACCACAAGGTGCATATTGCTGGCATTCAGTGAAAACGTATATCAAAGCTCTTCATAGCTACAGGGAAATTAATTTTCTCCTAGTGGCAGCCATAAGTATTTTTATACGAGTTTTCTTAGTAAAAATTATTCTGAATACTTGTTAATACTGTTATCTCCCCTAATGTCTCCTGTCCTCTTCATTTTTATAATATGCTATTAGTAGTCACCAGGGCCGGAATAAGGCTTGTGAGGGCCCTGGGGTAAATTGTGGGGGGCCCCCCACCAATAAAATGAATCCCCTGCTGTAGCCGCCACTACTATGTCCCTGCATAATAGCACTAATTTAATAAGGGTGGGGGCGTAAATATTATTGGAGAGGACTCCCACAACTTAGTTGCCCCAGATATAGACACATGATGTGGCATTTGTGGGGTACATTGGGGGGCAGTAGGGCCAGCGGGATGCCATCTGTCGTCTGCTGCAGCCGCTGTCCTTTACTGTTCGCCTGGCAGCAGCCTGGGCTGGGAGCGCAGGTGAGCCAGGCGAGAGTTGATAAGCTCAACTATAGCCAGGGGAAAGATGAAGACACTGTCTGAACCAGGGGGGGGGGGGGGGGGGCGGAGACTGCGCTCACTAGGGGAGGAAAATAGGGGGTATGGTGCTGTTAAACCTGGAGGTGTCCGACCTCCTAAGCAATTTTGTTCCAAGGGTATGGTCAGCACACTCGGAAGGACTTTTAGCAGTAACTAGAATCTCCCTGAATTCATTTGGAAGTTTCTGCCCCAGACAATTTGAGAGGCCTCAATTCTAGAATGCCTCAAAAACAGACTCGAGGCTTACCTGTTCACTCAAGCCATTTCATTCATTTCCCTTTAGCTCCTAAAAATAATACAGTCCAAATGCTTAATTCTCTGTTCTTACGTCCTAGAGGATGCTGGGGACTCCGTAAGGACCATGGGGTATAGACGGGCTCCGCAGGAGATAGGGCACCTAAAAAGAACTTTGACTATGGGTGTGCACTGGCTCCTCCCTCTATGCCCCTCCTCCAGACCTCAGTTAGATTCTGTGCCCAGAGGAGAAAGGGTACAATGCAGAGAGCTCTCCAGAGTTTTCTGTTTTGAAGAATTTGTTAGGTTTTTTATTTTCAGGGAGTCCTGTTGGCAACAGGCTCCCTGCATCGTGGGACTGAGGAGAGAGAGAAGCAGACCTGGCTTGTCAAGTTGGGCACTGTTTCTAAGGCTACTGGACACCATTAGCTCCAGAGGGAGTCGGAACACAGGTCTCACCTGGGGTTCGTCCCGGAGCCGCGCCGCCGTCCTCCTCACAGATGCCGAAGATAGAAGCCAGGTGAGTATGAGAAGGCAAAGAAGACATCAGGCGGCAGAAGACATCAGATCTTCATGAGGCGCGCCATTGCTCCCAGTACACACACACAAGCAGGCACTGAAGGGCGCAGGGGGCGGGGCGCCCTGGGCAGCAAGTTTCCTAATTTCTCTGACGTCCTAGTGGATGCTGGGAACTCCGTAAGGACCATGGGGAACAGCGGCTCCGCAGGAGACTGGGCACATCTAAAGAAAGCTTTAGGACTATCTGGTGTGCACTGGCTCCTCCCCCTATGACCCTCCTCCAAGCCTCAGTTAGATTTTTGTGCCCGACCGAGCAGGGTGCAATCTAGGAGCTCTCCTGAGCTTCTTAGAAAAAGTTAGTTTTAGGTTTTTTATTTTCAGTGAGACCTGCTGGCAACAGGCTCACTGCATCGAGGGACTAAGGGGAGAAGAAGCGAACCTGCCTGCTTGCAGCCAGCTTGGGCTTCTTAGGCTACTGGACACCATTAGCTCCAGAGGGACCGAACACAGGCCCAGCCTCGGAGTCCGGTCCCAGAGCCGCGCCGCCGGCCCCCTTACAGAGCCAGAAGCAAGAAGAGGTCCGGAAAATCGGCGGCAGAAGACATCAGTCTTCACCAAGGTAGCGCACAGCACTGCAGCTGTGCGCCATTGCTCCTCATGCACACCACACACTCCGGTCACTGAGGGTGCAGGGCGCTGGGGGGGGGGGGGGGCGCCCTGAGCAGCAATATAAACACCTTGGCTGGCAAAAATACATCACATATAACCCCCAGGGCTATATGGATGTATATTAACCCCTGCCAGATTCCATAAAAATGCGGGAGAAAAGTCAGCGAAAAAGGGGCGGAGCCTATCTCCTCAGCACACTGGCGCCATTTTTCCCTCACAGCTCCGTTGGAGGGAAGCTCCCTGGCTCTCCCCTGCAGTTAATACCCTACAGAAAGGGTTAAAAAGAGAGGGGGGGGGGGCACAATTTAGGCGCAGTATACAACATATATGCAGCTATAAGGGAAAACACTTTTTTATAGGTGCTATCCCTGTGATATATAGCGCCCTGGTGTGTGCTGGCATACCCTCCCTCTGTCTCCCCAAAGGGCTTTGTGGGGTCCTGTCCTCTATCAGAGCATTCCCTGTGTGTGTGCTGTGTGTCGGTACGGCTGTGTCGACAGGTATGTGGAGGATAATGAGGTGGAGGCGGAGCGAATGCCTGTAAATATGTTGTCACCCCCTGCGGGGTCGACACCGGTGTGGTTGAACTTATGGAAGGATTACGTGAAAGTGTCAACTCCTTACATAAAAGGCCGACGACACGGAACAGCCGGCTACTCAGCTTGTGCCTGTTCCAGCGTCTCAAATGTCATGGGGGGCTCTAAAATCGCCCGCTACCTCAGATAACAGACACAGATGTCGACACGGATACTGACTCCAGTGTCGACATCGATGAGACTGGTGTACCCTCCAAATAGGTCCACCCGTTACAGGATTGAGACAATGAAAAATGTATTACACATTTATGATTATACCCCAGGTACCACATAAAAGGGTATTGTGTTGGGTGAGAGAAAACTATTAGTAGTTTTTCCTGCATCTGAGAAATTAAATGAGGTGTGTTAGGAAGAGTGGTCTTCCCCCGGTAAGAAATTGATAATTTCTACAACGGTTATTGGCAGCGTACCCTTTCCCGCCAGAGGATAGGTCACGCGGGGAAACACCCCATAGGGTAGATACAGCGCTTACACGCTTATCAGAAAAGGTGGCACTACCGTCTTCGGGTACGGCCGCCCTGAAGGAACCTGCTGATAGAAAGCAGGAGGTTACCCTATAAGATATGGTCACACACTAGGGCATTATATTGCGACCAGCCGTTGCTTCGGCATGGATGGGCAGTGCTCCCGCTGCGTGGTCAGATTCCCTGTCGGAAAATAACTATGGATAGGGACAATATTTTGCTGAAAATAGAGCATATAAAAGACGTGGTCTTATACATGCGTGATGCACAGAGGGATATTTGCCGGCTGGCATCAAAAATAAGCGCTAGGTCCATTGCCGCCAGACGGGGGTTATGGACTTGGCAATGGTCAGGCGATGCCGACTCGAATCGGCACATGGAAGTTGCCCTATAAGGGGGTAAAACTGTTTGGGGATAGTTTTTCAGACCTCGTTTCCGCAGCTACTGCTGGGAAATAATTTTTTTTGCCACAGGCTACCCCACAACAAAAGAAAGCACCGTATCATCAAGTACAGTCCTTTCGGCCCCAGAAAAACAAGTGGGCTAGAGGCTCATCCTTTCTGCCGAGAGGCAAAGGTAGAGGAAAAAAGCTGCAACACACAGCTAGTTCCCAAGAGCAGAAGTCCTCCCTGCGTCCGGTAGGTCCACAGCATGGTGCTGGGGCTGCTCAGGCGGACCCGGGTACGGTGGGGGCCCGTCTCAGATATTTCAGCGGACAGTGGGCTCTCTCACATAGATCCCTGGGTCCTTCAAGTAGTATTTCAGGGGTACAGGCTGGAGTTCGAGACGTTCTTCCCCCCGCCGTTTCCTAAAATCTGCCTTACCGGCACCTCCCTCTGCCAGGGAGACGGTGTTGGTGGATATTCAACACTATAATCACAACAAGTGATTGTCAAGGTGCCCCTCCTTCAGCAAGGAAGGGGTTACTATTCCACAGTGGTTGTGGTACCGCAACGGTTCGGTGAGACCCATCTTGAAATTAAAATACTTGAACTTTTATATCAGAAGATTCAAGTTCAAGATGGAATCGCTCAGGGCGCTTATTACGAGCCTGGACGAGGGGGATTACAGGGTCTCCCTGGACATCAAGGATGCGTACCTGCATGTCCCCATTCCCCCCCCCCCCTCACCAGGAGTACCTCAGATATGTGGTACAGGACTGTCACTATCAGTTCCAGACGCGGCCGTTGGAGTTGTCCACGGCACCGAAGGTCTTTACCTAGGTAATGGCCGAAGTGATGATACTCCTTCGCAAGAAGGAAGTTTTTATTATCCCGTACTTGGACGATCTCTTCGCAAGAAGGAAGTTTTTATTATCCCGTACTTGGACGATCTCCTGATAAAGGCGAGGTCCAAAGAACAGTTGGTAGTGGGGGTAGCACTCTCTCGGGAAGTGCTACAACAGCACGACTGGATTCTCAATATTCCAAAGTCACAGCTGGTCCCGACGACACGTCTTCTGTTCCTGGGAATGTTTCTGAACGCAGACCAGAAAAGAGTGTTTCTTCCAGTGGAAAAAGCCGAGGAGTTGTCATCTCTAGTCAGAGACATCCTAAAACCAGGACAGGTGTCGGTACATCAATGCACACGAGTCCTGGGAAAAATGGTAGCTTCGTACGAAGCATAATTCCATTCGGAAGACTCCACGCAAGGACGTTCCAGTGGGACCTGTGGGACTAATGGTCCGGGTCCCATGTACAGATACAACAGCGGATAACCCTGTCAGCAAGAAACAGGGTGTCGCTGCTGTGGTGGCTGCAGAGGGCTCATCTACTAGTGGGCCGCAGATTCGGAATACAGGACTGGGTCCTGGTGACCACGGATGCCAGCCTTCGGGGCTGGGGTGCAGTCACACAGGGAAGAAATTTCCAAGGAGATTTCGCTTCACATAAATATTCTGCAGCTAAGGGCCATTTACAATGCCCTAAGACAAGCAAGGCCCCTGCTTCAGAACCAGCCGGTACTGATCCAATCAGACGACATCACGGCGGTCGCCCATGTACACAGACAGGGCGGCACAAGAAGCAGGATGGCGATGGCAGAAGCCACAAGGATTCTCCGATGGGCGACCTACACCCAGGAGAATAGGGACTTCATCCAGAAGTTTTCCAAATGCGGTTAAACCGTTGGGAATGACCACGGGTGGACATGATGGCGTCCCGCCTCAACAAGAAGTTGAAAAGATATTGCGCCAGGTCAAGGGACCCTCAGGCGATCGCTGGGGACGCTCTAGTGACACCGTGGGTGTACAGGTCGGTTTATGTGTCTCCTCCTCTACCTCTCATACCCAAGGTACTGAGAATAATAAGAAGGCGAGGAGTGAAAACCATACTCGGGGTTCCGGATTGGCCATGAAGAGCTTGGTACCCGGAACTTCAAGAGATGCTGGCAGAGGACTCTTGGCCTCTGCCGCTCAGACAAGACCTGCTGCAGCAGGGACCCTGTCTGTTCCAAGACTTACCGCGGCTGCGTTTGACGGCATGGCGGTAGAACACCGGATCCTAAAGGAAAAGGGTATTCCGAAGGAAGTCATCCCTACCCTGATCATAGCCAGGAAGGATGTCACCGCAAGACATTATCGCCGCGTTTGGCGAAAATTTGTTGCTTGGTGGGAGGCCATGAAGGCCCCGACGGAGGAATTTCAACTATGTCGATTCCTGCACTTCCTGCAAGCAGGGGTGACGTTTGGGCCTCAAATTGGGGTCCATCAGGGTCCAGATTTCGGCTCTGTCGATTTTCTTCCAGAAAGAACTGGCTTCACTGCCTGAAGTTCAGACTTTGGTTAAAGGAGTACTACATATTCAGCCTCCTTTTGTGCCTCCTGTGGCACTTTTTGGATCTCAACGTGGTGTTGGATTTCCTAATGTCGCATTGGTTGAGCCACTTAAAACCATGGAGTTAAAGTATCTTGCGTGGAAAGTGGTCATGCTGTTGGCCTTGGCCTTGGCCAGGCGTGTGTCAGAATGGGCGGCTTTGTCATGTAAAAGGCCTTATCTGATTTTCTGTATGGATAGGGCAGAGTTGAGGACTCGTCCTCAGTTTCTCCCGAAGGTGGTCTCAGGTTTTCACTTGAACCAACCTATTGTAGTGCCTGCGGCTACTGGGGACTTGGAGGATTCCAAGTTGCTGGACGTAGTCAGAGCCCTGTAAATTTTATTTTTCCAGGACGGCTAGAGTCAGGAAAACTGACTCGCTGTTTATCCTTATGGCACCCAACAAGCTGGGTGCTCCTGCTTCTAAGCAGTCTATTGCGCGCTGGTTTTGTAGCACTATTCAGCTGGCGCATTCTGCGGTAGGATTACCGCAGCCTAAATCAATAAAAGCCCATTCCACAAGGACGGTGGGCTCATCTTGGGCGGCTGCCCGAGGGGTCTCGGCTTTACAACTTTGCCGAGCAGCTACTTGGTCAGGGGCAAACACGTTTGCAAAATTCTACGAATTGATACCCTGGCCGAGGAGGACCTGGAGTTCTCTCATTCGGTGCTGCAGAGTCATCCGCACTCTCCCGCCCGTTTGGGAGCTTTGGTATAATCCCCATGGTCCTTACGGAGTTCCCAGCATCCACTAGGACGTCAGAGAAAATAAGAATTTACTTACCGATAATTCTATTTCTCGTAGTCCGTAGTGGATGCTGGGCGCCCATCCCAAGTGCGGATTGTCTGCAAAACTTGTACATAGTTATTGTTAACTAATCGGGTTCTTGTTGTGAGCCATCTATTCAGAGGCTCCTCTGTTATCATGCTGTTAACTGGGTTTCATATCACAAGTTGTACGGTGTGATTGGTGTGGCTGGTATGAGTCTTACCCGGGATTCAAAATCCTTCCTTATTGTGTACGCTCGTCCGGGCACAGTATCCTAACTGAGGCTTGGAGGAGGGTCATAGGGGGAGGAGCCAGTGCACACCAGATAGTCCTAAAGCTTTCTTTAGATGTGCCCAGTCTCCTGCGGAGCCGCTGTTCCCCATGGTCCTTACGGAGTTCCCAGCATCCACTACGGACTACGAGAAATAGAATTATCGGTAAGTAAATTCTTATTTTTTTGGCCATATAAAGCAGGATTAGGCTGTGGGACAGTAAATCCTAAAATCCCCCGCCATTTTTTATATAGAATTACTGGGACCGAAGCCCGCCGTCGGGTGGGCGGGGCTTGATCCTCAGCACTAACCAGCGCCATTTTCTCCACAGAAACTGCATGAGGATACGCTGGCTCCCTGATCTCTCCCCTGCTGAACTTCACAGGCTGGAAAAAAGAGGAGGGGGGCACTTTGGCGACGCAGTGAGTGGGAATTAAGGTTATATATATATAAAGCGCTATCTGGTCATATATATTCCAGTGTTTTTAAGCACTGGGTGTGTGCTGGCATACTCTCTCTCTGTCTCTCCTAAGGGCCTGGTTGGGGTTTTGTCCCCTTATAGGTTAATCCCTGTGTGTGTGGGTTGTCGGTACGTGTGTCGACATGTCTGAGGCGGAAGGCTTCTCCAAGGAGGAGCTGGAGCAAATGAGTGGTGTGTCCCCTTCGGTTGTGCCGACTCAGGATTGGATGGACATGTGGCATATGTTGAATGCAAGTGTGACATCTTTACATAAAAGGCTTGATAAGGCTGAATTAGGGGGGACATCAGGGGGTCAATCCTCGGATTGGACTGACTCACAGGGCCCGTCGGGATCTCAAAAGCGTCCCTTAACACAAGACACTACTACCGACACGGATTCTGATTCCAGTGTCGACTATGACGAAGTAAAATTGCACCCTAGGGTGACTAAAACCATTCAGTGTATGATTGTGGCAATAAGGGATGTGTTGCATATTGAGGATGAACCCTCGGTCCCCGACACAAGGGTACACATGTTTAAGGGAAAGAAACAGATTATTAATTTTCCCACATCTCATGAATTAAATGATTTCTTTGGAAAAGCTTTGGAGACTCCGGAAAAAAGACCGCAGATCCCCAAAAGAATTTATATGGCATACCCCTTCCCTAAACAGGACAGGGAGATTTGGGAATCACCCCCCAATGTGGACAAGGCCCTGACGCGCTTGTCCAAGAAAGTGGCGCTACCGTCTCCTGACACAGCGGCCCTTAAGGACCCTGCAGATCGTAGGCAAGAACCTACCTTAAAGTGTATTTATTCTCATACGGGTGCTGTGCTAAGACCGACAATTGCGTCGGCATGGGTGTGTAGCGCAATTGCAGCTTGGACAGATGAGCTGACTGATCACTTTGATAATATGGATAAGGATACTATATTCTTAACTCTAGCCCATATAAAAGACGCAGTCTTATTTATGAGGGATGCTCAAAGGGACATTGGATTGCTAGCTTCTAGGGCCAATGCCATGTCTATCTCGGCGAGAAGATCTTTATGGACTCGCCAATGGACGGGTGATGCGGATTCCAAAAAACATATGGAAGTACTACCCTATAAGGGAGATGTATTGTTTGGGGATGGGCTGACGGACCTGGTTTCCACAGCTACAGCAGGTAAATCAAATTTTTTACCATATATTCCCCAACAGCAAAAGAAAGTACCACCCTATCAGATGCAGTCCTTTCGGTCGCACAAGTCCAGAAGAGGTCGGGGATCCTCTTTCCTTGCCAGAGGTAAGGGCAGAGGCAAAAGAGCACCTGCTCCGGCAGGTGCCCAGGAACAAAAGTCCTCCCCAGCTGCTCCAAAACCCACAGCATGACGCTGGGGCTCCCCTGAGGGAGTCCGCACCGGTGGGTGCACGTCTTCGACTTTTCAGTCAGGCCTGAGTCATACCAGCTTCCACATCGGAAAGGGATGTAGTGTTAGCTGCAATTCAAACGCTGTGTATACAGCAAGTGATAATCAAGGTTCCCCTGCACCAGCAGGGAAGAGGTTACTACTCAACCCTATTTGTGGTTCCGAAACCGGACGGTTCGGTCAGACCTATTTTGAATCTGAAATCCCTAAACCTGTACATAAAAAGATTCAAATTCAAAATGGAATCACTCAGAGCGATAATAGCCAACATGGAGGAGGGGGAGTTTATGGTGTCTCTGGACATAAAGGATGCGTACCTTCATGTCCCCATATATGCCTCCCATCAGGAATACCTGAGATTCGCTGTACAGGATTGTCATTACCAATTTCAGACGTTGCTGTTTGGACTTTCCACGGCCCCGAGGATTTTCACCAAGATAATGGCGGAAATGATGGTGGTCCTGCGCAAGCATGGATTCACAATTATCCCATACTTGGACGATCTCCTGATTAAAAGCGAGATCAAGAGAGAAGCGAGATCAAGAGATCAGCGAGATTGCTGAGCAGTGTGGCGCTCTCTCTGAGAGTGCTCCAGCAACACGGTTGGATTCTAAATCTACCGAAGTCACAGTTGATTTCGACAACTCGACTACCGTTCCTAGGTATGATACTGGATACGGAACAAATGAAGGTCTTCCTCCCAATAGAGAAAGCCCAGGACATCCAGAACATGGTCGGAGACCTGCTAAAACCGAAAAGGGTGTCAGTTCACCAATGCACTCAAGTTCTGGGAAAAATGGTGGCGGCCTACGAGGCCATTCCCTTCGGAAGGTTCCATGCAAGGACTTTTCAATGGGACCTTCTGGACAAGTGGTCCGGGTCCCATCTGCACTTACATCGGAAAATAACTCTGTCCCCAGGAGCCAGAGTGTCTCTCCTGTGGTGGTTGCAAAGTGCTCACCTGCTGGAGGGTCGCAGGTTCGGAATTCAGGATTACATCCTGGTTACCACGGACGTGAGCCTCCGAGGATGGGGAGCGGTCACACAGGGAAAAAAATTTCAGGGACTTTGGTCAGACCAGGAGTCCTGTCTACACATCAATGTGTTGG
The DNA here is from genome assembly GCF_028390025.1 of Pseudophryne corroboree. Classification (NCBI taxonomy): domain Eukaryota; kingdom Metazoa; phylum Chordata; class Amphibia; order Anura; family Myobatrachidae; genus Pseudophryne; species Pseudophryne corroboree. The sequence goes on along the minus strand of NC_086454.1, from coordinate 267,751,196 downwards.
AACTCAGGGCCATTTACAACGGCCTTCGACAAGCGGAGAGTCCTCTTCGAAACCTACCGGTTCTGATTCAATCAGACAATGTCACAGCAGTGGCTCATGTGAACCGCCAAGGCGGGACAAGAAGCAGAGTCGCGATGGAGGAAGCCACCAGGATTCTTCGCTGGGCGGAAAATCATGTAAGCGCTCTATCGGCTGTCTTCATTCTGGGAGTGGACAACTGGGAAGCAGACTTCCTCAGTAGACACGATCTCCATCCAGGAGAGTGGGGACTTCATGAAGAAGTCTTTGCAGACATACCACGTCTTTGGGGAACTCCTCAAATAGACATGATGGCGTCACGCCTCAACAAAAAACTTCGGAGGTATTGTGCCAGGTCTCGGGACCCTCAGGCAGTGGTTGTAGACACTCTAATAACACCGTGGGTGTTCAAATCGGTCTACGTGTTTCCTCCTCTTCCTCTCATCAGAAAAGTGTTGAGGATCATAAGGCAAAGAAGAGTACAGACGATACTCGTTGTCCCAGACTGGCCTCGAAGGGCCTGGTACTCAGATCAACAAGAGATGCTCACAGGAGATCCCTGGCCTCTTCCTCTGAGGGAAGACCTGTTGCAACAGGGGCCCTGTGTATTTCAAGACTTACTGCGGTTACGTTTGACGGCATGGCGGTTGAACGCCGAATCCTAGCGAAAAAGGGGATTCCGGAAGAGGTCATCCCTACTTTAATAAAGGCTAGGAAGGAGGTGACGGTTAAGCATTATCACCGTATCTGGCGAAAGTATGTGTCTTGGTGTGAAACCAAGAATGCACCTACGGAAGATTTTCATCTGGCTCGTTTTCTCCACTTCCTACAGACAGGAGTGGATATGGACCTGAAATTAGGCTCTGTTAAGGTACAGATTTCGGCCCTCTCGATTTTCTTTCAGAAGGAGTTGGCTTGTCTTCCAGAAGTCCAGACGTTTGTAAAGGGAGTGCTGCACATCCAGCCTCCTTTTGTGCCTCCAGTGGCACTGTGGGACCTCAACGTGGTGTTGCAGTTCCTAAAATCACACTGGTTTGAACCGCTTAATAAGGTTGAGTTGAAATTTCTTACTTGGAAGGTGGTCATGTTGTTGGCCTTGGCATCAGCAAGGCGAGTTTCAGAATTGGCGGCTTTGTCACACAAAAGCCCCTACTTGATTTTTCATGTGGATCGAGCTGAATTGAGGACACGTCTGCAATTTTTGCCTAAGGTGGTTTCTTCATTCCATGTGAATCAACCTATTGTGGTGCCTGTGGCTACAAGTGACCTGGAGGATTCCAGATCCCTGGACGTAGTCAGGGCCTTAAAGATTTATGTAGCCAGGACGGCTAGAATTAGGAAAACAGAGGCTCTGTTTGTCCTGTATGCTGCCAATAAGATTGGCGCACCTGCTTCGAAGCAGACTATTGCTCGCTGGATCTGTAATACGATTCAGCAGGCTCATTCTACGGCTGGATTGCCGGTACCAAATTTGGTTAAGGCCCATTCCACTAGGAAGGTGGGCTCTTCTTGGGTGGCTGCCCGAGGCGTCTCGGCATTACAACTTTGCCGAGCGGCGACTTGGTCGGGATCAAACACTTTTGCTAAATTCTACAAGTTTGATACCCTGGCTGATGAGGACCTAGCGTTTGCTCAGTCGGTGCTACAGAGTCATACGCACTCTCCCGCCCGATTGGATGCTTTGGTATAAACCCCATGGTACTTACGGAGTCCCCAGCATCCTCTAGGACGTAAGAGAAAATAAGATTTTAAACCTACCGGTAAATCTATTTCTCCTAGTCCGTAGAGGATGCTGGGCGCCCGTCCCAGTGCGGAAACTCTGCAAGACTTGTATATAGTTGTTGCTTAAATAAGGGCTATGTTACAGTTGACATCGGTCTTGGACCGTTGCTGTTATTGTTCATACGGTTAACTGGTTTTGTATGATCCAGGTTACGTGGTATGCTTGGTGTGGGCTGGTATGAATCTTGCCCTTGGATTTCTAAATCCTGCCTTGTAGTGTCCATCTCCTCTGGGCACAGTTCTCTAACTGAGGTCTGGAGGAGGGGCATAGAGGGAGGAGCCAGTGCACACCCATAGTCAAAGTTCTTTTTAGGTGCCCTATCTCCTGCGGAGCCCGTCTATACCCCATGGTCCTTACGGAGTCCCCAGCATCCTCTACGGACTAGGAGAAATAGATTTACCGGTAGGTTTAAAATCTTATTTTCTGTTAAGCTTATTTTGTGCTCTAAATGCAAACTAAAGCACTTTGGGGGGAATTCAGTTGTTTTGTGAGCGCCTAAACGTAATGGGTGCCCACCAGAGCTATTCAGTTGTCGTCACCCTTCCCCCCCAATGCATGCACCGTGTGCATGCCTATTAGTATTGGGTTTAGCTGCGCAAAGCGGCTAATTCCGTCTAAAATCCTGGTCAGGGCGCTCAAACTCCTGTTTCAGTGCTGAAACCACAGAGTTTTTGCGCATATAAATTCACACCTCAAGAGGCTGCGAGCTGAAATGTGTGTCGTCGTCGTCGCCCCTTCCTCTCCCACTGCATGCACACCTGAACAGAACAGTAATTGAATTGCCCTGTTGGGCACCAACCAGTTGCTGCCAGGGGGGAAAGTAATTGAATTCCCCCTTTGAGTCCTAGTTGGGGAAAAGTGCTATGTAAATAACATTAACAATAATAATAATAATAATTAATATTATTATTTTTATTTTTATTTTTGCCTATGTATAATGAAATCACTCCATTTTCTTTCTTACAGAACATGCAGTATAAATGATTAAATTACATTGATAGTGACTTGCTCATTATTTCCCAGTGGCAACTGCACCTCAGAAGTGCCCCGGAAAAGTCCATATTACAGATCTGGGCAGATGTTTCCAGTCTCAGTGTGCTTCTACGTTTCACCTGTTTCTGTATAAACAGACTAATGTAATGGCTTGCTCAACCATCTAGCTTTGGCAGAATTTCAGAAAATCACTCATTTCTATGACTGGATTTCATGCCAAGTAGAGAAAAAAACTGAGTTTTTATTGCAGAAAGATCTTTCTTAAAGTTGTCTTTCATAAATGTTATACAGCTATCATTTGGAATAGTAGTGGGACATGACATGAAATAATTTATTGGCTAGGGCACAAGGCTTGAGTGGTAGTGCTTTATTCTGCGTGTAATCCATAGGAGGTTTTTGTTTTTATTTATCCAATTTCCCAGCTATATTACGTAGTATTATTGGTGGAGAAGTGTAGCTGTCACTATAAAACAAATGCATATCACTGAATGGTTTGCATCTCTCAAAAGTGTATTATGTTTTCTGTTAACTTAGGGCCTAATTCAGACCTGACCGTAGCAGCAAATTTGTTAGCAGATGGGCAAAACCATGTGCACTGCAGGGGGGGCAGATATAACGTGCAGATTTGGGTGGGGTTTGTTCAAACTGAAATCTAAATTGCAGTGTAAAAATAAAGCAGACAGTATTTACCCTGCACAGAAACAAAATAACCCACCCAAATCTAACTCTCTCTGCAAATGTTATATCTGCCACACCTGCAGTGCACATGGGGGGTCATTCCGAGTTGTTCGCTCGCAAGCTGCTTTTAGCAGCTTTGCACACGCTAAGCCGCCGCCTACTGGGAGTGAATCTTAGCTTAACAAAATTGCGAACGAAAGATTAGCAGAATTGCGAATAGACACTTCTTAGCAGTTTCTGAGTAGCTCCAGACTTACTCGGCATCTGCGATCAGTTCAGTCAGTTTCGTTCCTGGTTTGACGTCACAAACACACCCAGCGTTCGCCCAGGCACTCCCCCGTTTCTCCAGCCACTTCCGCGTTTTTCCCAGAAACGGTAGCGTTTTTTCACACACTCCCATAAAACGTCCAGTTTCCGCCCAGAAACACCCACTTCCTGTCAATCACATTACGATCACCAGAACGAAGAAAAAACCTTGTAATGCCGTGAGTAAAATACCTAACTGCATAGCAAATTTACTTGGCGCAGTCGCAGTGCGGACATTGCGCATGCGCATTAGCGACTAATCGCTCCGTTACGAAAAAAAAATAACGAGCGAACAACTCGGAATGACCCCCATGGTTTTGCCCATCTGCTAACAAATTTGCTGCTGCGATCAACTCTGAATTACCCCCTTAAAGCGGATTGGTCTCCATTACTGTTGCACAAGTGGATATGTTGGAATGTCTTCCTCAGGTTAGTGTGAGGTGCATACAGTTTTCACAAGTCATCGTGTTTTGATCAGTCACTTCAGATGTGCGGAAGGAGTTTATTGTCTACATATTTACCTTGTTGCCAGGGCCGGTAACAGACATCTTGGGGCCCCGGTACAGTGATATCTCTGGGGCCCTCTCAGAGAATATATGAGCCACTCTTAACAATGGGAAAGACTCACCTGCGCTGCACTCCCTAGTACCTAGACCCGAACACTGCACACCAGGTACCATGCAGCCCTCACACCCCACCAGAAAAGGCCGGCGCAGGGCACGGATATCCTGGCCAGGGGAGCTGCCATGTCCCATAACTGAGCTGGACCTGGAAGAGCAGGTGCAAACTCGCGCCGCAAAGTCACTGTGTGTGAGAGGCTCCTGTCACTCCACCTACAGCTCGCTGCCCTATTTGAACAAGACGGCTCACATCACATCCTTGGGGCCCCTCTTAGTCTTGAGGCCCGTAACAGGTGTCTCCTTTGAGTGCCCACTCGTTTGTCCCCTCCCCGTTTATTTGAAAAACACATGGTGCTGGCGGTTATGCTTGAACCCCACTCATTTTGATAGATCGCTGAATTCACCCCATTTTGTGTCATCTCTTCCAGGAGTGACTTATTCCACCCAGGGTAATCCTACTTAGTACGCCCAACATGGCCGCCTCACCTGGTACCTCTATGGGTGGAATATATAACTCATGGAAGTCATTACCCAAAATGTCTGCATTAGTCCTGCCTTACGCTTATTGGGCTGTGCACCGTCTGCACCACCCCAGTTATGGCCCTGGTCAGATGAACCCCACAAGCCGTGTGCATATTTATAGGTGTACTGCATATTTTTTTTACCTTTAAAAAATAATGTATTCCAGTTAATATTCATTTCTCCACTGTAAGGTTGTCCTTGAACTGAGTTCTCTAAAAATAACCATCCCAGTTTGTGATTAGGGGTTAATTTTATGTATCCGAAACCAGTGTCTTAAGAAGTCTCCATTTTCATAATTCATAATTCTGGTAGTAGGCAGATATCATTAAGCTGTTATTCCTTTCAGTTCTCCTCCTGTGCATAATAGCACCTGACTTTTTCAGAATGCCAATGTTAATTGTTACTGACTATAATAGAATATGAATACCAAAGATATTTGACACCAGTGTAATGGTCCTGACTTTTCCATGTTACACTGAGTAGGAGGCTTGAAGGGATGGAGGGTCAAAGGAGAGATAAAAGCTTTTCTGATTCATCGTAAAACATTAAAGCTTCTTGATTTTAGATATGCTCCTTGTGAAACGTACTACTGACTTATAAATGAACATTAATATACTACTCAATGAGTGACATTTTCACTGACTACCTTCATTTAGGCTAATTGCTAAGCACCAAGCACCATTTTGGGTTACTGGAAGCACTACCCTCCTGTAAACCTTCTGATAATGTATCTATTAAGCACCTTATACCGAAAATAATGTACATAACGACTACTTTTATGTGTTTTTTTTTAATCTAATTACGGTGATACCAGTATGTTAGTATAAAAAATCCATGTTATAATAATTCTAACTTTAGACCATTTTTGTTCACTGTTTCTAGCAGAAATTAACACGAAGAGAAATATGTGTATGGAATTATTTTATGGTGCAAAATAAAATTGTTTATATATTTAGAATTACTATGTAGTATTTGCCATTATAATACATACATGTTTCAATAATATTATGTTAGGTTAGTTATATAATTTATACCGAACACATTTTATTTTTATGGAATTATTTAATGTTTCAGAACATTTATATATATATATATATATATATATATATATATATATATTTATTTCTAATCACTATGTAATCATTATTGTTACATTTACTGTATATTATTTAAATAATATATTGTTACATTTTTAATATAGCGTAACAATAATATAAAGGGGTTAATATATATATATATATATATATTAGTATAATGTTTTAATAAACAATAGTTTAAACGTTTAAAAAAAATTAAAACTTGCAAAATTTCTATCAATATTTTTGTTCTGTTTCTTTTTTCTTTGTTTTATGCTGAAGATAAAAAAAAAAATCAAGAGAAAAATAATACTGTGAAAGTATATTGAAATATAAAAGAATCTTTTTTTAATTAGAGGCTTGGAAATATATACCCTTTAATTGCTATGGTTGTAATTTGTAGGTCATCAATATCTTTGCTTCTTTCATTAATAAACTGGCAAGTCAAGTAGGAAAGCTGCAGAAGTATAATTTTTCCCCCTAAGCTCTACTTAATCAACAGTAGACTTCATCAAACAAAAAAAAGAAAAAAAAATGTAAATCAGCTGCATTAATTCTGCTGGCAATAAATAGGGAGAAGAAAACATGAGAGAGGGGAAAAAAAATCTAATTTCACAAAGCCTGCTTTGGATTGAACGGAGGGAATAGGTAGTTAAAGTGCCTTTTAAATTGTGACTGACTAGAGGATGGTAGAGGTTTGTGTATGGATTAGCACAGTGATAGACCCTGAGTAGCCAGCGACAGTGACTAATTACCTGACAGAGCTGTGCACTGTTCGGCTTGGTCATCAAAATTAATTTTCTGTTTTCAAGACAAGCTAAGAGCAGATGCAGGTTTTCAGCTCAATACTTAAATGAACTAGGAGTCCAAGTTATTACGGTACTTTTATTATAAGGGACACTTGGATGTGCTGCAAAACTTACCTGGACTGTAGATTCTTTTTGTTAAGGATTGGGGGTAGGTAAAATAAAATGTACTATAAAATATAAGTATATATCTATAAAAAAAAAAGGAGTACAAAATAAACAATTATTTTAATACCTTAAATAACCCCTTTATACTATTGCGCCCCATTCCCAATAACAGGCCTCAGTAGTACTACATCCCTCGCCGCTCCCCCATAGTACACTCTTTATAGGTATGATGAGATATAGCTAGGATTTCACCTCTGGTGCTGGAGCTTTGACACAGCAGCACTAACTGAGAACCTCACAGCGAGTTAATCTATTGAATCCAGGCTCGGATTGGGATGGAAAATCAGCCGGGGAAATTTCTGGAAACAGCCCTAATGGGCGTGCGGTCTGATGAGGGGGTAGAGTCTGCTGAGGGGGCGGGATCGCTCCTCATAGGGCCTGATTGTACGCAATTGGGGCCTTCCTTGTGTCTTTTGTTGCAGTTGTGTCTGAGACCAGGGGCAAATTGGGAACTAAAAGTGGCCCTGTAAAATTTAGTAGAGGTGGCCCAACATGGATAGCACAAGAGGTATAAGGGTGAGGATCATATGGTCGACCACACTTAGGTTGACAGTGCCTAGGCCGACAACTGTTGGTCGACAGTAACTAGGTCAACACCTGAAATAGGTCGACACAAGCATTAGGTTGACATGAAAAAAGGTCGACATGAGTTTGTTATTGTGTCGTTTTCTTCGTAGAGTGACCGGGAACCGCAATTAGTGCACCGTGTCCCCTCGCATGGCTTGCGCAGACAAGGTGCCTTGCTCCGCCACCATTGCACTCAGCACATGTTACCGTTCTCCCAATTGTAGTCCACGTGGATCGTAAAGTATGAAAAAGTTCAAAAAATGAAAACATTTTTTAAAAATTCATGTTGACCTTTTGTCATGTCGACCTAGAACATGTTGACCTAGAAACCATGTTGATCTAATGCATGTCGACCAATAGTGGTCGACATAATGCATGTCGACCTAAGTGTGGTCGACCTGGAGACCGGATACCAGGTATAACACACCGTGTTGCCATGGCAGCATCAGTGGATGGCAGAGCTGCTGTACTGCAAAGATGGAATAACAGAATGACTGAGGAAAATGCAGTGTACTGGGGGGGTAATTCGAAGTTGATCGCAGCAGGAAATTTTTTAGCTGTTGGGCAAAACCATGTGCACTGCAGGGGGGGCAGATATAACATGTGCAGAGAGAGTTAAATTCGGGTGTGGTGAGTTCAATCTGCAATCTAAATTGCAGTGTAAAAATAAAGCAGACAGTATTTACCCTGCACAGGAACAAAATAACCCACCCAAACCCAAATCTAACTCTCTCTGCACATGTTATATTTGCCTCCCCTGCAGTGCACATGGTTTTGCCCAACTGCTAAAAAATTTCCTGCTACGATCAACTTGGAATTACCCCCTGGGTGCGGTGGGCTGCTTGTCATGTGGGGGGTGGGGCCACATGACATACACAAAAAACAGGCCCCATAGACCCGTCGGCCTACCAGGAATCTTCCTGGTGAGCACTATGGCCAATCCACCCCTGTTTGGATCTATCCGTTTAGGGAATATCTGGGCCTGTACGTCAGGAGAGGAATCCTCAACATTTTTTACCTGTTAAAATATTAAAATAAAACAGAATTGGCTGTACCGATCTAGTCAGGCCCAGATTTGTAGAAAAGCCCCACAGACCTGTTCCTAGGGAGACAGGGCTGTTGCAGCAGTGTTGTTAATTATTTCCAGTTATCTCATACAGATGAGAGACAGTGGTTTAGTACAAGGTAGGGTAAAGCTAGCGAATCAAATAAGTTAACCATTGGCTAGATGAATTGCTAGTTACAGTAGAAAGCAGCCAATTTTATATGACTGTACGTAACTTTCATGCTATTTAATCTCGCTCTGTTGGAAGTGAGTACGGTTTAGAGTACAGTATATAAAAAGTCATATACATCTTACTTATACCCCTTTTACACCTCCAGCATATAAGACGAGTTATTGCACATGAGCGTGCATAACCCGTGTTGCTGTGTGGTGTAAAAGCGCTGAGTTGTAATAATCCAGGTCGAGTGACCCGGTATTCCAACTCAGGTAGTTTGCAGGGTGGAATGCGGGTTGAACCCGGCAAACTGTGCTGTGTAAACGGGTGCGACCCGGCTTCCCGTTCACAGTGAATGAACAGGCGGCACTTGGAGATCATGTGACCTCCAAGCGCCGCCCCCGCCACGTCACCAGCTACATCACCGAACTCGGTTGGTGACTGCAGTGGGAATGGAGTCTGATGCGGGTCGCAGCCGGGTAGCACCTGTGTCCGGCTCCCAGCTGCGACCCGCGGTATTGGTCTAAAAGAGGTATAAGAGGATCACTATTCAGTCAGCCATTAAACCAATCAATTCTCTGCTTAAATGTAGCATTATGAAAATCAACCCTGGCACATGAATTCGTTAGAACACAAAGACCTAACATTAACTGAGAATTAATATGACAAAAGGTCACAGTGCTTGCAGAAGAAAAATAGTGATAAAATAATGGCATTAAATACAGATACAGTATTTATTTAATGAGAGGAATGAATCACAGAAACAGAAGCAGGACACTTGCATACTATTTTCTACAGAATCTGGTCAATTCTCACTTACAAGACTGACCCAGAAGTTGAGTTTTTTTCCAATCAATCAATCAATCAATCAATCAATCAATCAATCAGTCAATCAATCAATCAATCAATCAATCAGTTTTATAAACTGTCTTCTTTATTGGAATTTGAATTGTCCGCCCAGCTGTCATGTCTGTCCCTGCAGCCAGTGTACGCCTGTCGGCCGATCGCCTGTACACACAGTCAGTAATACCGATATATCTGCAAGATGCACCGGTTGTGCAGCAGGGCCAACCCAATGTGTCTGTGCATGGTATTGTTATAGACATACTGTATGAGTGTACACACCCACCGATGGACTGCAGATATATCATTCCGCCAATGGATTCCTAGGAGAGACCCTTTTTTGCCATCTTTATGGGGTAAATAAGGAAATCAGTTATATGTCATCATTGGTACAGGGGTGTGGTATGTTAGGTAGACTGTTGGTCGACAGTAAGTAGGTCGACATGGTATGTAGGTCGACAGGGACTCTAGGTCGACATGTACTAGGTCAACATGAGAAAAGGTCAGCATGACCGGAAACCCCAATTAGTGCACCAATCTTCGCTCGCCATGCTTTGGGCAAGGTACCTCGCTCCATTACCGCTGCGCTTGGAACAGGTTACTGTTCCCAATTGTAGTCCACGTGGATTGTAAAATATTAAAAAGTTCATAAAATGAAAAAAGAAAAAGTGATACTCATGTCTACCTTTTGTCATGTCGACCTAGAACTGTCGACCTAGAGTCCCTGTCGACCTAGAAACCATGTCGACCTACTTACTGTCGACCTAAAGACCAGATCCCTGGTACAGTACATGTTATTGTATTATGTTATTAGTCTCAGCAGGTAATAGTTGTTTATACAGTGGTTTTCTCAAATGTGCAGTACAATACAATGGATCGCTGCACTCTGTCCCGGTGCTGGGGCTGTTAGTAATGATTGTGACCGAGATGTCAGTGGGCTCCAACATGCAGTATGGAGAGTATTGCTTTAATCCAGGGGTGGGGAACCTCAGGCCCGCGGGCCATATAAGGCCCTCAAAGCCACTTGATCCGGCCAGGCTCACCTAACCAAGGGAGACGCCGGGCACCCGCTGAGATTCTGTTACCAGCAGGCTCCCGGCTCCTTCCCCTCAGCAGCAGCTCACTCCTGAGCTCCTGATTCTGGCTCAGGCAGTATACGTGTGCGGCTGTGCAGCTCTATGGGAGAGACGTCCTGACGTCTCTCCCATAGTTCTGAGGAGCGGGCGTCCAGGCGGAGGGGAGCGGTCCGGAAGCAGGAGCAGGGCTTGTGAGTATTTTTTTTCTTCTTTTAATGTGTGTGTGTGTAAGCGGCACTACTAAGGGGCATATCCAATGGGGCATAACAACTGACTGGTGGCATATCTAATGGGGCATAACAAGTGACTGTGGGCATATCTAATGGATCATAACAAGTGACTGGGGGCATATCTAATGGGTCATAACAAGTGACTGGGGGCATATCTAATGGGTCATAACAAGTGACTGGCGGCATATCTAATGGGTCATAACAAGTGACTGGGGGCATATCTAATGGGGCATAACAAGTGACTGGGGGCATATCTAATGGGTCATAACAAGTGACGGGGGGCATATCTAATGGGTCATAACAAGTGACTGGGGGCATATCTAATGGGGCATAACAAGTGACTGGGGGCATATCTAATGGGTCATAACAAGTGACTGGGGGCATATCTAATGGGTCATAACAAGTGACGGGGGGCATATCTAATGGGTCATAACAAGTGACTGGGGGCATATCTAATGGGTCATAACAAGTGCCTGGGGGCATATGTACTGGGGCATAACTACTGACTGGGGGCATAACTACTGACTTGGGGCATAACTACTGGGGGGCAGGCTAATTTTTGTATGGTCCCCGAAGGATTTTATAAATATCCAAATGGCCCTTGGTAGAAAATGGTTCCCCACCCCTGCTTTAATCCATTATGTTCCCATAGGGCACTGTACAGAGAACTTGGAGTGACCCCAATAGAGATATAACTAGTTAAGCTTACCACCGTTTGTTAAAATACTGAAAGTAGGACATAGTAACCCCTTTAGCGAGTGCTACAGGTGTTATTACTCGTTAAATGGTGACAGCAAGCAGGCCCCGGAAGTGTCTGTTTAATCAAAATGCTTTAACCCATTGGGACAGATGTATTAAGCCTGGAGAAGTGATAAAGCAGTGATAAGGGCAAGGTGATAACGCACCAGCCAATCAGCTCCAATATGTAAATTGACTGTTAGGAGCTGATTGGCTGGTGCGTTATCACCTTGCACTTACCACTGCTTTATCACTTATCCAGGCTTAATACATCTGCCCTATGATTTGCTAACACACAGTGATTTTCTGAATAAACATTTTGAGCAAATAATGTTCATATTGTAGGACAAAAGATCATGACAACATAACCAGTAATTTGGCATGTCGTTGTTTGATAGTATAAATAAATAACATTTAAGGTGTGCACCTCCGATCATTGCATTCTCTCTGCACAAAAGCTTGGCGTTTCATCCTCCATCACAATCAGACTTGTAGCTGAAGTCACATATAAACACTTCAAGGTGCTTTCTTTGGCTCGAGGTGCATTCTTTGCAAATGAGTTCAGTATACATGAGAGCAAAACATCTTCTGCTAATTTAAAACTAGATGATGTTCAGAGCGCAGCCAAAAAAAAAAATGCCCTGAGGTATATCCAGGATATTAAACATACACAAAAGTAAGTATGTGACATGGAAGAAAGTAATTTCCCTGTCTGGTGGAGAAAAGGTGTAGGGGAAAACGCAGTTCAGATGGTCTGACACTAGCATTTCCCCACCACTATTCAGTGGCTAGCTCCTCCCTTAGTAATACTGTAGTCATAATGCTAAGTGTTATATTAGTTGGTGTTTCTTATTTCTGTGTTTATGGGGATTGTCATTAATACCAAGTATAACAGGGCAGGACAATAAGAAAGAATGCATGCAATAGTTACACAGAAAGTCACTCATTGATTAAACAGGGGCAGGGCTGTGACGAGGGGTGTGAGAGCATCGATAAAACACACCCGGCACTGAGCTTCCCGGTCCCGCCACATGGAATGGGGCTGCCCCAGGGTGTATTCGTGCATTAGGGAGATTGAGGGGTAAAATTTGCTCTTGGAATGATTTATCATTAAATGTGGGTAATTAATAAGGATGGGCAGAGCTGATTACAGAGGTTCTTGGTTGACTATATGAGCCCAGCCACACAGGATAGATAGGCTGACAATATTATTCCTTTTACCTGGGACATTCATGAATTACACAGGATCTGTGGCTGCTTAAAAACAGGTGAAATGCAGGCTTGTAGTCAGACAGCCACACAACCTGTGTAATTCATGAGTGTCCCAGGTTAAAGGGATAATATGGTCAGCCTAGTATTAGAAGGAGAGCATATGTACAGGGCCTGATCAAGGCTTGTGGCGGCCCTCTCCAATAAAATGGCCTCATAAACCTACCCCCCCAATATGGCCATAGTGCCCCACCATATGCCACATGCCCTCCCGCATGTCCCCCAAGTACCTCACAGTCAGCTTACAGGTCAGAGCTGCTCCCGAGTCCCCAAATCAGCAGCACGAAAGTGATGTGTCATGTGGGAAACATGGACCTGGCATAACAAGGGCCTGTATTAATAACAATAATGAAATCTCAATCACTTTTTTTTTTTTACATTGTGTACACCACATCCATTGCAACTGCCATACAATTACATGGATTATCTTTTCCTATGGTATTGGCCCCCAACTTCAGGTTGGCCAGTGAGGTGGTTGGGGATGCCGGTCAGTTCACCTACTCACAATGTCATGCAAGGCTGCCTGCAAATTACCCCGCCTTGTCTTTTGGTCCTGGCTCTGGCCTCCATCATCAAGCCATCACAGTGTAGCTGAGCAAGTCCTTCACTGTGCCATGGGTGCCCCTCCCCCACCTAATTTATTACCAACATACATCCACGGTCCAAGCTAAGTATATTACAGTATAACAACTTCATAGTTTCCAAATATTCTTATACATGCTAACGAGATGTAGTAATGTGACCGCCGTTGAGGAGACCGCCAGTCACAGTACCGACGGCTACATCCCGCCCCCTCCAAATGCCGACAGTTGGCATGCCGACTAGCAGGGACTATTCCCGATAGTGAGTGTCCACGACACCCATACAGTGGGAATACACCCGCCACAGAGCCCGTGTTGCGCTTACCCCCACCTCACCAGCATTCTGCCCCAGGATCCCACGGTCGGTATGATGACCGACGGGATCCCCAGCACCGGTAAGCCATACCCAACCCATGCTAATTACACTACAATTGAGATTGAACAACTTTATTAAAAACTGTTTGAAGAGGCTACATTAACAAACTTTATACTGCTGAAAAGTCTGTAGGTGGAACAAGCTCTTTCAATTATTTCTAATTGGATACAGTGACATTATTCAAGAACTGATTACTTCAAAGTTAATACTATTATTTTAAGATGAATATCTGAAAACACATATGCAATTCTTTCTATTGTCCATTAATATCTAGTTCTTTTTGATTGCTCTTTATTAGGCTCGGCTGCTTAGCATTTCACTTATAATAAATGTAAATTTGAAATTACGTTAATTATATGATCTGACTCAGCGTGGTGTAATCCCTGTTTCTGTTCCCTGTTTCTACATTCAGTATTGGTCATGGGCAATGTGCAGTCCTCAAGGTCTTCACCTTTATCCATGCCTTGTACCCTGTCATTTCTATGCTCTTTATGCCCCGTCCCAGCTTTTTCATTGCTTTATGAGTTTATTTGGAGTTTGCTTTAAGTCAGTTAAATTTAGCTTGTGGCACCAATTCTTAATCTACGATTAGGGGTAATTTGTGTCACCTTTGAAGGCGAGAGTGCTGCACTTGCCAACCTTGAAGGTCTTCACCTTAGACTGATCTCTCTTGCAAAACGTTGATCTTCTGCTGCTCCTCTATGTCAGTCCTTACGCCCGTTACCAAACTACACCAAGATATATGTCTTACAGTGTGTCAAAATATCTCCTAACTTGACCTCTTCACTCTGCACAAGACCTGTATCTCTCATCCACACGTATTACCTGCTCCCATTCCAGGATACAGGACTATTTTGAGGATGCACCCACTGTCTGGAATGTTCTCCCTTGCACAAAACAGACTTTCTTCTAGTCTCCAAACCTTTAAGCGTTCCCTGAGAACTCAACTCTTTAGGCAGTTTGTCATATTCAGAACCACCCATGTAACATTCATAAACTTTTCTACAATTACCTCCCATCTACATAGTCCACACATAATTTCCATATGCAGGGACGGATTAAGAGAGGCGACAGGGGTGGTCACCCTAGGGGCCCCCACATACAGAGGGGCCCCACACAGGGTCAGTTTGACCCTGAAATTGGCAACACCTCTCAACGGATGGGTGTGGCTGCGGCTCTACATTCTGCATGTGGTGCAGAGCGGCTCCCAAGTCCTCTCGTAAGTCCACCACAGTAAAAATGAAAAATATAACAACAAAGAAATAAGGCCGTTTCTAGGATGTAGAATAGCTTCCAGATACATGTGCAGACTGCTGGATGGGGACCTGGCAGCTACCAACTTATAGAATGTACTGTAGCTGTTACTGTCTGGTCATGGCAGTGAAAGAGTTACAGCTGAAGTGATGGCGGTCATGGGGGGGTGCATAGATTGTCAGGGTTGAGTAATAAGAGGAGTATATTAGTGTATTGAACACTTGTTTAGTCTTATGGAATGTTCGGAATTGCGGGAGGTCCCCTGGAGTCTCAAGAGTGCATCCAATCTTCCCGATCCCAATAACTTACCCAAAAAGATGGATGGATGTCATATGTATCATCATACTGTATACCCATTTCCACTTCATATCCAAAAAGTCTCTTGTGACCAATCTTAATAGATAAATGGGGGGATGGCTGGTAGTTTGGGGCAGAGCCTAGAGATTCATCATTATGCCCTAATTTGGTTTCATATTTTGGGGTCTACTTACTGAGCCTTGGATGGAGACAAAGTGGATGGAGATAATGTCCCAGTCAATCAGCTCTTAACTGTCCTTTTTCATAGACAGCCTGTGACATGGCAGTTAGGAGTTGATTGGCTGGGATTTTGGGGGTATTCAGATCTGATCGCTGGGCAGCGATTTTTGCAGCCCTGCGATCAGATAGTCGCCGCCTACAGGGGGAATGGGTTTTCGCTGTGCAGGTGTGAGTTTGCATGTGTAGCAGAGCTGCACAAACTGAGGACTTATTCAGCCACTGCGATCACATCAGGCTGATCGGGCCTGGAGATGACGTCAGACACCCTCCCTGAAAACACTAGATCCCACCTGCGTTTTCCATGACACTTCCAGAAAATGGTCAGTTGCCATCCACAAATGTACCCTTCCTGTCACTCTCCTTGCGATCGCTCGTGCGAATGGAATTTTTGCACCATCCAGTCGCAGGGCGCCAATGCCAGTTGCAGCTGTACAACGCGCCAGTGCAGTGCATACGCATGCGCAGTTTGGATCTGAGCGCACGCTGTGCGATAACGCACAGCAGAAATCAGATCTGAATTACTCCCTTTGTCTCCATCCAATTCATCTCCATCCAAGGTTTAGTAAATATACCCCATATTTTGGTGTGTTGGAATTTTTGAAAAATCATTGGCATTTTTTTTTTTAAATGAGCCAAATGACCGAATATCCGTGTTTGGTGAGTCCTGCCTAGTAGATTTGTGTAAATACTGAAAAGCCAGTAAACAAACAGATAATTTGGAGTAAGGAGAAGTCTCTTCATTTATATGTCATTAAATCTAATTCCGTTCCTTATTGCAGTTTCTATTTATGGTGAGGTTAATAAACGCTGAAAGATATCCTTTTATATGCAACTAGTAAAGTGTTCCTGGCACACAGAGTAAATCAGTCTCTTCCCCCCGTTCCTGATTATTCTAAATTTTGATTCCCTCTCCTTGCTTAAAAATGTAATTGTGTAGAAAGACTATAAAATGCTCAATAGGGTAGAATGGTTGTAATTTATATTCACTGCAATACATGCAAAACTGTCTTAACGGATGCCCAAGCTGTCACTAGTAATTAAGGAAAAGGGGAAGATAAATAAAGGCACATCTAATTGTATACACTAATGGCTAATCACGGAATACTTGATCTAAACTCAGTGTATCCCAAGCTACAAGGTTGTTCCGTTCTAAAATACAGTGTAATAATAGCAATGTATGAAAGTAAACCTGTTTTTAATAGAATTTTTTTTTTTTTTAAATAATGCATTTTACTAAGGTCAGAAAAGCGTATTGTGTTCAGTCGTCATCTTCTGCTCTTCTGGGATGCGTTAAATTTTGACGTGACTGGTGATGGGACAACCTGTAGCCAATTATTTCATAGCAGCACATAGCACTTCAGGAGATGAGTGTGTTGATCTTGTGGGAGTCGGTGACCTGGCGTGACAGGAGCAAGTGTCATGATGCGAGGAAGGAGATGGAGACAGCAGGAAGTAACTGTATAATTAGATGGTCAAACGAGCAGGATCCTCAACAGCACCCAGTGATACTAGAATGATGGTATGGAACTGGCACAGGAAATGTATGGTGGCAACTGTATAAGAAATGAATTTCATACATCCAGATTATTTGAAACAGGATACATTTTACAATAAATTAAACTTTTGATACAAAACGAAGTATACAGATTTCATCTAGAAATGTGTTGAAAGTTTACCTTTGACCATTTTATAGAAGTATTAGCACGTGCATTCAGTGTTACAGAGCACTTAAAGAAATGCTGATTTCAGTATCCCTACAGGTGTAGCCTCGCTCATCGTGGCTACATCTGCACTAAACGTGCACTTCCAGTGTGGCTAGACGAGCTGCTGCAATTGCCACTCCCATTCATGCAAATGGGGAGCATGCACGTTTACAACATGTGCATGCAGCAGACATATATGTGGTTGTGCCTGACAAGCCTATCTTCTCTTTTGCATTTTCTTCACCTGAAAAAGCGGGAAGCGGTTAAAATGCCACCAGTCAGGATCCCGGCGCTCATAATGCAGACACCAACAGGGGGTGAAATTCCACCCCTGGAATACCAGTGATGCAGGTTATTCTCCCTCTGTGGGTGTCCACAACACCCATAGAGGGAGAATATATCCTGTGGTGAGCACAGCGAGTCACCATGCCCGCAAGGGGCTTTCTAGCGCTTGCCCCGCTGCCCGCATTCTGGTGGATGGTATCCTGCTGTCGGCAAATAGTACGTATCCCGAAAATGCATGTTAGTCGCAATCCGATGCGACTAGGACGCACAATGAGACTGCACTGATTCATTCAACATATGCTACACTTGTATATCTATGCACAACTGAGTCTCCGAATTTGTGTACAAAGTGTTACGATGCAGCGGCTCTGGCTTCTTTGTCCATTGTACTACGTATAGAGACTCAGTCGCATAGCAAATTAATCAGCACAGTCTCCTGGTGCGTCCTAGTCACATCACATTGCATAGAAGACACATTTTTAGGAAAAACAGATGCTCAGTGAAAGCAGAGTTGGATTAGACATATCGGCTCCAGTATCTTGCGACGCATGGTGTATTGAAGCTAGATGTATGAGGATGCTTCTGTAATTCAAAACCTGACACATATTCTTATTGGATATAATTAGAAACAACACAAATGTGATTCCCCCTCCTTATCTCCTCCTTTCTGATTTCCTGAGCCTACATTACTGGCAATAAACGTGATGTCAAGTGACGAGCGAGCTGCATCATGATTGGCCCGGTGGGAGGGATGAACTAGGACAGTCATGTAACCTTCTGGGGTGAAAGGGATGAGCCGAGTTATCTGACTGGCTGACTGCGTGTGTGGGAGTTATGAGTAAGGGCAGTCATGTACTGACTGACTGAGAGGGATGAGTTATATGACTGGGTTGGGTGAATAAGCTAGTGCTGCCATACTGTATATCCAGCTGGGGTGAGTCTCTGAAGGGATGGGCAAGGGCGGTCATTTTTAGAGCTAGGTTTGGAAGGTTTGAGCTGTGTCAAGTGACTGGCTTGGAGGGTGGTTTTGTGTGCAGTTGGAGTGAATACGGGTGGCACCCCCACTGAGCATTTTCAAACTGCACAGCACCATATTCCTCCTATAAACTTTTTTCTCTTACGTCCTAGAGGATGCTGGGGACTCCGAAAAGACCATGGGGTATAGACGGTATCCGCAGGAGCTTGGGCATACTGAACAGACTTAAACTGGGTGTGAACTGGCTCCTCCCTCTATGCCCCTCCTCCAGACCTCAGTTAGACTTTGTGCCCAGGACTGACTGGACACTCACTAGGGGAGCTCTGCTGAGTTTCTCTTGAAAAGACTTGTTAGGTTTGTTATTTTCAGGGAGACCTGCTGGCTACAGGCTCCCTGCAGCGTGGGAGTGAGGGGAGAGAAGCAGGACCTACTTCTTCTTAGTTTAAAGGCTCTGCTTCTCGGCTACTGGACACCATTAGCTCCAGAGGGTTCGATCACTTGGTGCGCCTAGCTGCTTGTTCCCGGAGCCACGCCGTCACCCCCCTCACTGAAGCCAGAAGAAAGAAGTCGGGTGAGTTTGAGAAGAACAGAAGACTTCAGGACGGGAGAAGACTTCAGTGACCAGGTACAGCTGCTCCCACACATTGGCCCTCATTCCGAGTTGTTCGCTCGCTAGCCGCTTTTCGCAGCAGTGCACACGCTAAGCCGCTGCCCCCTGGGAGTGAATCTTAGCTTAGCTGAATTGCGAACGAAGTATTCGCAATATTGCGAAAAGATTTTTCTTTGCAGTATCTGAGTAGCTCGAGACTTACTCTTCCAGTGCGATCAGTTCAGTGCTTGTCGTTCCTGGTTTGACGTCACAAACACACCCAGCGTTCGCCCAGACACTCCCCCGTTTCTCCAGCCACTCCCGCGTTTTTCCCAGAAACGGCAGCGTTTTTTCACACACACCCATAAAACGGCCAGTTTCCGCCCAGAAACACCCACTTCCTGTCAATCACACTCCGATCACCAGAACGATGAAAAAACCTCGTAATGCCGTGAGTAAAATACCTAACTTCTTAGCAAATTTACTTGGCGTAGCCGCAGTGTGAACATTGCGCATGCGCAGTTAGCGGAAAATCGCACCGATGCGAAGGAAAATAACGAGCGAACAACTCGGAATGAGGGCCATTATCAGGAAAGGCACTCGCAGGGCGCTGGGGGGCGCCCTGGGCAGCATGTTACTGAGGTCCGAGGCCGGCAGAAGCCTTTTCTCAGATCCCCGCCGGCATTTTTACATTTTCAAATTTGGCGGGCTGAAGCGCGCCGGTAAGGGGCGGAGCTTCGTCGCGCGGCTCACAGCGCCATCTTCTCCTCCAACGCGCGGCTGAAGGAGACGCTGCCCGGGACCTCCGCAACTCCTCTCACAGTAACGAGGAGCTAATCGGGAGGGGGGGGGGGGCGCAGTTGTGGTGCATTTTATTGTGGTTTAAGCAGCGCTGGTCACATATATCCCTTGAGGGGATATATGGAGCTGGGGTGTGAGCTGGCATACTCCCTCTGTGTCCTCTATCTGGGCTTCATTGTGGGCCTGTCCCCTAGCTGAGACATTCTGTGTGTGTCTGTGTGTCGTTACTAGGTGTCGGCATGTCTGAGGCTGAATGTTATTCACCGGAGGAGGTTATTGGGGGAGCGGATGCGGGTCTAGATTTGGGCCTGTCGGCGCAGCCGACACCTGATTTACTCACATTGCTCAGTACGATTAATACGAATGTGGCTTCTTTATCAAAGAGGTTGGATAAGTCGGAGTCAGAGACACAGGTGTGGAAAAAGTCCATGGAGGAGGCTTTGTCTCAGGTGCAGACCCCATCGGGGTCGCAACAGCGGCGGTTTAATCAAGTGGTAGATACTGATACCGACACGGACTCTGATTCCGACGTCGATTTCACTGAGGCTGCGTTACATCCACGATTAGTTAAGAGTATTCAATACATGATTGTGGCTATATCACTGACCTGAGTTGGGAGTGTTGAGAACTCGGGGGTTCTTCCGATGGTCGGGAAGGGGAACCACAGCTGGGTCGGAGTAGAGATGGCCGGATATAGGTTTTCCTCATGCAGAACTTTAACAGCTATAATTGGTGTAAAACGCTAAAGAACTTTATGATGAGAAGGATTTGAGCACGATGCTGAAGCACATAGCAGAATGGGAACTTGTGAGCGATGTCGAAAGACACGGAAGAATTTGAGAGCGATGTTTAAAGAAACTGAAGAATGCCGAACTTGTGAGCGATGTTTAAAGACACTGATGAACTTGTGAGCGATGTTTAAAGACACTGATGAACTTGTGAGCGGTGGTGAAAGACACTGAAGAATTTGTGAGCGATGTTTAAAGATACTGAAGAAAGAAGAACTTGTGAGCGACGTTTAAAGACACTGATGAACTTGTGAGCGATGTTTAAAGACACCGATGAACTTGTGAGCGGTGGTGAAAGACACTGAAGAATTTGTGAACGATGTTTAAAGATACTGAAGAATGAAGAACTTGTGAGCGACGTTTAAGGACACTGATGAACTTGTGAGCGATGATGAAAGACACTGATGAACTTGTGAGCGATGGTGAAAGACACTGAAGCATGAAGAACTTGTGAGCGATGTTTAAAGACACTGGTGAACTTGTGAGCGATGGTTAAAGACACTGATGAACTTGTGAGCGATGGTGAAAGACACTAATGAACTTGTGAGCGATGGTGAAAGACACTGAAGAATGCTGCAGACGCAGAGGTCTGTGCGGCAAAGAGGTACCAGAGCTTGTAAGCAGTAGTAGGAGTCACTTTGCCCACCGGAACGCTGGAGTTTTCAAAGCAGTAGCAGGTAACCATACAGACAGGAGCACTGGAGTCACTTTCAGGGAAAGAGAATATACTCAGGCGCCGAGGCTCTGCCCGGCGTCTGCTTTTGAACTTCCCGCTCCGGTTTGATTGGCGGGGAGGAAGAGAGCCGATGACGTCACCCGCCCACCTCCGTGGACGCGCCGGCGCCGCCCATTCCCCGGAAGACCGCCGGGACCAGCGGCAACGGACGTTGGAAACCGGAGCCCACCAGCGGGGACGACCGCCAGGCGACCCAGCGCACCCGGAGAGGTAAGCACGGCGGCCGCGGCGCTGTGACAGGCTATAAAAGAGGTTTTACACATTTCTGAGGAACCTGCGGTACAGGAAACAAGGATTTGCTTGTTCAAGGGAAAAAAACCTGAGGTGAAGTTTCCCCCCTCTCATGAAGTGAATACTCTTTGTGAAAAAGCTTGGGAGTCGCCGGACAAGAGGTGGCAGATGCCCAAGAGGATTTACATGGCGTATCCTTTCCCCTCTGATGACAGGGAAAAATGGGAGTCGTCTCCAAATGTTGACAAAGCTCTATCTCGTTTGTCTAAGAAAGTGGCGCTTCCGTCTCCTGACACGGCAGCTCTCAAGGATCCGGCGGATCGCAAGCTGGAGACGTCTCTGAAATCCATTTTCGCTAATACGGGTGCATTGCTCAGACCTGCTGTGGCGTCGGTATGGGTGAGTAGTGCTATTGCTAAATGGGCTGAGAATTTAGCTAATAATATGGATACACTTGATAAAGATAATGTTCTTTTGACTCTTGGTTATATCAAGGACGCTGCAGATTACCTGAAGGATGCGGCAGGGGATGTTTGTCTCTTGGGATCAATGCAATGTCAATATCGGCCAGTAGGGCGTTGTGGAAACATCAATGGAATGCTGATGCAGACTCCAAGAGGGCTATGGACGCTTTACCCTTCAAAGGTACTGTCTTGTTTGGGGACGGCTTGGCTGACCTGGTCTCTACCGCGACTGCGGGTAAGTCCTCTTTTCTTCCCTATGTTCCCACACAACAGAAAAAGGCACCACATCAGCAGATGCAGTCCTTTCGTCCCAATAAATACAGGCGTGGAAAAGGTTCGTCCTTCCTCGCTTCAAAGGGTAGAGGAAGGGGAAGGAAGCCGTGTCAGGCGCCCAGGACCAAAAGTGCTCCCCTGCCTCTACCAAGTCCACCGCATGACGCTGGAGCTTCCCTTGGGGAGTCCGGACCGGTGAGGGGCCGTCTGCGAATCTTCAGTCAGGTCTGGATTCAATCAGACCTGGATCCTTGGGTCCTAGAGATTGTGTCTCAGGGATACAAGCTGGAGTTTCGGGAGGTGCCCCTTCACCGTTTTTTCATTTCGGCCTTACCAGTGTCTCTTCCGGAAAGGGAGGTGGTGCTGGCAGCGATACAAAAAAATTTGTCAACAGAGGGTCATTGTTCCCAACGGGGGGAAGGGTTCTACTCGAGCCTCTTTGTTGTGCCGAAACCGGACGGTTCGGTCAGACCGATTCTGAATCTAAAATCCCTCAATCCACACTTGAAAGTTTTCAAGTTCAAGATGGAATCTCTTTGAGCGGTGATTGCCAGCCTGGAAGGGGGGGATTTTATGGCGTCAGTCGACATAAAGGATGCCTACTTACACGTCCCGATATATCCTTCGCATCAGGCCTTCCTCAGGTTTGCGATACAGGATTCTCATTACCAATTTCAGACGTTGCCGTTTGGGCTTTCCACGGCCCCAAGGATTTTCACCAAGGTCATGGCAGAAATTATGGTTCTCCTTCGCAAGCAAGGGGTTATAATTATCCCGTACTTGGACGATCTCCTGATAAAGGGGAGGTCCAGGGAACGGTTACTGAGAAGTGTAAATATGTCGCTGTCGGTTCTGCGACAGCACGGTTGGGTGCTCAATTTGCCAAAATCTCAGTTGATTCCGACCACTCGGCTGCCTTTTCTGGGCATGATTCTGGACACGGAATTACGGAGAGTATTTCTTCCTGAAGAAAAAGCTCTGGAACTGCAGACGATGGTCAGGGAACTTCTGAGGCCAACGAGTGTGTCAATCCATCACTGTACTCGGGTTCTGGGGAAGATGGTTGCGGCGTACGAAGCAATTCCGTTCGGCAGGTTTCATGCCCGGGTGTTTCAGTGGGACTTGCTGAGCAAATGGTCCGGGTCTCACCTGCACTAGCACCGGAAGATAAGTCTATCTCCCAGAGCCAGAATTTCTCTACTGTGGTGGCTACAAAGTTATCACCTCCTAGGGGGACGCCGGTTCAGTATCCAGGATTGGGTACTTCTGACAACAGATGTCAGTCTCCGGGCCTGTGACGCAGTCACCCAAGGAAGAAACTTCCAGGGAAAATGTCGCTCCAGGAAGCTCGTCTCCACATAAATGTTCTCGAGTTAAGAGCCATTTACAACGGTCTGCAACAAGCAAGAAGCCTTCTTCAGGGTCGACCTGTCCAGGTACAGTCAGACAACATCACAGCGGTGGCACATATAAACCGTCAAGGCGGAACAAGGAGCAGAGCGGCAATGGCAGAGGCCACAAGAATCCTTTGCTTGGCGGAACAACACGTGAGCGCCCTGTCAGCGGTCTTCCTACCGGGAGTGGACAACTGGGAAGCAGATTTCCTCAGTAGACACGATCTCGATCCGGGAGAGTGGGCTCTTCACCAAGAGTTATTTGCAGAGGTGACAAAGCATTGGGGAATTCCGTTGATCGACATGATGGCGTCTCGTCTCAACAAGAAGCTCCCGAGGTATTGTTCCAGGTCAAGGGACCCCCAAGCCAGTGCAGTGGACGCCCTGGTGTCTCTGTGGGTGTTCCAGTCGGTGTATGTGTTCCCTCCACTTCCTCTCATTCCAAAGGTACTGGGGATCATTCGACGAGCACGGGTTCAGGCGATTCTCGTTGTTCCAGATTGGCCAAGAAGGCCCTGGTACCCGGATCTTCAGGAATTACTGGTGGAAGATCCTTGGCCGCTTCCTCTAAGAGAGGACCTGTTGTTGCAGGGTCCATGCGTGTTTCCAGACTTACTGCGGCTGCGTTTGACGGCATGGAAGTTGAGCGCCAGATCTTAGCTCATAAAGGTATTCCCGGGGAGTTCATTCCCACTCTCCTTAAAGCTAGGAAGGAGGTTACGGCAAAACATTATCACCGTATTTGGAAAATGTATGTTTCCTGGTGTGAGTCTAAAATTGCTCCTGCGGAAGATTTTCACTTGGGTCGCTTTCTCCACTTTTTGCAGGCAGGTGTAGATGCAGTAGCAAAGGAAAATTACCAACGTAATTGGTCCGTCGCTTGCAAATTGAGATGTTTGACTTAGAGCAGCTGCTTAAGGGATAGTTACAGAACAATTTGCGAAAGGAGAGTATGCAGCGCTACGAACTGGATATAAAAATACACAGTTTATTAAAAGAAAAATAGTTGCAACATATCATAAGTACTTATGTAATTTGTAAAAATATTAATATTTTTTTACAAATTACATTATTACTTATGATATATTGCAACTATTTTTCTTTTAATAAACTGTATTTTTATATCCAGTTCGTAGCGCTGCATACTCTCCTTTCGCAAGGTGTAGATGCAGGCCTGAAATTAGGCTCCATCAAAGTACAGATTTCGACTTTGTCTATTTTCTTTCAAAAAGAATTAGCTGTCCTCCCAGAGGTGCAGACTTTTGTGAAGGGAGTAATGCATATCAATCCTCCGTTCGTGCTTCCGGTAGCTCCATGGGATCTTGATGTGGTCTTACAGTTTCTTATGTGTTCCTGGTTTGAACCTTTGCGTAAGGTTGAGTTGAAATGTCTCACTTGAAAGGTAGTCATGCTGTTGGCGCTGGCGTCTGCCAGGCGAGTGTCAGAGTTGGCGGCCTTATCTCATAAGAGCCCGTACTTGATTTTTCAGATAGGGCGGAATTGAGGACTCGTCAACAATTTCTGCCGGAGGTGGTTTCTTCATTTCATATTAACCAGCCTATTGTGGTGCCGGTGGCTACGGATGCTGTGGCGGTTCCAAAGTCTCTGGATGTTGTGAGAGCTTTGAAGATCTACGTCACCAGAACAGCTGTTGCCAGGAAAACTGAGGCACTGTTTGTCCTGTATGCTTCCAACAAGATTGGTCATCCTGCTTCAAAACAGACTATTGCACGCTGGATTTGTAGTACGATTCAGCAGGCTCATTCTTCGGCCGGGCTACCGATGCCAAAGTCAGTAAAAGCCTATTCTACCAGGAAAGTGGGCTCATCTTGGGCGGTTGCCCGAGGCGTATCGGCTTTACAGCTTTGCCGAGCAGCTACTTGGTCGGGTTCAAACACTTTTGCTAAGTTCTATAAGTTTGATACCCTGGCTGATGAGGACCTTGTGTTTGCTCAGTCGGTGCTGCAGAGTCGTCCCGCCCTGTCTGGAGCTTTGGTATAAACCCCATGGTCCTTTTGGAGCCCCCAGCATCCTCTAGGACGTAAGAGAAAATAGGATTTTGGTACCTACCGGTAAATCATTTTCTCCTAGTCCGTAGAGGATACTGGGCGCCCATCCCAGTGCGGACTGTTACTTGCAGTGTTTTCTTGCTGGTTAACTTAGTTTATACACGGTGGTGTATTTCTCGTTTTCAGCTTGTTGCTGTTGTTAATTCATACTGTTTTCTGGTTTACTGTTGCTCCGGTTGTACGGTATGTTTGTGGTGTGGGCTGGTATGTTTGTAGCCCTTAGTTTAAACAAAAATCCTTTCCTCGAAATGTACGTCTCTCCTGGGCACAGTTCCTATAACTGAGGTCTGGAGGAGGGGCATAGAGGGAGGAGCCAGCTCACACCCAGTTTAAGTCTTTTCAGTGTGCCCAAGCTCCTGCGGATCCCGTCTATACCCCATGGTCCTAGGAGAAGAGGATTTACCGGTAGGTACCAAAATCCTATTTTTGCCCGGGATCCTGCTTCACATGTCCTAGTTAGTCTCCCTACCTACTCTGGTGACATTCTGGTTGTTAAATCAAGCTACAGACAGCTCTGAGTAGGGTATTGAGTATTTATGCTGGCCAAATACAGTGCGATATTGCAGCCAGTATCAGGTAATAACCCAATATTGCAACATGAATCCGATTAATGTTGGTCGAATCATGATAAGGCATTCTGGAAAAAGCTGCAGAAGACAATCACGTTTGGCTTCTGTGTGCAGTCATCTTCCTATCTAACTAATGGGCCCAACACATGACCAGAAACAACCTGTGCAACTAGGCAGGATCTCATGCTGTTATTTAAGTGTTCTTTACTCAGACATTAATCCCATAACGAATGGATCACAATGATTTAGCCACTGGGTATTCTGATGTGATGTGAAAGGTGGACAACCAAGGGGATAATTCAGATCTGATCGCTGGGCTGCATTTTTTGCTGCCCTGCGATCAGATAGTCGCCACCTACATGGAGAGGGGAAAATGCTGTGCAAATGTGCAATCGCTTCATGAGCAGAGCTGTACAAACATCCGTTTGTGCAGTCTGTGCTTAGCCCAGGACTTATTAAGCCGCTGCGATGTGATACTGCTGATCGGGGCCGGAGCTGACGTCAGGCACCCTCCCTGAAAACGCCACATCCCGCCTGTGTTTTTCCGTCAGTTGCCACCCACAAATGGCCTCTTCCTGTCAAACACTTTGTGATTGCTATTTTCACACCATCCCGTCGATAGGCACCAATGCCCGGTGCAGTCGTCCAACGCGCCGGAGCATTGCGGTGCATACACATGCGCAGTTCAGATCTGAACGCCCGCTGTGCGAAAATGCACAGCAGCGATCAGGTCTGAATTACCCCCCAAGTTTCAGAAGATCAGAGATAACACTTCGCTGGCAGTGGCAAACGCAGGATTTCTAGAGGGGGCTTTCCAAATGAAGTCCACAAACTCCCACTCTGCAGGACATTGGAGCAAATGTGGGAGACTTCGGGAGCTGTAGAAGAACCCTCAACATAAATTTAAACATTGGTCATTTTATAAACTGGATACCGTATGGAATACAGTATTAATATTTAACACTATAGAATAGATTGTCTCTAGTATAATCTGTATCAAACATTTAAATCATATAAATGGTCAGGAAAAGGTTAAACATAATAAATAAACAAACAAACATAATAGAACCAGTACTGCACTTTCTACGCACACATTCTCTCACCTCATGGTAAGGCTCCTGTCTCTTCTTCCTGGTAGCTACTCTCCGGTCTAGTGCATGACCCACATACACACATCAAACTTGGTAGAAGAAGTTGCTACCACTGGGCATGTGCAGCAGCTCTGTACTGTCCCTTAAACTGCATGATGTGACTGCAGCTCTAGTAATTGTATTATATACCATTGCTATTGTTGTCATAATTTGAGCCACTTGCCAAGAGAAGGGGAGTTTCCGGGCAACCAGAAACCCCTCTGTGTTTGCCTATGACTGGGACTGCTAGCAACTGATAAGGTGGCAGCTAAAGGGCTTCTTATGGTGCCCATACCAGGGCCGAAACTAGGGTTTCGTCACCCGGGGCAAGGCAATAATTTGCCCTCCCAAAAAAACAAACACACACAAAACAAACAAGCCCTATCAGACTAAAATAATCAGATTGTCACAAATTTTGAAAAAAGGGGATGCTACTGGACAATATTTCCCTATGTGCCTCAAATGCCCTATGCGTCACATGCCCTGCCAGTGTGTTCAACTACATTCTCCTTTGTGTGTCCTCTTACATTGCACTATATCACTACACTATATTATAACACTTCATCACTGCACTACATTCCCCTATCCACTGCACTACATCACTATACTACATCCCCTACACGCTGAACTGCATCACTACACTACATGCCCCTATGCACTGCACTACGTACCCTATATGGTACACTACATCCCCTTATATGCTGCCCCACATCAGTGCACTACATGCCCCTATATACTGCAATACATTACTACACTACATACCCTATATGGTACACTACATCACTGCACTACAACCCCCCTATAAGCTACACCAAATCCCCCCATCTGGGAGGCAAAGCGGAGGTTGATACTGCTAACTGGGAGCACAGTGCGCTTCTATAGCTTGTACAGTGCACCGCACACTAGTTGCAGCACTGCATGGCTAAGAAGAGAGTTTAAGACAGTAGCCAACATAGGAGAGATCCCAGGTACTGGAGCTCACCCACGCAGCGTCGGAGCCAGCTGCGAGCAGACAGGTGGCTCAGATACATTGTCCTAGGAGCTGTCTGCTGTCTCACTGGAGCAGCACAGCCAGTTTAAAAAAAAAACCCTGCTCCTCTGTAACTCCGTGGCGCCTCCTCAAATTCTGCACCCGGGGCACATGCACCCCCCCTTTAGTTACGGCCCTGCCCATTCACTTGTGAGATCATCGGTGCTAACCTTCATTTTCGACCTCATCTGTGAGAGAAATCAAAGGATTGTATGCACGTTTTAGGTACCTTGAGACGCGATGCATTTTAGGTACAGTATGCATTCAGTGTGTCAACATTCCCACTATTGGCAGAACTTGTCAGGGTTAGGCTGCGTTTATGCTGCGGTTAGGGTAAAGGTTAAGGCTTAAATACTGTAAAAAAAAAACTGTCAACATTCCAACATTGTACATAGCATTCATGTTGACGTTTTTTTCAGACGTGAAACATTATGTAGCTGCATATTTACATTTGCCTCTGTGCTACCATGGTGTGTAAGTTTTGTGAATTGTAACTTTGCTTTCAAAATTAATTCTTATTAAATCATAATATGGACTCAGCCAACCTCTTGTTGTTATGTATTTTTCAGGTTTCTGGAGATGGCTTTAAAATGGTATGTTTAAGCTAGGGAGAAAATGGGAGTTGTACTAAGCCTTGGAGAGAGGGGACATTTACTAAGCAGTGATAAGAGTGGAGAAGTGAGCCAGTGGAGAAGTTGCCCATGGCAATCAATCAGCACTGAAGTAACATCTATAATTTGCATACTATAAAATGATACAGAACTGCTAATTAGTTGATGGGGCCACTTATACACTGGCTCACTTATCCCCTCTTAACACTGCTTAGTACATGTCCCCCAAAGTACCAACCAACCAGCTCCTAACTGACATTTTTCAAAGCCAGCCTGTAACACGACAGTTAGGAGCTGATTGATTGGTACTTTATCTCTCTGTACTTTAACACTCTCCAAGGTTTAGTAAATCTCCCTCAAAGTTACTAAAGCAAATGGGCCTATCTATAAACCATGTATTAGTACTGATCCCGGGTAAATACACCGAGACTGCTGAACTCTGTTTACATTTCCCCCTTAATACAACATTCCAAAGACAGAGGACACTAATCTCACCGAATAAATATTCAAATAATCTCTAGTACTTTTTCCATTTTGTTACCATTAAGAATTGATGGAGTTAATGCTTTGGGGTTTTAACTACATAACAGCGTGGCTAAATACTAATAATTGGTTTAGAATCATATAACCGTTTATATCAACAGAAATCTGAGTGGCTTACATAGTGATAAATTATTTATGCGTTTTTTTTCCGGTCTGTTCTGCTGTACGGAAGAATATTCCCTTATGTAAACTACATGAAAAAGAAATATGTATACATTTTATCGCATATATATTGTCCAATAAAATAGTGATGAGCGGGTTCGGTTTCAGAGAAACCGAACCCCCCCGAACTTTACCTTTTTTACACGGGTCCGAGCCATACTCGGATTCTCCCGTATGGCTCGGCTAACCCGAGCGCGCCCGAACGTCATCATCCCGCTGTCGGATTCTCGCGAGATTCGGATTCTATATAAGCAGCCGCGCATCGCCGCCATTTTCACACGTGCATTGAGATTGATAGGGAGAGGACGTGGCTGGCGTCCTCTCCGCGAGACAGTTGATCTGATAGCTTTGCTTGTTAAATTATTTTACAATTGTGGGGAGGATTGGGGAGCAGCTGTTAGGAGGAGTACAGTGCAGAGTTTTGCTGATAGTGACCACCAGTTTTTTTATCCGTTCTCTGCCTGAAAAAAACGCTCCATACCATATCTGTGCTCAGTGTGCTGCATGATATATCTGTGCTGAGTGCTCACACTGCTTAATTGTGGGGACTGGGGAGCAGCTATAGCAGGAGTACAGTGCACAGTTTTGCTGACAGTGACCACCAGTATACGTTTGTCTGCCTGAAAAACACTCCTGTGGCTTTTTTTTTTATACTAGTAGTTTAGCAGTCTGCTGACAGTGTCCACCAGGTCCATTATACTGTATATAGCAGTACGGTAGGCCTCTGTGTCGTCAGTCACTCGTCATCCATAAAGTATACTATCCATCCATTTACATTGTATACCTGTGGTGGCTTTTTTTTTTATACTAGTAGTACTAGTTTAGCAGTCTGCTGACAGTGTCCACCAGGTCCATTATACTGTATATAGCAGTACGGTAGGCCACTGCTGTACCTACCTCTGTGTCATCACTCGTCATCCATAAAGTATACTATCCATCCATCTACATTGTATACCTGTGGTGGCTTTTTTTTTATACTAGTAGTACTAGTTTAGCAGTCTGCTGACAGTGTCCACCAGGTCCATTATACTGTATATAG